>NW_027460280.1:56845645-57152905 GCF_050947875.1 Dermacentor variabilis | reverse complement strand
AAAGCAACTGCTTTTTACATCTGGGATGCTTTTCTACAAGGGCAGTCACACTACCTTCATAACTGCGTCCATCAGCTTCCATGTTTAGCAGAGCAACAGCTGACCGCAGTACATCTCCAGTAAGCTCAACTGCTATAACATCCACAACAGAAACCCTTCCAAGAAACCCTTGAGCCAATGGTGCCAGTTGAGCTGCAATCTGAGATTCGTACCTCCGCCTGTTGCTTGTGGACACCTTTTCTGCGACACTAAACACAATTCGTAGTGTTGGTCCACTAGAATTAACTTCTTGCCTTGCTGGCTCAGTCGGGGGAGTTTTTTCAAAAAGTTCACAAAGCTCAGACACAGACAATCTTTTTTCAGTGAAGCGGTCTTTCTCAAGGCTACGCAGCCTCAGATAACCAGGTTCGGCTTCCTTAAGAAGGGCAAGATGTGGAACAAAGTTTTCTCTACAAAAGGAGGAAGCCTCTTCAATGCCATCTTGGGGTGCCATGACTGCCGGAACATCCATGCTCCACAGTCGCGTTAAGAGTGCTAACTGCTGGTCTCGCAGTGACGAGGACACTTCACTCATGTTCCCGAGAACACATTCTACTAAGAACGGTGTCTCACCGTCTTCAGCCACTGCTTGTACAATTTTCTCAATAGAAAAGCTGATTCCCACAGCAGCTAGGTCCCTTTTGGCACCAGCCACAGTAAATGAAGCCACCAGTTTGTCATAACGGCCACCCACTGCTAACAAATCACGGCCCTGACGACGTGTTTTTCTGTGCGACTGGCAGGCAACTTCAAATACAATGCCAGAGTACATGCGCTCATCACAGACAAGACAAGGCACAATTGTCACAGGTAGCTGGAATGCCAGGGCAGAGGATGACTGCAGCACTGCCTCAAGATCATACAAAGCCTGCCTAGCAAGGGCAGCTGCAGGACCTTTCTGGCGCACCACAAACCGATACATAGAGGACACCTTAGTCAAATTGTCTTCAACTTCATAAAACTGGGTCAGAAGTGCCACAGCCTGGTCCCCCAAGTTCACTGCATCAAGTTCCTGCTGAAGCTGTACCTTAGATGAAGACTGAACGGTACGTAATGCTGCTAATATTTGGGACCACCTGTTTTCAGGTACACCACAATGCATCAATAATGAATTCATAAGGCCTGTGTGACCTAAGCGTATGCTGTATCCTCGTGCTTGCAGCTCAGGGAACTCAGCCACTATTTCACTGCCAATGTGGAGCACTTCTGCACAGTGAGTTAAGGCACTTTGATGGCTTGAACATACAATGTCAAATGCACATTCATGCAGTTCTCGTGGGTGACAACCAAATACCTTTCGTGAACGGTACACTTTTTCAATTGCATATCGCCTAAGTGACACAACATCACTGCGTCTAGCTATATAACGAGCGAATGGAACCCTCATGTTGTGAGGCAATGACACTATCAACCCTCCGTGGTCCATGAAATGAACCTTATTATCATCTTCTTCACTGCTTGGGCATTTTGGAAGCAGTGTAGGAATGACCACTGGCATAGCACCATGCCTAACAAGAACATGCTCTAAAGATGTCCTTACATGCCGGAAAAGCAATGCTGACTGAGGCAATGGGTTTCCCTTGCGCATATCTACATCATAGGCATAGTCTTGGACAACAGTAGCCTCCTGCTGGAACAGTGCATTAACCAAATGCTTAAAAGCTTTACTCTGCGGATTGGAGACAGTGTGATTAAGCACTTCTGTTGCTTGGGCCTCCTGCAAGTGTGGTGGGGGCAATTGAGGTGAAGCAAGCAGTTCCGCTGCGCTGGGCCTTTGTGACGGGTCATGATGTAGCAGCCAGCATATCAAGCTTATTTGTTGGCTGCTGAGAAAGTCGCAGGCATCAGTAGGAAGACTGATGCTTGGAAGCCTCAAGTTTGCCAACAATTTAACTCGTTCCATTGCAGTGTTGGGGGCAGGCCAGGACATCTCAAAGAGGATAATACCTAGGCTGTAGATGTCCACTTTCTGACTGTACACAACACGGCCACCAGTTGACACAAAAAGTTCAGGTGCTGTGTACAGTGTGGTACCCACACGACCCGTCAAGCTGGCAGATGTGGGCTGGTCAATGTGCTCTGGCACCTCAGATGTTTCTACCCTTGATAGTAATGCTGTGGTTGCCAGTCCAAAGTCTCCGATCTTGACGTGGTCGCCTGAGTCAAGGAATATGTTGACTGGCTTTAGGTCTCGATGTATCATGCCTTGCTGATGAATGTGTGCCAATCCTTCAATGACCTCTCTAAAGAGACGCCACATTCTGCTTGGCTCCCTGTGGAGGCCATTATCAATTGCTGTGCGCAGAGTACTCTTTTCACAAAATTCCATCTGAATGAACATAAACTGTCGTGCTTGGGTCACAGCTGTTGGCTTCTCCGACACCTCAGATTCAGCTTCTCTGCTACCTTCAAAGACAATATTGTCGCTTGATGAAGAGTCGCCAAAAGCGCACCCAAAAATATTATCTGAAGAACTTGAATCTTCGGCGTTGCCGCCTGGCATACTCCACTCGTGTGAAGTGCCTTTAGTTGACTCTGTACTCACACCTGAAGATGCCAGTGTTTCAGGAACTTGTTCCTGCGTTGTAACTTCAATCCAAGAGTTGTAATAACGCACAACATTTTCATGGTTAAGCCTCGACAACAGTTTTACTTCTCTCATTATTTTTCGATTAAGCACTCTGCTAGATGGGTTGAGTTGAATGCGCTTGATTGCATAAACACAACGATCAAGCTTGTTACGTACTTTAAAGACATCTCCAAATCCACCTCTTCCTAACCATCTAAGCACTTCAAACTCACCCTGGAGGCGTGAATGACCTGCAGAACTTAGTGTACAACTACCAGACTCATCTGGTCCTTCATCATCAAGAGGCTCATTCTCAACACTCGGACCTCTCTCCATTAGAAAGGGATGACTTAAAAGCTGCTCGCATGACCATCGGTCTTGTTCCTGTGGAGCCAAGCAACGCTCCAGGAAATCTCGAGCATCCAGGGACAGACTACTAGGTATATCTGTACTGGTTGCATGTTCTCCACGAAGCAAGGATATAAGTACTTTTCCAAACTGCAAAATGTCATTCTTCTTTTTAGATTTGCAGGCAGGTCCTGCATCATATGAGGCTGGTAGACACAAATCTACAATTTTCCTAGGAATGCTGAAATCTGCCACCTTTACAACACCATAGCAGTCAACAAAAATACTAGATTCTTTGAGATCCTTGTGCACAACAGAGTTGCAGTGGAGATATTGCAAGGCCTGAAGGATGCCAGTCGTATAGCTACGCAAGAGGGCCACATCAAGTGGAATGCCTTGAGCTATGAAGGAACTAAGCGGGCAGCCTTTTACAAATTCCTGCAGTACGTAAAAAGTTCGTTGCTCAGGATTATACAAGCTACCTATGTAGTGGACTAGGTTTGTATGCTTTAGTTTCATGAGCGTCTGTAGCTCCTGCTCAACAGTCGCCACATGATAGTCTGTTTTCAAGCTCCACTGTATAATACACACAAGTTCACCTGTAGTTGTGTCAAAGCCACCGAATGTGCTGTGTCCACGTTCACTGTGACCAAGACAAGCACCCTTTTGCACCGTGTGCTCAGCAGACTTGGAGAAGAAATTGAGAAGCTCAGGTTTATGCGCACAGTTGTTGCGTTCTTTGCTGTCAGATATCTTGGAATTCGTGCGCCTCCTCCTGGCTTCGACCCTCATCTCCTGACGGTGACGCAGAATTTCAAGTTCAAACGCCTGTCTCTGCTTTTCCTCTTCTAGCCGCTGCTCGTTTAGCTGTTGCTGCTGCTCACGTGCCTTCTCTGCCTCCTGCTTTTCTTTATTTTTGAGCATTTCGTCGTAGAAAGAGCCACGTTCAGGAGTGTTGTGCTGGCGAAGAAACCACTGCACATGCTGGGCAAGCTCAAGCACCATAACCTCTCCAACAAATTGCTTTGTCAACTCTTGCAGCTCCTTTCGAAGTTCTGCCAAGGCTTGATTCGACAGTCCCTTTTGATTGCACACGTCTACAAACGGCACAACATTCGGGTACTGGCTGTTACACCTGACGTGAAGATCCACCTGCACGTGCGCTTGGAAGGGAGTCATGCTCTGCTGAGGCCTCAGCGTGAGTAAAATCTCGGGCGGACGCCATGTTTTCCATTTGTCGTTCTTCCGCAGGTCCTTCACGTCGTCCAGAAACATCGACTGCAGTACTTTCATCTCGTTCTCTTGACGTTCCTTGAGGTCTTCCTCTTCCATCTTAAGCGCTTACAGCAATTACAAGATTGACTTCACTTTTCGTTGACTGCCCGGTGGCAGCTGAAGGGGTGTACATGTTCGCCAGGGCCAAAACAACGCACGCTAAACAGATTAGGTGCCTCCTTACATGATTTCGGAGTGACAGGGAATGCAACAGCACATGTCAACCAACTTTTGAACCGCACCGACCTCACCGCATGCGAACTCGGCGAGCGCTACACACTCAATATAAACGCAGCGCCTGTTTTCACGTCCACAATTGCGTCACGCTTAAATGAGAAGGAGCTGGCGCGGGAACTTCAATATGTAAAGGAGTGATAAATACATGCGTACATTCTTATAAAACAGAACAGACACTGCGATGCGCGCAGGCTGAGGTAAGGCAACAGAATGCCAAACGTACACTACTAAATAACGTTATTCTAATTGGTACTCCAAACTTTCTGGCCTTGAAGAACCCCACCTGCTTTTCCATAGTAGTATCAGAGAGAAGCACAAGTTGCGCAAAAAAAAAAAAAAAAAAGAAAAAAAAAGGAAAAGAAAAGAAAGTGAGAGGATGAACCGCTCAGTGTCGCACCTTCGAATAACACAACTGTTTCACAACCGTGTACTGTTTAAAGAATGCATCCGCTTGCGACAATGCACCTGTTTGCAATTATATGAACGCGAGAAATAGTGATTGCGATACATGTGCCGATTCAGGGAGAATCGAACAATGGGCAAATGGTGTGCCGGTGTGGGAGTTGAACCAGCAAACGGCCCCGTGTGGGAAAAAGCCGGCTGTGTCAGTGGAAAACCAGCCAGGTGGCAACACTAGCTTCTGTAATCTCCCGCAAGGTCGTATGTATGTTCACCAACTGCTGCCCTAGGCTTCAAACTGAACGGAGGGCGTAGCCGCCGGAGGCGTCATGGTCGTTGTTAATCGAGAGCACGAAGCGACACTCGGAGTATTCATGGCGACACGGAGCAGAGCGTCTCGAAAAATGGTAGTGTCTGCTGTGCTAAACGAGACTAAGTTATCACCCGCCGCCGCGGTGGCTTAGCGGCTGAGGTGTTGCGCTGCTAAGCACGATGTCGGGGGATCAAATCCCGGCCGCGGCGGCTCATTTCGATGGGTGCGAAATGCAAAAACGCACGTGTCCCTTGCATAGGGGACACGTTAAAGATCCCTTGGTGGTCAAAATTAAGCCGGAGTCCGCCACCGCGGCATCCCTCATAATCAAATCGTAGTTTTAGCACGTAAAATCCCAGACTTTAATCCAATTTAGACTGATTTGTCGTGTTTTTATAGCGTTAAATTCTTTGTTGTTGTTGTTGATGGTTTTCATAACTCTGGGCTTAACCGGTTTGGACGCAAACGTCAAAAATGGAGCGTTCGCTGGAGCGGCGGTACACGATTAAATTTTGCTTTCACCTGACTAAAACAGCTTCCGACACGCTTGCCTTGGTTAAGGAGGCTTACAAATACGACGCCCTGTCAAGGGCCGAGGTCTTCCGGTGGTTCAGTGAGTTCAAGAACGGATGGGAGACCAATGAAGACATGGAGCGATCTGGACCTCCTTCAATGTGTGGTTTGGACAAAAATGTGGCCAAGGTAAAACATCTCCTGGACTCCGATCGTCGTTTGAGTATCAGATCAATCGCCGAATGTGCAGAACGACGGTTCACAAGATTATTTCTGAAAATTTGAACATGCGGAACGGTTGTTCGAAATTGGTGCCAAAATTAAGTGTTAAGTGATATGAACAAAAACAACGACGAGTTGACATTTCCCGTGAGATGTTGGTGCAGTTAGAAAGTGAACGGGACTTTTTAGACGCCGTTATAACAGGCTACGAACCATGGGCGTTCCAGTACGACGCCGAAATCAAGCGCCAAAGTTCGGAGCGGCACATCGCGAACTCCCCGCGCCCCATGAAAGCGAGAATGTCGAAGTCGAAGGTAAAGACAATCTTTATTGTCTTTTTTGACAAGCGTGGGGTGGTCCACAAAGAATTTGTATCTTCGGGACGAACCGTCAACGCCGCGTTCTACGAAGAAGTCGGCCCCCTTCACAGAGCCGTGAAACGGAAACGACCGGATATTGCTGATCGCTGGAAGCTCCACCACGAGAACGTTGTAGCCCACACCGCCTTTGCTGTGACCACCTGGCCCGGATAGAGGCTGTAACATTGACGCAGCCACTGTACAGCCCCGATGCGAGCCCAGCAGACTTTTTCCTGTTCCCAAAGCTCAAGAGAAGCCTGAAAGGTCACCTTTTCGACAATGGCATGCCAAATATTTATAAAGTGTGCGTGTGTGTGGGCGGGGGGGACCGAACCCACAACCTGGTTGTGGGTTCGATTCCCACCTGCGGCAAGTTGTTTTTTCATCCACTTTAATTTCAATTAATTTATCGTTTCCTTATTTCATTCATGAAGCACAAGTAATTCCCCTATGTTGTCCTTGGTGGCAGTGTTTGTTGTCTTCTTATGATATATATATATATATATTGACAGACAGGGACCTATTTATCAGCCACACATTGTGAATCATGGGGACCGAAAAATGATCTGAATTTTCATTTATCTTTTGCAACTATGTAAAATCTCAAGATGAGACAGGGACCAAAGGAAATGAATGCCCCACAGTGGTCCTGGATCCCGCCCAGTAGCAGCAGTACAGAACACATAAAAAATGCACATTTGCTACAAAGAATTTGAATAATTCAACAAAGAATTGTAGTTGTTGTTTAAGTCTACAGCATAAATATATCGCTAGTTTAGGTAATAGTATTGTCGAGGTTGTATCCCGGCCACGGCGGCCGCATTTCGATGGGGGCGAAATGCGAAAACACCCGTGTGCTTAGATTTAGGTGCACGTTAAAAAGAACCCCAGGTGGTCAAAATTTCCGGAGTCCTCCACTACGGCGTGCCTCATAATCAGAAAGTGGTTTTGGCACGTAAAACCCCAAATATTATTATTATTATGTCGAGGTTGTAAGCAACGATGTACAATCAGCATTAATTGCTTGCAATATTAAAAAAAATGACTCGCCATTCCGGCCCTGCGACAGTGGATGTCCAGCGAATCTGTTGAAAGCCACACTACAACTGCTGAGGCGTATATGCAATGCTTTATTGCTTTATAACGTCCCCCCTCCCCCCTTCACCACTCAATATTGTTAGATACGGGACTGTTTCCTGAGCCTACTTCGAGTTCACCAGACCACATCGAATCGCACCACAGCTAATTAAGGAGCGCAGAAGCACGGATACCACACTCCCGAGGCGCGGCAAGTTGGCGGCCCCCACCTCGTGTGCCGCAGGTGGAGCTATTCGCTGCTTGACTCTTCCCGAGGGTGAAGCGAGAGTCTGGCACTGTTGCAGGTGAAGTGGGTCCCGAAGCAAGACGGCTGTAATGCACCGTGAAAACCTGGCAGCGTCGCCCCCATCCGCCTGTTGTGACGGCGCATTGCAAGTCAGCAAGGCAAGACCGCAGGGAGAAGTAAGCCCTCGGACAATTGGGGACCAAGCAGCGACCCTCTCCGCCGGGTGTGACACCATCGCACGGGCGCCTACCATTGGCCGAAAATGGCGTCACCTGAGCGGGCTCTCCCATTGGCCGAACGTGACGTGTCTTCGAGGCACCGAAGGGCTTAAAAGACACAGACCGGGAGCAGCAAGAGAGCATTCCTAGAGCATTCCTTGATTCTTCTCTTTCGAGCTTCTTGCCGCGGGCCGCAGCGTCCAAGTTGCTGCCGGCCCGTAATGACTTTAAGACTGTTAATTGACTCTCACTGTAAATAATGTAAATAAACCTCCAAGTTTACCATCCCAAAGTCCTCCTCAACTCTTACAATATACACTAGATTTGATATCTGTTGAGTTCACAGTTCTTCCAGGGCAACGGGATAAATTCTTTGTTCGCAAAATACATTCATAAAACTCCGGATATCTTACATGCGTAATTTACTACAAATGTCGTAATCAGTCCCCCATCTTCGAAGTTTACCTACATAACGCCCATAACGCGCCCTTTGTTTTCCCCAAATATAAACAAAATGTCTTATTCAGTTCACCGAAGACATCGCTGAAACTAAGACAGGACGTGTTTTGACGCCTGAAAATAGGGAAAGAAAAACGACGGCTCGTTAATTATCTGCAACACCTCAAACCGGACCAGGAACGTAAAAATTTTGTCGCACATTGCAGTTATCATGACCCCCTCCCCTTTTCCACAAAATATCAACCTGTTGTAAAGTACAGCTATGTCGGGACACTGGAAAGCATAGCTGATGGCGGCCATATCACACGCTCTAACACTTGAATAAGCTTTTTTTACAAAGGCTGTATTCGATTCAACCGCATTTAATTTCGCACAGAGCGTTTCCATAGTGTACCACCAATTTTCACTAAATTTGGTCTTAGCGGCTTTTATAGTTCTGCTAAGGCAGCGGGCTCAATTCTCACCCCCTCGTTAGGCACGCTCAAACACTCTGGAGTGCTTGCACACGTAATTTATTGCTAAAGCCCCAATTACCCATCTATTTTGAACTTCACCTCCACATCATCCATTAACTCGTCTTTACAGTCACCAAACGTAACGAAACTGCCTCCTTTAGTTCAGTGAGAACACCAGGCGAAACTAAAATATTATGCATGAAAAAGTAAGCAAGAAATAGATGACAGTTCAATAATTATTCGTAACGCTTCTAAATAAGCCAGAAAGGTTAAATGCTCCCTATTCATTCGAAGCATAATATATCTGAAGCTCAGAGTTCTCTTGGGACAACTTTGATTTGGGCGAGTTGGTTCACGGCTATTCAAAAGGCGCAGCGTGACTGAGACGGAGACACTTTGTGGTTGTAGTTTGTGTTTCTTTGTCTCAGTCGCGATGAGCTTTTTGAATACTCTCTTGGGACATTGGGAAACCTATAGCTGATGGCAGCAGCGTAGTACTTTCGAACACTTGCTTACATCTATTTTTAACGCTGTATTTGATCAACACGTATTTACCATCGCACATGAACTTGGCGTATTGTTCCCCTTACGTTCGCAAAACTTTACCTCAGTCCTTATGCCGGCGCAGCTGCCTAAGTCTTACACCGCTCGTAAAACAGACGAACAACGCTATGAACCACTTGCATACGTATTCTACTGGAAAATGCGCATTTAACTCACCCATTTGGAACATTGCCTACACCTTATCCATACCATGCCTCTAATTTTCCCTAGATAAAAACAAGATGTATTGTTTAGCTCTCCGAGGACACCGTAGAAACGAACTACGAATCTCGTAATATCCCCTTCAGTCACGACGTACACGTTTGAGAACGCGACTTATTCTTGCCATTACTATGCAGTGGTTGCAAGGAATAGACAATGTGCATTAAGCTTTGAGTAAAGTGAACATTCTGCTTTCTTAAAGTACATCAAATTCACTTCTGAGTGAAATGTATTGCTTCACACGACCGCTTTCATGAAGGTACTACCGTCTTTGACAGGACATCTGATGTGAGGCATTTCTGTAGTAATCGCGAAAGATTATTTCTTCCCTAATAATTAACCTGTGCATGTAATTCGAGCGGGTGATTCAATGTACAATGTATTTAATGAAGAAACGTAGCATGACCGACTGTACAATAAATGAATATTTAATTACTGAGTAATTATGATGGGCCACTATAAAGTGCAGTCATCCTCCCACGTTGACTTGCTTTCTATATGGAGTCTCCAGCACCTTGGGATAAAATTATGTAAATTTCACACATTTATCAACAGTCGATCGTAATTTGCGACTGAATGCATTTCACGAAAGTACATGAAAAAAAAAAAACGAGGGTTTAGTAATTATCTCCGACACTTGCATTTAAGGCAGGAAAGTGAAAGTTTCGCAGTGCATTCCGCTTAGAATTTTCCTATTTTCACGAAATTTCACGTCCGTACCTCGTGCGTTGTTTTAGGAGTCTAGGAAGCATCTAAATTAGCGGCAGTATGACGCCCTGGATCGCTGCAATGAGTAACTTGCTACAAAGGCTGTAATGAACCTGCACAGAATAAATATATATTGTTCGTCACTCGGAACATTGTTTCGTACGTCGGATAAATATAAACACCGTGGCCCGCATACATTACCGAGGATACTGGGGGAAAACAACCAAATGCCGTGTATAACGCATACAAATTGGGATAAAGCGACCAGTCAGTTACTGCTTTCAGAGTACATAAGCAACCTACACAGTGTAAATTTTTGGTACACATCGCCAAGAATGGCCCTGATTTTTTCAAGATACGAAATATCTGCTATGTTTGCTCCTGCCGGGAAACAAGTAATAGTATAGCTTATATTTCGAAACCGCCTGAAAAGGAAATCGTCAGTCAGAAGTGACAAATGTGTTTAGAAAAAATTCAACTCAGTGCTCTATGGGTATTGAAATGGCTCTGCGAGTTCGACCAAGGTCATTTTCACGAGCATGTGTACCATAAGTCGTGATTACACAATGAAATGTATGACATTTATACCTGCAAGAGGTCTGATTAGATTTATGATGGTGCTAAGATACTGAGACTGCAACGCTGCAACGGACAGAGATTAAATAGTTCCAGCGTTTGACAATCCAACGATTTCATGCCGTAAGGCACACCAGTCGTTGGGCGCGGCTGATTATTATACCTTATCCGGACGCACCCTACCCCCCCCCCCCCCACCCGCAGATTAAATATAACAAGCTGATTGTGTTTTAGAATACGTATATAGCGGTCCCAAAAATCTGGGCATGATAAAAGTTGCGCAAGCTGACAGTTTGCTAGGGCGGGAACTGCGCAGCGCCAGGCGTTAACGCGGGCGTGTGTCGCGCGTCGTCAGGGCGTCCCGACAAGGCACAAAAGACAATCGTCGTTGTCCACGCAGGGATATGCGTAGTAGAGAAAAACATTACTTATGTGGTCACTCTACTAAGAAAGAAAATTCAGCTTCAGCTGTAGTTTTAATTGACTTTCCAGCGTGTAGCCAAAAGGGCCAGTGCCCGCCTTCAAAATTGTGTGTGTGTGGGGGGGGGGGGCGGCAAATGACATACATTGACTCCCCCGGTATATACGCCTATGCGTTTCGACGATGTTCGCGTGCAATCCAACGGGCTGTCACAGAGTCTGAAAGAGGTTACGGTAGCTGACTTCCAGGGAGCCTTTACAGTGTGGGAATCGCGTTAACAGCGGTGTATCGACGCCCGAGCATACTATCTTGAAGAATTTTAATATTTTTCTGTCGGATCAATCAATTCTTATTACCATACCCAGTCTCATTACTTTATGTACAAACCCTGCATATATGATTCAGCGCTATGCATATTACCACAAAAACGACGCATGAACCCTCATTCCTAAAAAAAGAAAAAAAGAAAAGAAAAAAGAATGAATAGAAAAGAACGGCGTGATTGAAAGCATAAAATGACTATGTCAAGGGACTTTGGAATATATATATATATATATATATATATATATATATATATATATATATATATATATATATATGTATCTTGAATACGAATAAGTTATGTATATCTTGAAAGATTGGTTGAATTTCAGCAACTTTGAGTTAGCAAAGTAAAGCGGGTACCCCCTCCAAAACACACACACACACACACACACACACACACACACACACACACACACACACACACACACACACACACACACACACACACACACACACACACACACACACACACACACACACACACACACACACACACACACACACACACACACACACACACACACACACACACACGCACACACACACGCACGCACGCACGCACACGCAGTCGTAAGTTCCCTGCTGCGGATAGCAGTGTTTTGGGGCCTATAACGTAAAACTATTTCAATCTGTTTTTATTCTAATCTCACTCCAGGTCACCACACTCCAGGTCACCGCAATTTTCCACTGGATTTAAAAAAAAGATCCACGTGTTGATAAAATTGCATAAACAGGCCTGGAGTGTGGCCTGATCCCGGTGACCAGAACCGGTAACGCACTCCCTCACCAGAGCAGGATTGGCCACCCTGGTGCAGTACTTGGCCACAACCTCCTATATGAACACAACAATTAATCAAACCCCGGCCCTCAGTCCCCAGCAGCTGCGAAGAAACTGACCACGGCGGCGGTCAGACCTGCGATGCAGCAGAGAGGGTGCTAAGAATCCCTGGCTCCGGACAGGCCGCCATTGGAATATGAACCTGGCAACGTTTAACGCTAGTACGTTATCTAGTGAGGCGAGTCTAGCAGTTCTATTGGAGGAATTAGAGGGCAGTAAATGGGATATAATAAGGCTCAGTGAAGTTAGGAGGCCAAAAGAAGCATATACAGTGCTAAAAAGCGGGCACGTCCTGTGCTACCGGGGCTTAGCGGAGAGACGAGAACTAGGATGACCAGGTCGGGTTCCTGATTAATAAGAATATAGCTGGTAACATACTGGAATTCTATAGTATTAACGAGAGGGTGGCAGGTCTTGTTGTGAAACTTAATAAGAGGTACAAAATGAAGGTTGTACAGGTCTACGCCCCTACATCCAGTCATGATGACCAGGAAGTCGAAAGCTTCTATGAAGAAGTGGAATCGGCGATGGGTAGAGTGAAAACGAAATGCGCTAAACTGATGGGCGACTTCAATGCCAAGGTAGGCAAGAAGCAGGCTGGAGACAAGGCAGTGGGGGAATATGGCATAGGCACTAGGAATAGCAGGGGAGAGTTATTATTAGAGTTTGTGGAACAGAATAATATGCGGATAATGAATACCTTCTTCCACAAGCGGGATAGTCGAAAGTGGACCTGGAGGAGCCCGAACGGCGAGACTAGAAATGAAATAGACTTCATACTCTGCGCTAATCCTGGCACCATACAAGATGTGGACGTGCTCAGCAAGGTGCGCTGCAGTGACCATAGGATGGTAAGAACTCGAATTAGCCTAGACCTGAGGAGGGAACGGAAGAAGCTGGTACATAAGAAGCCGATCAATGAGTTAGCGGTAACAGGGAAAATAGAGCAATTCCAGGTAAAGCTACAGAACAGGTATTCGGCTTTAACTCAGGAAGAGGACCGTAGTGTTGAAGCAATGAACGACAATCTTGTGCGCATCATTAAGGAGTGTGCAATAGAAGTCGGTGGTAACTCCGTTAGACAGGATACCAGTAAGCTATCGCAGGAGAAGAAAGATCTGATCAAGAAACGCCAATGTTTGAAAGCCTCTAACCCTGCAGCTAGAATAGAACTGGCAGAACTTTCGAAATTAATCAACAAGCGTAAGACAGCTGACATAAGGAAGTATAATATGGATAGAATTGAACATGCTCTCAGGAACGGAGGAAGCCTAAAGGCAGTGAAGAAGAACCTAGGAATTGGCAAGAATCAGATGTATGCGTTAAGAGACAAAGCCGTCAATATCATTACTAATATGGGTGAGATAGTTCATGCGGCTGAGGAGTTCTATAGAGATTTATACAGTACCAGTGACACCCACGACGATAATGGAAGAGAGAATAGTCTAGAGGAATTCGAAATCCCACAAGTAACGCCGCAAGAAGTAAAGAAAGCCTTGGGAGCTATGCAAAGGGGGAAGGCAGCTGGGGAGGATCAGGTAACAGCAGATTTGTTGAAGGATGATGGGCAGACTGTTCTAGAGAAACTTGCCAGCCTGTATACGCAATGTCTCATGACCTCGAACGTACCAGAATCTTGGAAGAACGCTAACATAATCCTAATCCACAAGAAAGGGGACGCCAAAGACTTGAAAAATTATAGACCGATCAGCTTACTGTCAGTTGCCTACAAACTATTTACTAAGGTAATCGCAAATAGAATCAGGAACACCTTAGACTTCTGTCAAGCAAAGGACCAGGCAGGATTCCGTAAAGGCTACTCAACAATAGACCATATTCAAGCTATCAATCAGGTGATAGAGAAATGTGCGGAATATAACCAACCCTTATATATAGCTTTCATTGATTACGAGAAAGCGTTTGATTCAGTCGAAACCTCAGCAGTCATGGAGGCATTACGGAATCAGGGTGTAGACGAGCCGTATGTAAAAATACTGAAATATATCTATAGCGGCTCTGCAGCCACCGTAGTCCTCCATAAAAAAGCAACAAACTCCCACTAAAGAAAGGCGTCAGGCAAGGAGATACGATCTCTCCAATGCTATTCACAGCGTGTTTACAGGAGGTATTCAGAGACCTGGATTGGGAAGAATTGGGGATAAAAGTTAATGGAGAATACCTTAGTAACCTGCGATTCGCTGATGATATTGCCTTACTTAGTAACTCAGGAGACCAATTGCAATGCATGCTCACTGACCTGGAGAGGCAAAGCAGAAGAGTGGGTCTAAAAATTAATCTGCAGAAAACTAAAGTAATTTTTAACAGTCTCGGAAGAGAACAGCAATTTACAATAGGTAGCGAGGCACTGGAAGTGGTAAGGGAATACATCTACTTAGGGCAGGTAGTGACGGCGGATCCAGATCATGAGACGGAAATAATCAGAGGAATAAGAATGGGCTGGGGTGCGTTTGGCAGGCATTCTCAGATCATGAACAGCAGGTTGCCATTATCCCTCAAGAGAAAAGTGTATAATAGCTGTGTCTTACCAGTACTCGCCTACAGGGCAGAAACATGGAGGTTTACGAAAAGAGTTCTACTTAAATTGAGGACGACGCAACGAGCTATGGAAAGAAGAATGATGGGTGTAACGTTAAGCGATAAGAAAAGAGCAGATTGAGTGAGGGAACAAACGCGAGTTAATGACATCTTAGTTGAAATCAAGAAAAAGAAATGGGCATGGGCAGGACATGTAAAGAGGAGGGAAGATAACCGATGGTCATTAAGGGTTACGGACTGGATCCCAAGGGAAGGGAAGCGTAGCAGGGGGCGGCAGAAAGTTAGGTGGGCGGATGAGATTAAGAAGTTTGCAGGGACGACATGGCCACAATTAGTACATGACTGGGGTTGTTGGAGAAGTATGGGAGAGGCCTTTGCCCTGCAGTGGGCGTAACCAGGCTGATGATGATGATGATGATGATGTAAAAAAAATCAAATTTCCCGCTAATCAAACCACCTTGAGTTCATTTACAATTATATTCGTTATACCAACGTTTGGTTTTCAGACGTTTATCCTGGATTCTGATCTTGGAGGAGGCGCTACGAAAGCATGGGAGGTTGTATGTATGTATGTATGTATGTATGTATGTATGTATGTATGTATGTATGTATGTATTATGCACTTTGACCTGTACATTGTCATCAGCCGTAGGTCTTTCCTCTTAATCGCATATTGATCGCTATCCTCGTGGGCTGCACTGTGTCTTCGCCGAGGTTTCGGTACGTATATATATACAAATAGTCATATGCATATATGGGGTTAATTAACATGAAAGCATCGGCTATTTGATTATTCATTTTCAGTCGGGAACAGCGCTAAAGACACGAACACGGGTGAAGGCACAAGGAAAACGGTGCGTTGTGCCGTTATCAACTGATTTATTATTGCTACTGACAAACATTTAAATTGGCTAGAACGGGCATAAAAACATGAAAAGCATAAGAATAGACAGTGGCTGGTCATCCTTACACAGTGCGCATGCGCGCGGTAAACGCGTCTGCAGTCATGGGTTAGCAGATAAGTATATGCAAATTCCTTGTCGATAGCAAAACAGATGGTGCACTGACACATTTATCTTTCAGAAATCATATTATATGGGCCTCGATTATGTCCCAGGTCAATTGGCTGCTGTTTTTTGCTAACATCGCGCATTTAGAATTCAGGCCGGCAACCACACTTGTCATGTGCAATCAGATGACCACTGACTGCGTTTGTCACGTTGTAATGCCGCGAGGTACACCGTAATGCCACTGCATAGGTTTGCCACTGGGCTTTAGTTTGCTTGCAATCTTATTGTCTTGCCATTAGAAACATTATCTTTTACTTATTAGAAGTACTAACATTACAGCATATAATCGCTATTCGTAGCTGTTCTTTACAGCAGTTACATTATTCGATGCTCCGCATTACGTAGACGTCAACTACAGTTCAGTCCGTCATTATTTTTTTGTCCATACTTACGTCTGTTGCCGCCCTTCAGGAATTTGGCAATGCCTTCTGCGCAGAAGAAATTTTGAGGGGATATCTGGCTCACTGGAGGGTGTAAGTGGTAGGGGGGGTTTATAAACCAATGTTTGTTTACATCATAATTAGAGGTCCTCATTCTTCTGCTTTTGTTTTTTCATTCATTTTGATAAAATTTGCAATGGCAGGGTATCTTTAAGTTTCTTAAATTGAATATTCACTGCTTGTCGGTTGTTTGTTTTGTTATTCTCTGAATAATCCGGATTTAATGCTGCACTTCTATTTTTCAGCCATTGTCAACAAGAATGATACACACTTAGAATGCATAAAGAAAGCTGAAAACAATTTTAAGATCGTCGGATATGCGGGCAAACAGTAGCACACATTCAAACCTGCAGTGGTAAAATGGTGATAGAGGCTCGAATGGTCGCAAAGGAGTCAGGCCTACACAATAACGAGACAGGCTTGAATATTTTACACCAATTATAAAAGCTTGTAGTAGTACTGAAATGGAAGTATACATAGCACGATTGGTATTGCTAGTGGCTGTGCGTTCGTTTAATCACTCTTAGCATTAAAAAAATGAAAAAAAAAGAAAATGCCCGTCAACGTTAGCTTCAGAAGCGGGCAAAGCCTGCGTTTGAGCCTCCGTTTTTCAAGCCTGCGTTTGAGGGCGCAGTGCATGAGAAGTGTCTATTTCACAGTATGAAGCAGAACGGCAGGAGATGAGCAATGTGAGCAATCGTTCATAGTTCTGTTTAGTAAACGAGCGTGATTGACTTGGTCTGTATTTTCATTCCAGAGAAGCACGATCCTGGAGATGCTCTAGTTTTCACATGAGAACCGGGAAGTTAGGCTAGGATGAAGAATTTGCACATGAAATCTCTCAAGTTCTTGTATCAGCGTTGTAAAGGCTCAAGTTCTTGTATCAGCGCTGTAGTATAACAAGCGCGAAATGCAAAAGAAAAAAGAACACCCGTGTACTTGGATTTAGGCGGACGTTAAAGAACCCCGGGTGGTCAAAATTAATCCGGAGTTCCCCCCTACGCCGTGCCTGATAATCAGATCGTGGCTTTGCCGAGTAAATACACATAACTTAAAAACGCTGTATTATCCATGAAAGTCTGCACCAGTCCAGCATGGAGCGATTACCATCATCAAGGATTGCTGGATGTGAAATTTCTGACGCAAATCATCAGCGCACAACCCTCGATATTACTTGTGACAAATGATTTTTGTGTAAAAAAAAACTAAAGAAAGCAAACTCGAACACGGCTGCATATCACCATCGCAAATTTTGTGTACATCCGACCGCAAGTGTTTTCGGAGCATGACATCGCCTGATGTTTATTAAATAAATAAATAAATAAATAAAGAAATAAATAAATACGCAGTGAATGCACCCACTCTGGAATTGAAAATTATTCTTCTCCGCACGACTACTAAAACGCATACCAAACCCATATTCCAGACTGTCCGATGTAGCGAGGATAATATTTAACTTTTCTGGAACTACCATGCTCCGAAAGTTTTTGCGGTCGGCTGTACGTGGTTCTAGAAACTATGGCTATAGGCACGAGAGTTCTTTCAAAATGGCATGGTTAACCTCCCTACCTATCCCTCTTCGCCTCTCTCTCGCTCTCTCTCTCTCTCTCTCTCTCTCTCTCTCTCTCAATATGGTATGCTTCGTGTACACTGGCTGGCTTCATTTCACAATTACATCTCCTTTAACGTTGTTAATTTAAAAGCCCGTGAATTTTAAATAAATTAAAATAAAATCATGAGGTTTTACGTGCCAAAACCACGATCTTATTTTGAGGCACGCCGTAGTGTGGGGGGGGGGGGGTTACTCCGGAATAATTCGGACCACCTGAGGTTCTTTAACGTGCAGTTAAATCTAAATACACGGGTGTTTTCGCATTTCGCCCTCATCGCAATACGGCCACCGTGGCCGGGATTCGACGCCGCTACATCCGGCTTAGCAGCCCAACACCATATCTATTAAGCAAACAGAGCAGGTTTTAAATAAGTTGGACCGTATCTGCTGCTAAGTAACCTACAGATACTGCGGCGAAAAATAAAGTCAGAGCGAGCTAAAGTATACGCGCACACACGCACAAACATGCACCATGTCACACCCACACACACGCACGCACGAGCACACACATGAGCGTACACACACAAGCACTCTCACACACACATGCACGAGCACACACATACGCAAGGCCCCCACCCACAGCCGCAAGCCACACACACGCTAGTACCCTCACAGACACAACACGCAAGCACCCTTACACGCACACAAGCGCCCTCACACGCACACACAAACGCACGAGCACCCTCACACACAATCACAAGCGCCCACCCGCGAGCACCGGTCCTCTCTCTCACACACACATGCTAATACCCTCACACACACACACACACGCACCCTCACACACAAACACACACGATCACGCCCGCGAGCACCCTCTCTTCCACACACACAAGCTAGAACCCTCACACACACACGCAAAAATGCCCGCGAGCACCCTCCCTCTCTCTCAGACACACACACTAGTGCCCTCACACACACGCGCAAGCGCCCTCACCCGCACACACACACGCAAGTAGCCTCACACGCACACACACACACACGCACGCCCGCGAGCACCCCCTCTCTCTCACACACACACGCTTGTAGCCTCACACACACACACACACACACACACACACGCACGCACAGACGCGCCCGCCCGCGGGTACCCTCTCACACACACACGCAAGCACGCCGGCTAGCACCTTTTTCTCTCTCTCACACACGCTTGTAGCCTCACAAACACGCACACAGGCAAGCACTCTCACACGCACGCCCGCGGGCACCCTCTCTCTCTCACACACACACACGCAAGCATCCTCATACGCACGCACACACGCCCCCCCCCCACACACACAGTCAAGCACTCTCACACGCACGCACACACGCTGGCTAGCACTCTCTCTCTCATACATACACGCTTGTAGCCCCCCCCACACACACACGCAAGCATTCTCACACGCACGCACACACGCGCACGCCCGCGAACACCCTCTCTCTCACACACACAAGCTATTACCCTCACACACACAGGCACGCCGCCGCCGCACAAGGCACCCTGCATCGGCGAGGAGCCATCGGTTGTCGCGGCGGTGTGGCGCCTTGTTAGTGTCTTGGGAACTGTGATCATTCCGCTCGCTGCAATAATAGCGTGCTCTTTCAGCCTATCACAGGCTCTGAGAATTTCTTTCTCAAAAGTAACATTGTGAAGACGCTGAGCACCTTTACTGCGGCAGAGAAGTTGTGCCCAGGGGACGAAGGCAGGCGTCAGCATGGTGAAATCCTCAAACGAAACAAAGGGCGATCCTTAGCTGAATTAAGTTTTAGTGAAATTAGCTTAACTAACAATAAGTAAAACATGTATCGAGGAAATATTTTTTTCGTGCAAATGTTTAGAATATTCGTGCAAGTGTCTAGAATAATCAGAATTTATTAGAAATCACTGAGACGGGACAAAATTCAAAATAAATGAAAAAAAAGTACAGTACGAAATTCATGGGTCTCATTATAGATATGATATCAGAGCTAAGTTTAGTTACAAGGTGAGTTACTGAAATGTCTGGAATAATTAAAATTAATTAGAGATCACTGAGTACCGCACACCAAAGCACAGAATCGTACACTTTCGAGACCCGCCGCGTGAGCACAACTTTGAAGAAATTCCTGGAAACCCAAAAGTAGAAAGCGGAAGTAATGACGTGACACACAAGAAAGTGACATGATATTTAACCGGCTAATTAATGGAAAACAGTTGCCTCCGAGTTCGGTTCGTGTGTTGCGTTCGCCCAATGTTAACCTAAGGAAAACCAACGCCGAGGTGCGAGTGCCACTAAAAGAGACACCTGAGTCAAAGGTTAGGGTGGCCTACCGTTTTTGATCATGTTCGCATTCCGAAATAATAATTCTGGAGCTTTGAACGCATCCTTGACATTGTCGATATATGCAGTCTATTTTTGAGGTCAAATTGCCAGGCTCCAGCCAGTACACTGTTTGTGTTCGATTTAACATCCCAAACAAAGATATCTGCTGTGTACTCTAGAATAGCCTGCATACCATCAGTCAATTCCACTTCTAGTGTACAATCGAAAAAAAAATATATGTGAATCAAACGTGATCAACAAAGTCTATAGAGTCGGAGCGCCGCGCAAAACTGCCGCGACCTCTCATGTGTTCCCGTTTTACAAAGCGATTTTGATCGATTCAAGACGTACGCAAAAAAAAAAAAAAGCAGCTGCTGCCACGACATGAACCGCATCCAGCAGTCGTGTCATTTCATTTGGTATTCCTTCCTTACGAAGCGGTGAAACTTTTCTTCGTGCGAATTTGGGCAGGCACAGTCGTTACCAACCACGCGACACTGGCGACTGTTCCTGTGACGGGCAGCTACGGAAGAGTCGAAAAACTGAACGACGATGCCAGAACAAGACTGCCGCCAAGGCACCACAGGTGTTCTCTGGCAGCACTGCATGCATGTACTACACCGACGCCAGCCGCCGCGGCGGCAAGAGGCGCCCACGGCAGCGCTGAGGCGGATCGTCGCGGGTGCGAACCCGTTCGCGGCGGCAGCATTTCGCGCAGTTCGATGGGGGCGAATCGCAAGAACGCTCGTGTTATACGCACGTTCAGAAAACCCCATCTGGTTGAGTCCTCCCCACACCACCAGCCTGCTACTTGCTTCATAACGAGATCGTGGATTTGGCACGTAATAATCCTAGATTTGTCATTTGTTTTTGTCGATATGTGCCACCTGTCGACTTTCCTGCTGTTTGCTGAACATTACGTGCCCGTTTGGCGCACGTAATTAACTTCGTTAAACTTCCAGTGTGACGATAATTAGCGATGCTTAAGTCATTTTCGCGTCGTAGTGCTGGTGCACATGTCGCGAAAATATGTTACTATTATTTTTGCTTACTTAGTGAACCCTACGAGGGAAGGTTACAAGGTGAACAATGTACTGTAAGTGAAGTGAGCGCTGAAGGCCTAATTTTATTCCTGAACGAATCATGCAAGAATGCAGTGATGCCGCCGAATTTGCTATTTATGTTTTCTTAGTGGATACTATGACAGAAGACTAGAAGGTTTTGTTTTCCAAGTGAAATGAACTACACTGCAAGAAGGGTGCAGCAGTGGATTAACACTGCCAGGGGTGTAATGCTGTGAATTACACCCTGAATGAGGCTGTTTCTGTATTAAAAACAACTCTTTTGAGAGTTGTAAACGTGTGAGCTTTAGACACCTGAAAATGCACTTGTGGGTGTAATTTCACTTATAGGCTTGCAAACGGCGCTACAGAACACGAATGACAAGCAAGGAGACATGGGGGGGGGGGCGAAAACAAAGCGCTCATTGCTTGTTTGTCGTGTTCTCTGGCGCCATCTGCAAGCCATGACAAACCAAGTAGCCCAACAATACGTTTGAACCAGTTTCATATACTGCGTACGTCCGTATGAACCGCCAAAAAGGAAAAAAAAAAGAACCATTTTCTTCTTCTGCATTCTTTCAGCCCTTCATCACCATTTCGTTGAGTGCTCTGAGCAGACAATACTGTGTAGACAGCGCCCGGGCAGCAAGCGGGCGTTCTCAAATTGGTGGGCCATTCACACGCGCAGGTGTGCGATCCATGAGAGGCCGGCTGGCAGCGCAACCGAATCCCCTGGTTTCCTGTTCGCTGGTCTCTGTGGCGCTACACGGACGCAGAGGCTGCTTGCGAGGGCGTGTGAACGAGCTGCACCGTACGCGGCGGTATGGGCGTACGCTGTGCAGTGTTGGGAGCTGCAACCTGAGCAGTCGACGCCACAGTGCGAAAAGGCCGCGAGCGAGATGCGAAACCGCGGTATCTGTTCGATGCCAACCCCGAGTGGCGTTCCATATGCTCTAACCCCCATCCGATCTTTCTTTCCATCCTCAATCTTCCGACGCTACTGGGTGGATGGTTGTGTGGGGGCGCTGGTATTGCGACATTTCTGATTTTATACTAAACAATTTATGTGACTCATTGCCGATTTAGCTGTCGTGAGCGGAATAAGTGCGTTGCACGCGTTAGACGCTGTTTCGTCATAAGGAAGCATCTACAACGCACTGTATGTTGTCACTGCAAAGTCAGATGAGCTCTTCTACAATATTAATTATCATTATAATGCCATGGCTATAAATTGCTCGTTTTCTACTATACTGTCTGCGTAGTCAAGGCCAAGGCCGTTTCATTGCGATGGCAACGGAGAGTCGGCACCTAAAGAAAAATTTATGAGCAAGCAAATGATTTGCGATTTGTTTATTGTATAGTGCTTGCAATATGCGCCATAAAAATGTTCGTATAGCGGCTTTATTATTTTTTTTGCGCCTGCTTTACGATCATGCTCTAATGCTAAGCATTCTCGGCGAGTTCAACCAAGTTTTCTCCAACGGCTACCTAGCGACGAACTGGTCGTTCTCGTGGGCCGATCACAAAGATATTGGATTGTGAAAATCGGGCAGATCCCGAAGGTAGTCGAGAGAGAGAAATAACTTTTATGTATATAGCCGGCAGATTCGTGGGGGGGCCAACCCCGCCTAGATGGCGGCCAGAAGCCCTTGAGCTCTAGCGGCATCCTCGGCCTGCTGGACAGCCAAAAGTTGGTCTTCGGGGGCCGAGCTGAGCAACACGGTTTCCCACTGCTTCCCATCCTGAATTTTTTGGCCCTGTCGGGGCGCCCGAGGGCAGGCCCAGATAATGTGATCCAGGTCCGCCCTTTCCTGACAAAGTTTACAATTGACCGAATATTGGTCTGGGTAATAATGATTGTAAGTCACCGGATTCGGATATGTATTTGTTTGAAGGAGGCGCCATGCCACCGCCTGCTGCTTATTAAGTGATGGGTGTGCGGGAGGAAAACGCACCCTCCCCAATCTGTAATGATTAGTTATCTCCCTATAGCCAACCATCCGGTCCCCTGTCAGCCCCAACCGCGGCGCCCCGGTGGCTCGGTTTGTGAGTCCTCGAGCCACGGTGTCGGCCGCCTCATTGCCGGGGAGAGAGGAGTGCGCAGGCGCCCAGATGATATGGACAACCCGCTCACCGCGAAAGTTTTCCAGGATACGTTGTGATTCCGGCGAGATGCGTCCCTTTGCGTAATTTAAAATGGCGGTTTTAGAATCACTGACTATTATCGTGGCCAGTGTGGAAGCCATCGCGAGAGCAATGGCCGATTCCTCAGCCACCTCGGCTCTGTTAGTTTTAATAGATCCGCTGACCTTACGCTCACCTTCCGAGTTCACTGCAACGATACACATATTCTGAGTAGTCGTGTACTCTGCCGCGTCGACGTACACCACGTCCTGAGAGCGTTGGAATCTCCTGTGTATAGCCCTTGCCCTTTCCTCCCGCCTCTCCCTGTGGTGTTCGGGATGCATGTTTTTGGGTAGCGGTGGGATAATAAGCTGCTTCCTTATGTCGTGGGGAATGTCTACTTTAGTGCCATACTGTGATGCGTATGTTACTCTAAGCTTGTTAAGTATGTGTCTGCCAGTAGGTGTTTGTGAGAGTCTTTCATATTGCGCTATCGTATGGGCTTCTATGAGTTCTTCGAGCGTGTTGTGGACACCTAAGGCTAGGAGCCTGTCATTTGATGTGTTTATCGGCAAACCTATGGCTTGTTTGAATGATCGTCTAATGATGCCGTCGATTTTTGTCTTTTCTGCTATTTGGAGATTTAGGTAAGGGGTTACATATACTATGCGGCTGATGACAAAAGCCTGGACTAGTCGTACCAGATTGTTCTCTTTCATCCCATAATGGCGATTAGCTATTCTCTTAATTAGTCTCATTGTTTGTTGTGCGCTGTTTTCTAGTATTCTGATTGTTTCCCCGTTGTGACCGTTAGCTGATACGTGGAGTCCGAGGACTCTAATGCTGTCGACAATAGGTATTTGGTTGCCATTTACAAAAAGCGTGATGTTTGGTTTATCCGTAGAACTCTTACGGCCCCTCCGTGTCGGTCGGTATAGAAGTAATTCTGATTTTTGCGGCGAGCATCTCAATCCTTTATCCACAACATATTTCTCAACTGTATGCAGGGCTGTTTGGAGGATTTCCTCAATCTGCCCATCACTTCCACCTGTTACCCAAAGGGTGATATCATCGGCGTACAGGCTATGCTGTAATCCTTCTATATTTTCTAGTTCTGCTGGCAGGCCAATCATAGCTACATTAAAAAGAAAGGGAGATAAGACTGATCCTTGTGGTGTGCCCCGGCTTCCGAGTTTTATCTCTTTGGATTTCACTTCACCGATTGTGATTTGCGCAACACGGTCAGAGAGGAAGTCTTTAACATACGCGTGGGTTCGTTGGCCCACTCCTAGGCCTTGCAAGTTTTCTAAAATAGCCCTGTGGGTGATATTATCAAAGGCCTTCGTAAGATCAAGACCAAGGATAGCTTTTGTATCTAGTGTTTGAGGTCCCGCGTCTATTATTTGGTGTTTGATTTGCAACAGAATGTCTTGTGTAGACAGTTTTGGTCTAAATCCAATCATGGTGTGCGGGAAAAGGCCGTTATCTTCCATGTAATTAGTTAGACGTGTGAGGATGACGTGCTCCATGAGCTTGCCAGCACACGACGTTAACGATATAGGCCTGAGATTCTCAAGTTGAAGTTTCTTTCCCGGCTTTGGAATCATTATAACCCGGGCGGTTTTCCATTGACGTGGAATATTACCCTGTTCCCAGCAGGTATTAATATACTTGGTGAGGGCCGAGATAGATTCATCATCGAGATTTCTCAGGATCTTGTTGGTGATTCCATCCGGTCCTGGCGTGGATTTCGTGTTGAGCCTGATGAGTTCCGCTCGAACTTCAGCCTCGGTTATGGGGCTGTCAAGATACGGGTTTTCCTTACCAGTGTACGGATGTTGTTGTTCTTTGGTTGTATTTCCTACGTATAGACTTTGTAGTTCCTGTAAAAGTTCTTCTTCCGTGCCTTTGTATCTGTGAATTATTTTGTACAGGCAGTGTCGTTGTGTGGACTTGCTGTTTTCCGGGTCTAAAAGATAACGCAGAAGATTCCAGGTTTTAGGTAGCCCTATCTGTCTCTCCATGGCGTTGCACGTGGCCTCCCAATTTTGACGGCTTAATCTATTCGCATAGTCTTCTATTTCCTTATTGAGCATGGCGATTTTCCTTCTCAGGTTTCTATTAAGTTTTTGCTGCTTCCAGCGTTTCTGCATACTGCTTTTTGCCTCCCACATATGTAGGAGTTTGCTGTCCGCCTCCTCTATCCCTGCTTTTTCCGGAATAGTCTTAGTGGCTCGTATCACACTTTGATGAAGTTTTTTAGTCCAAATATCGATGTCATGTATGACTTCATCAGCTTCCTCCTCCCGGATTTTGCGGAAGGAGTTCCATTCGACAATTGTTATTTTTCTGCCTTTCTTTCGTGATGGGCCTGCGTGTACAGTTGTTGCTACAATGAAGTGATCACTACCCAGATTTTCTTGCGTGTTTATCCATTTTGCATCAGGTGTGTTCTTTGTAAAAGTTAGGTCTGGTGTGGTGTCATTGCTGACACTGTTACCCATTCTAGTGGGCGCCTGTGGATCCGTTATGAGAGTGAGACCCTCCTGCTGAGCGTCTAGCCATAGATTACGACCCTTGACGCTCTCCAAACGGTATCCCCAAGCCGCGTGGGGTGCATTAAAGTCCCCTACAATTACCATTGCATTTCTTTCTGCTAAATTTAAAGATTTACGAAAAAGTGGGCCGAATCTCATCTTGTGTCGAGGGCTACTGTATACATTTAAGATGAAAAGGCTTCCTTCTCCCTTGCGCATGGGAATGATTTCAATCAGGACGTGGTCTACACCGGTCACGCCAGTGGTGTGTTCTATGACCGTAAGGTTTCTATGTACGAGAGTTGTAACAGACGCCTTCTCGTCGGAAGCACCGTATGCTTTGTAACCGGATAATTTAGCCAGTCCCCCCGTTTCTTGCAGGGCGATGACGTCTGGGGCCTCCTTGCTACTTAGGAACTGCTGCAGGTGTCCCCGTTTCCGGCGATACCCGCGACAGTTCCATTGCCATATTATGTATTTATTACGCGGAGCCATGTTTAATTGTTTGATTCTCCCCGGTGACTTTACTGGTTTCTGTCACTACGGGTCGATGATATGGTTTGGTGGTCGCTTTTACCGGTCCCACTCCCGCAGGCCTCAAGTCCTTTTGCGCGTTTTCAACAACTGTTAATCGGGTTTCAATGCCTTCTATTCTTTGTATAATTTCCACGAACTGTGCTTGTAACCCGGCGAATTGTTGTTGTAGCGTCTTGGTTAACTCCACAAACATTCCCTCTACTTGCTTTTCTAACTGCGTTGAGACGCTGCTTTGCGCGTCTGGCGCGTCTTCGGCTTTTCTTTTGTGGGGCGGCGTCCCTGTCATTTGCGCGAGAGCGGGCGTTGACTCGCGGCTAGCTAGGCGTCTGTGCCGTACTGGCGGTAGGCGTGTGACTTGGCTCGTGTGTCCTATTCTGCTGAAGCCTAGCGTTTTCTTGCTTTAATTGTTGAATTTCCTCCCTCTGCTTAGCATTTTCACGAGTAATTTGCGCTAGTAATTTTCTAATTTGGATCATTTCCTGCTCCAGGGCGGACCCTTCTATTTTAGGCGTTATATTAGATGGAGAAACAGCGCCGGAGACCGTGTCTGCCCAGCTCACCTGCGTTTTGTTGCCGTCGTACCCGCCAGAGCCCTCCGGGGTTCCGCGTAGTGGGGATCCTCTCGATCTCGATTCAGACCTGGGCCGGGACCTGGACCGGGACTTGGAGTTGGAGTGGCCGCCACCGCCTCCACCGGGGAGTCTTGGGAAGGAGCTAGAGCGGCTCCTGTCGCGGTGTCTGCTGCCGTGGCTGTTGGTCCATGTCGATCCCTTGTGCGATTCGGTGCTGCCCGACCGCTCCCTGGACCGACTTGGGCGATTGTCCGCCATAGCTTTCTTCGGTGGATGTTCATTCCGTTGTTGTTGTTGTTGTTGTTGCTTCCACTGCCTCTTTCTGAGAAGATATGGGATCTTGAACCGTTCACGGCACTTTTTGTCTCCTGTGAGGTGTCCCTTCCCACACATGAAGCATCTTGGCTCGCACTGATGATCTTCGGGTGGATTGAGAGTTCCGCACCCGCGACATTTCTTGCTGTTCGGTGTCGGGCAGACATCCGCTCGGTGGCCGAGGCGGCCACAGGTGGTACATGTTTCGTACTGCTTACGATATAGTAGGCATCGGTATTCAGCTCCACGGTAGTACACGTAGTGTGGTACGTACGTTCCTTCAAATACTATCACAACCGAATCGGTGCGTCCCATGCGTCTTGCGTGTAGTATAGTCGGGTTTCTGCAGTTCACCAGGCTTTTTTCAACGTCTTCAGGCGTGTCGTATTCTGGTATACCGTATATGACTCCCTTGGAGGTGTTCTCCGGCGCAGTAATGTAAGCGGCCGTACTGTATGTGTTCGATCCAAGTTGGATTTCCCGTATCTTGCTGTAGCGTTTCGCATTCTCCAGTTTCGGCGTGCTCATGATCATGGTGTTTTGTCTCGGATTGATGCGTAGCGTATCTTCTCCGGCATTTTCTGGTGTCAATGCGGCTGCCAGCAGAACGCCATCCTTTATGTTGGCAATGCGTTGTTGCGCCATGTCGAGCCCACCTCTAGGGCGGATCACGACCTTGTAGTCATCCTCCGGTAGCTGCGGTTGCCTCGGGGCCATTGGTCGCTGTAGAATTCGTGCGTTCGTGGTTTTCCACGCCGTTGAGACCGGCGAGTCTCCGATGTTCTTGGATCGTTCATCGAGGTCTGGGCGTCTCTTGGCGTTACTGCGGCGTTCGTGAGCCGCAATCCAGCCCTGGTCGTCATATTCTTCCGGGGAAATTGTCTCCCCTTCCACTTCTACGACGTCCATCCTCGCGTCTCGTGGCGAAGCGGGGTAGCCGAAACCAAAAATTAATTGTGGGCCCGTGGATATGTGCCGCTCTTCGGTGAACCTCTCTGTACGCCAACTTGGGTCACTGGGTATTACTACAACAACAGGCAACACTGTGCGCTGCAATCCTATCAGTTCGCAAAAGGATTATCCCAGTAACGCAAGACTGGCACATACCCAGTGCCACTGCGGGTGTGCGATAGGGACCACTGATTATGTGCCCGCATACATACATACATACATACATACATACATACATACATACATACATACATACATACATACATACATACATACATACATACATACATACATACATAGAAAGACAAACCCATAGATTACACACGTTGACGTATTACCGTATACCGTATTACCGTATATACTTGTGTAAGGGCCGCACTTTCTTTCTAGAATCTTGACTGGGTGCGGCTCTTACACGAATGACGGCCCGCTAAAGGTTCGGACTGTTTCCGCAACTGTAGCAGAGGTTGAGAGAGAATGACATAACACTGCAGTAAAAGACCTCAGATACCGGCCCATCGTCCCTGACCAGCGTTGACCCAAACAGGGCTCCCTTCTCTGGAGGCGAAATGCTACCGATCTGACTGGAAACTGCCAACGCTGCCGAGACGACGCTCCACACAAAGAAAAAATGGCGTGGCGGCGCCGGCCTGAGCGGCGTCGATGGATGGATGGATGTTATGAGCGTCCCCTTTATAACGGGGCGGTGGGTAGCGCCGCCAAGCTCTTGCTATTATACTGCCTAATGTCCTACCTAGGTTAAACAATAAATAAGAGGGGAAAAAACACTAAGGACTACCCGACCCAAATTTTCTGATCCCCCATTTCAAACTGTGCTTTTGTACGTCTCCGTTTTTTGTCGTTTACCTACTTTTCTTCCACCAATCCTCTAATCGCCTCTTACTCGACAGAGAGGCAGCTAGCGTCATCTAGCGGCAACGGAACTAACCTCGCTTTCTGGCGGGATGTTTAGAACTTTTCCCCAAAATGTTGCCTTCCAAAGTGGGGGTGCGGCCTTTAAACGAGGATGGTCCTTGCACGAGTATATACGGTAACCATTATCTGCAGAACACTTATTTGATTCATAACAACCATTCTATGCCAAACCAAGCATGATTCGCATGACGTAGATGTCAACTGGAGCTGAATCTGCTTTCATTTGAAAGCGAATCGTTCTTTGCGAACCCTCCCTGAATTTCCTGACTGCGGCTGTTGCCTGGCGGGGTGCTGCTGCTGTCTTGCCGAATAGCTCTTACGCAGGGCAGCACTTCCATCTTCACTATCCTTATAGTTGTCCAAGCTGCTGGCCTTAGTTTTCTCGGAATTACTAAGTGATAAAAGAAGCGATACCTGAATATCTTCATTGAAACAAATATACGTCATCAAGGGCAGAATTAATTTTATGAAGCAAACATTTATAACCTTTCTATGCCGGCTTTCCTAACGATTGGGCCCCGATCGCACGTTTATATATTTCTAGCGTCCCAATCGCCGACTACCTCTTTGAGATGATCGCCGCGTGTTGATGATGATTTCCATACTATGGCATAAACACAACTGGGGATTGGCCTAGAAGCGGGCGGTGCACTTAAAATAAATAAGAAGAAATTGAGGAATGCAAGCCAATATAAGAGTTGCCACATTGCACGGGCGCGCGAGAGCAGATGCGCGCGCGCCACTTGTTTATTGCGTCAAACGCGCAGGAATGAAATGGGCTTGTTGTTGTAATGATACCCAGGGACCCAGGTTGGCGTCAGAGAGGTTCACTGAAGAGCGGCACATTTCATTAACCGTTTCACACTGATTTCAAAATGTGCGCTAGATCTGCATAGTTCTTTAATGTTACCAGTCTCGCTCAGTTGAACAATATGCGCTCGAAAAAAAGCGGTGGTAGTAATATATCTAAAACATTGGGAACCTTCTTATTTTCTTTTTGATTCGGTGCTATTATGCTCAACTACACGCAAAATATATGGTCTCTAAGCGAAGGTTCTCACAGAATAAATGAAACATTAAGTACAATCTGGGCAGCTTTTTATTTCTTTCCTCAGACATAGTCTAATAGGAGGTCGGGGCAAAAGGTGAACAATGCGTGACGTAGTCTCGGCGCCCTTTACATAAAACGTCGCAGTTTCGTCCGAAAGGCGATGCATCGATTGCGATAGCAAATTAGTAGACAGCCATACGAAGTAAGGATAGTAGTTTTATCGGCCGTATAAACTTGTAAACATTCGCTTACTAAATAAATTGACAAGCATGGCGTCAGCGCGCACAGGCATACATGAAAACATCACACTCGACGACGGCGGACACTCGCTGTCACAACCCTGGCGTGAGGAAGCGCGGCAGCAGTAGCGAGCGAAGTGACCTTCGTGCTGTCTATCGCTTCAACGCAAACTGAGCAGCGAGAACGTAGCACACGCAAAGCGACGAGCCGTTGGCCCACCTAGACTGTGCCCCCAAAGCAGATCACTTTCAAGATAAAGCCCGCGCAACCGCGCGCCATACGCAGTTGCGGCCGAAGTACAACGCCCCCTCCCCTACATCCCCCTCTTACCTCCCCTCCCCCTGGTTCCTTGCGCGCGACGGAAGACGGCGCGCTTCTTCCCCGCTTTCCGCCCTTTTGCACGCAAGACTGAGTCCCGATCGTCGGCTCACCCTTGCACGCTTTCACTCGCACATACGGCATACGGCACGGCGAGGGTGTTATCACCCTTGAACTTTATACGGGACATCACGGCGATGGCGACGATGACGGCGGCACAAAATGCGCCTGGGGTGTCCATGTAATTGCTATAGCAATAATACACAACAATTTAGTATTTACCAATTCGGGCAGGTAGGTTATGCAGCCTTAGAAACAAATAAAAGCAAATAACTTGAGACAGTTAACTGTTTAGTACCAACCAAGTATTAACAAAACTGTGAGAGCATGATTAAGAGCATGCAAGCTACACTTGACATATAATACAGAATTGAAATAATAATGATAAATATAGCGAGAGGAATAAAATCTTTATATCATCGCGGATAACTTATTTGATGGAATAAACTGTATACTACACAAGCAAAATCGGTGTACATTCATAGGAACACGCCAAATTATGTTCAGAACATTGAACAGGTCACGAGAACGGCAAAATAATTGTCATGTTCGAGGGCATTAGACAAGCGAAAATGCCAACATATTTGTTGCAAGGTGCGTCCTACATCCACATTTGAATGAAATGAAGGATTTTGAGTAATTAATTCTTGCAGCCATTATCTTAAATAAATGTTGTTATATTATAAGAAATAGTTTGGCGGCCATCATTCGTTCTGATAGCAGGCATTTTACGCTTAGCATTCCGTATTGCATATGAAGCTAGTGTGTTAGTTTTTAGAGCATGAACCTGATTTTTATGTACGTGCTGTAATATTTTACTGTAACATGTTGTATTTTTAAAAATAAATAATGGCTGTGTTCTTAAATATTGTCTATCTCCACAGTAGCGTTCAAGAATCCACAAGATTTTTTGTATTTGGTTTTTTGTAGTCTGTCAGAGTTGTCGTACCCCGGACTAGTATGCCGTAACTTAGTTTAGATTATACAAGGACCCTATAACGTGAAATTATTCCAATATGTTTTTATTCCAACCTCCTGACGTCAAATTTGCGTAACCGCCGACGCAAGCGTCGGGCGGTCACCCGCAGGGCTGTCTGAAGAGACCAAGCGCTCTCCTCATTTATAGGAGGTCACTTTTGTTTGCTTTAAAGGGAAGCTGAAAGGTTTTCCAGAAAAAATGAGTGAACGTCTGTACATAATGGTTTTCAACCCTCCGAATTCGAATATCGTATCGAATTTGAGCGAAAGAAAGCGCAAATATATTTTATTTCGACGAAAAGTGCAGCAGCGGACACGCCCAGCTCGCGCGTCTCGTTTCCGCCTGTGATTGGTCGGGCGCCTCTTGACGTCAACACTAGTGTTCGTCCGAACCGACCGCTGCCGCTACACATGAAGCGTGGTGCCAGGTAGTTTGGTGCTGTTTTTCTGAGGCGGTAATGGAAAATTTAGAGAGGCTGCGTTTTTCTGAGGAGTTCGGCGTTACTCCCTACATGTACAAGCCGATTGCGAAGAGCCGGCCTCTCGAAGAAGCAAACGATGCTGGCGCGAGCAGTGCTTTCGACGCGAACGAAAGCGAAGTCGTGGGATCTCCTCGTGTTGGAAATGCTCTTTGGTGAGTATGTTTTTTGCACAGCAGCCTATGTTTTTTGCACAGAAAAGTATGTTTTTTGCAAAGCTTTCGCTTCACAGAAGCCTCCCACTTTGTTAAAAGCTTCTTGTGGGAAGTAATGGAAGACAACATCGTAGCGGCCGCTGGTGTTCGTGCAACCATAGGCTGCACAGAAAGCCGGCATGATCGGCCCACCACTTCAGTTGATGCTGCGCACGTTGACTACCACTCTACATACACGCAGACGCACCAACAAAGGAATGCAGGGTCGATCGAAGCAGATTACGATGGCACGCACGCAGAAACAAGCACGTTCAGGCACGGTCGCGGAGGCTGCGAAGGAACGGAACACTACAGGTTTTCCCGCTCAGTTTAATCCAAACGTCATTGAAAATAATCCAGGTGCCAACCAATTTAATCTGAGCGCCAGCATTTTTAATCCAAGTGCCAATAATTTAATCCAGACGCCACCACATTTAATCCCAGCGCCATCCGAATTAATCCGCGTGCCAACTCATTTAATCCTTGCGCAAGCCATTTTAATCCAAATGCCACACATTTTAATCCCAGTACCAGTCAATTTAATCCTGTTGGAAATTGAGAAACAAATAATTCTTGCAGAAGAGGTCGTAACAGGTGTCATGAATGCCGTCTATTCATTCATGTGATCACCATATTGTCTTCAGCACTATAGGAGCAAAGTTTCCACGCTACCGCTCTCGTCATGGCTGCTTCAGAAACACTCCCGTGTGTTATACTGCTCGCTCATTTCCTCCTTTTCGAGTCGCATTTCTGAGCGACAAGAGTGACCCACGTAAGTGAGTCAGAATCGTGACGGATATTACGTGAATTGGGTTGCGATCATGACATGCGATTTCCTTCCCGATCGTCTTGCATATCGATCGACATCGTTCGCAAGGGTAAAAACTTGCTCACCATTACTCAGGCACTTGACATAATCACTAAGCGATTCAATAAAGCTCATTAAGCTTGTGTCTTGCATACACTCTTATGCTTCCAACATGCATATCAAACGAAATGGTTCTCAGAATGTAACAGCATATTCTTGAGTGACATGACTGGGTCACTAGTGACCTACTCGACGTCACCGCCGTTGCACATCTTCTAACCTGCCTACTAACATATCGAAGGAAATCGCTTTGAAAGCTTAAAAACCTTCTCCCTATCATTGACTCAAGTGACGTGATGACTAATGAAACTCATGACGTCACCACGCTTCTCACGTATGCACTATCCTAAACTGCCGACATGCATATCAAACGGAGTGGCTTATAAAGGGTAATAACCGGCTCACTATCACGCAGCCAATGAGGTGATCACATGTGACTCACATGATGTCATCCCGGTTCTCACCCAACCATGCACTTCGTTTGATAAACGTGCCGGCAGTTTAGGATAGTGCATCCGTGAGAAGCGTGGTGACGTCATGAGTCACTAGTGATCACGTCACTTGAGTCAATGATAGTGAGCAGGTTTTTAAGCTTTGAAAGCGATTTCCTTCGATATGTTAGTAGGCAGGTTAGAAGATGTGCGACGGCGGTGACGTCGAGTAGGTCACTAGTGACCCAGTCATGTCACTCAAGAATAAGCTGTTACATTCTGAGAGCCATTTCGTTCGATATGCATGCTGGAAGCATAAGAGTGTATGCAAAACACAAGCTTAATGAGCTATATTGAATGGCTTAGTGATTATGTCAAGTGCCTGAGTAATGATGAGCAAGTTTTTACCCTTGCGAACGATGTCGATCGATATGCAAGACGATCGGGAAGGAAATCGCATGTCATGATCGCAACCCAATTCGCGTAATATCCGTCACGATTCTGACTCACTTACGTGGGTCACTCTTGTCGCTCAGAAATGCGACTCGAAAAGGAGGAAATGAGCGAGAGGTATAACACACGGGAGTGTTTCTGAAGCAGCCATGACGAGAGCGGTAGCGTGGAAACTTTGCTCCTATAGTGCTGAAGACAATATGGTGATCACATGAATGAATAGACGGCATTCATGACGCCTGTTACGACCTCTTCTGCAAGAATTATTTGTTTCTCAATCAATTTCCAGCAGTATTAAATTGACTGGTACTGGGATTAAAATGTGTGGCATTTGGATTAAAATGGCTGGCGCAAGGATTAAATGAGTTGGCACGCGGATTAATTCGGATGGCGCTGGGATTAAATGTGGTGGCGTCTGGATTAAATTATTGGCACTTGGATTAAAAATGCTGGTGCTCAGATTAAATTGGTTGGCACCTGGATTATTTTCAATGACGTTTGGATTAAACTGAGCGGGAAAACCTGTAGTGTTGACGTCACAACACCACGGTTTCCGGTCTCCGCTCGCGTCGTCAGCGTCAGCAGCAGCACGCGGCATTCGACGAGGGGCGGAGCTACAGCGCAATTTTAACCGACGATTACGTCGCTCCTAATTAAAAAAAAACCCCCCAAATTTTACCTACATGGTTTATAAGGTTCCCGCATCCGTATATGAGCGTCTTATTGAATTCGACAGACTCTTCAGCTTCTGTTTAAATACGAAGAACATTGCCTACACTGAGCGGCTTGTCTTATCTAATTGGCTGATGGTAGGCGAGGAGCACGCTCAAGTGGAAAGGGATTCGATGGGGCCGAGGCAGTGCACTGAGAATCGATAACCGGATGAAGAGGGTGGTGCCAGCGCCTGCGATTAGTGCGCTTTCCCTTATTTATATTACGGTGGCTCATCGAAAATCGCGGCGGCATGCAACGGAAGGTTGGGAATGCTGTTAAAACGGATCCTCAGTAAAGAAGAGTTGGCAGAGCGAGGTCGTAAACGTGCTGAAAGTGCTCGAGAACTTTACACGGCCACGCAACAACTTTTATTGTACGAAAATAAACCATTCTCTCTCCGGCAGGTGCGAGTAGCCAGTGCCTGAACGATCGGCGGCAGCCATCTTTTATTCCTTTCGGGACGGCCGGGCAGCCTGCGGTTATTCAGAAAAAAAAAATCAGTTTTGTTCGGAGTATTAATGCATCTGTAACGCGTACAGGTCACTTTGACGCGGTGAGTTTTCGCGGTTTGGTGACGTCACGTGTCAGGCAGATGAAGTGGCTGCAGCCCTAAAACTTTTTAGCAATAGCCTCGGTCTAATGGTGAAAAGGCGTCGAATAAAAAAAAAAGCTATTTTTCTTTTGTTCGGTCAAATCATGCATAATCAGTGCGTACACGTCATATCAGATGGGGAGCTATCGCGGTTTTCGTGACGTCGCGTGACAGACAGGTGAAGAGGGGGTGGTTCAAAAAAGTTTTAGACCAATCGTGGAGGGCTGATTGCAGAATTGGAATAGAAAAGTTTGGACTAGGGGCGCTATAACGTAAAACTATTCCAAACTCTCCTATTCCAATTCTAACAAAGATGTTTCTCCACTGAACTAGCAAATGTATCTAATAAGGAGCTGTTACTAATGGATTCACTCAGTTTATTCCACTCTCTTATCCTAAAGGAAAGAATGAATTCTTAAAGCAGCCGGTACGAAAAGAATACTCATTGAGTGTTTGTGTGTGTTTATGTCGCGTTGGCCGTGTTTCACATCTGGAGATGTAACTAGAGGTATCAATATTAAGCTTGTTGTGTAGGAGCTGGTACATAAGTTTAGAACGGGCTAGCACTGCTCGGTTTTGTACTGTGAAGATTCCGGCTTTGTAAAGTAGTTCGGTAGGCGAGTCTGTTAGCATATGTTTATTGTATGTACAGGGTGTTTCAGCGAACTCTTTCAAAAACGTTTAAAGGTTGCTTGTGGCAGATAGCTCAATTTTAGTTTATGAGCCGGTCTACTCGAAGCGGCGGACTCTACTTGCAAAAAAAATTGAAATCCAAAATCGACTAATTAACAATAAGTATCAATAATTCAATAATTAACTTTTTAGCTAATTATCTTATGACCCATATTGCAATTTACAAATTCTAGCACTGGACTTCGCAAGGCGGATCCACTTGGAGCGAATTCTCAGGACACCAGTTTCGAGATATAAATTCTCGAACTTTGTGGAGAAATCCATTGGCGTTCCAGTTACTTGTGTGCTTCAGTGCATGACACGACGTTTTGTTAACAAATTAACTGGAACGCCAATGCATTTCTCCGCGAAGTTCGGGAATTTATATCTCGAAACTGGTGTAATCTTGAAAATTCGTTCCAAGTGGATCCGCCTTGCGAACTCCACGGCTAGAATTTGTAAATTGCAATATGCGCCATAATGTAATTAGATAAAAACTTAATTAGGAAATTTTTATTAATAAGTCAATCTCGCATCTCAATTTTTTTTTGGGGCAAGTATTGTCCGCCGCTTCGAGTAGACCAGCTCATGAACTAGAATTGTGATATCTGCCACAGACAACGTTTAAAGATTTTTGAAAGTGTTCGCTGAAGCCCCGTATACAGTAGTGCATTCCTTTGTACACTTTCTATTTGCGCACTTACCCGCCGTGGTTGCTCAGTGGTTATGGTGTTGGGCTGCTGTGCACGAGGTCGCGGGATCGAATCCCGGCCTCGGCGGCCGCATTTCGGTGGGGGCGAAAACACCCGTGTGCTTGGATTTAGGTGAACGATAAAGAACCCCAGGTGGTCGAAATTTCTGGAGTCCTCCACTACGGCGTGCCTCTCAATGAGAAAGTGGTTTTAGCACGTAAAAACCCCATAATTTTAATTTTTTATTTGCGTACTCAAATACTGACCTAACGAAAGTTTTGTAAGCCAGAAAGTTTGTATTAGGTGGTGCCAGTCGGAGACGTCTTCCAAGAAAGAAAAGGCGTTTCATTGCAGTGGCTGTAACGTTGTTTATATGGGAGTTCCATCTAAAAGTCATGTGTTAATGTTAATCTGAGATACTTGTGTTACTGAACTCGTATCGATGAGCAAAACATGAACAACGGGAATCCAGGAGCCAACGTTTCGACAAGTGGACTTGTCTTCTTCAAGGCGACGTATGCTTTCCTCGTCACAGTATATATAGGTGGGGTTCTTCTAAAGGGGAGAGGGTGTGAGGCGGGAGGATGCGGAAACGAGGGAAAATGTGTTAGCACGTCGAATTGAGAGTAAAGTAAGTAAAACGCTGTGTACAAGGTCAAAGCCAGGGCACCCCCCCTCCCCCCCCCCCCCGCCTATATATACTGTGGCGAGGAAAGCATACGTCGCCTTGAAGATTACAAGTCCACTTTTCGAAACGTTGGCTCCTGCATTCATCTTGTTCACGTTTTGCTCATCGTCTTGAATTTCCATCTCCCGCATTTCCCGTCTTTTCTCTGAACTCGTATCAGTGGCACGTCGTTAACGGTATGCATAAAGCTTGAGTTACTTTTTTTCTCTAGTGGTTGACAGAACAGCAGCTTTCTGCCCGTCGGCACACCAGTTAGATGCTGCTTTCAAGTCGTTGCTTAATGTTATGTGGTCATCATGTGAGTTAATATATCGATAAATAATGCAGTCATCTGCAAATAGCCAAATTCTTCCTGTGATTTTTGCTGGTAGGTCATTATTAAAAATTAGAAATAAAAGGGGAGCCAGGACGCTTCCTTGGAGCAGCTCATATGTTGCGTTGGCTATCTGGGAAATTTGGTCGTTCACTTCCACAAATTGGGTACGGTTAGTAAGGTAGTCGCAAATCCAGTCAATTATGGCGCCTGTACTGTACGGATGAAGCACGCGCCGGTGCGAGCGCGCTAACTCTTCGTCGCAGGCGCCAGGCTGAGTCTGAACATCTTGCCGATTTAGCTCGCCGGGAAAAAGCACTGAAGAACCGTATCTAACCATGCTTAACAGAGCTCGTATAACTAGGTTCAAGCCACATTGAACCCCAGCCACCTTTTTCATCATTTCCCGCGTGCTTTCTTACAGTGCAGCGGGCGCCCCATTAGCAAGACTGTATGTTGCTTCGTTCAGGCTTCGCTATATGAAGGCAGGCCTCCACAGATTCTATCTTTATGCCCTTCAGGACCTTCCTCAGGTGAATATAAAGATCTGGGAAAGAAGGCAAGCGATGGGGTGCTGATCTTTCCAAGGATACTACAGCTTTGGATACGCACGCAAAGGGAGAGCAGGCGCCTCTCGTCACCGGTTCTTCGCATGAATAAGAGTTGCTCTGGACTCGTGGGCAGGACGTAGCGTCAACATCGTTGACTCCAATTTTGTTCTCGAGAAGTGCGTGGCCTGTTCTCTCCTCATTAAAAACGCCGTCTTGAACCTGCGCCGCCGTTGAAGTTCTCTCTCTCTCTCTGGTCTATTTTTCTGCTTCGGTGCCTGGAATGAAGGGCAAGCTCACATGCCTAGGCCAGCTCTGGCAAATTTTTTTGTTTGTTTGTTTGAGAGGTCTGCAACTTGTACAGCTCTTACGGCATATCGACACCGATGGCTGTATTATGTCTGCTTCATTTGCCATAGGCATCCGAGTTCCCTCAAAGCAGATTACCATTTCAGCAAAGCTAATTCGAAAGACCTCTGCCAATAACTGGCTGTATCGCGAGCAGTTTCCGCTTACATAACGATAGTCAGCTGGTGCGTAAGTTATCGCGTTGGCTCCTGAACTTCTCTGCGTGCAATCACAGAAGCTGTCATGCACCCGAGAACTGCTGATCAGCGAATGTGTTCGAACACCAAAAATTTTCGAATCTGATACGAACATTCGAGAAAACATAAGCATCCGATATCGAATGGAATGTCGAAGCTTTTCGTATTTTTAAACAAAGTGAAATAAAAAGGTTATCTGCAGTCCGTTTGGTAAAAAAAAAGTATGATATTTTCTTGAATGGTTCACAGACGGAAATCCGGTCTATTGGTTTAACATGACGAAACAGCGCCAAAGATTAGCACTAAGAAAAGAAACAAGACGGTGCGCTTAGAAGTTTGCAATAAAGAATATTGCGAAAAGATACAGTGTTGACACAGTGTTTCCTTGGCCTATTAAGCTGTCTAGACTTGGAAGCAAGCTAAGAGCTGTCGTCAGTGGCGTTGGCGGATGTGGCCCCCGGCCTTCAAGGCATGTGAATGTGTGAACAGATTTCTGTTGCCTTATATTTGCTTTGCTACATTTTCTTACATTTGCAACATCACTATGGGAAACCGCAGCGGTGGTGAAATGGTAGAGCGTCCACCTCGTATGCGGCAGGCACTGTCTTCGAATCCCCGTGCCGCCAGAAACCCACCGTTCTTTTTTCTTTCTGACGGGTAGTGATGTACCATGATCTGACGCTCAGTTGTTTATGTGGGTTTTCATCTCAAATGGGGGGCCCTATAAAGATTTACGAACATCTCTGGGCGCCCCTTCTCCCACCGCATGCAACGGTGAAATAGTCGAGCTACTGCTGTGGGAGGCAGACGAGTGCTGCCGCCGGTTACCTACTGGTGAAATAGGTACAGGCCCTGCGCTCGGCAACTATGGAAGTTACAGACGCTTGGAAGGGACACCCACCTATTGGGAAGTTGACGGCACGAGACAGCCAGACCCCTTCTTTTTGAGTTGTTTTGTTTGTCTTTGTTCTTGCACAGAAAGCATAGCGCGGTCTGTACGAACCTCTCCCATGCAACCTCTCCACCTTTCGAAAGCCAGACGCCTGGCCGGGGGCTGCTTATACACCCGTCTTATAAGCCGACCGGTCGATGTCCGGTGGTGGGGATCGAACCGCGTACCTCCCACAGCCAAGCCGGCCGTCCAACCTGGCCACTGGCTCTAGATTAATTTTGACAACCTGGGGCTCTTTGACGTGCAACGAATGAACGGTACACGAGCGTTTTTGCATTCCGTCCCGTCAGAATGCAGCAATAGATGTGTTCGCGTCCAGCAGCCTCATCGATTGCAGGAACGACCTGATGTATCGTACCTTCAAGACGCATCATCCACCTCCTGGGTACCGAAGCCAAAACTGGTTCGCAGTACACAAGGGTTGAGGATTGGGCGAGTTGGTATTGCATTGTAAAACTGGTACAGCGCAACATACAAAGGAAGAAACAAGCCGAGCCGGCCAGATAAAGGAACAGAGCGCTGACTTCCAACTGGTTTATTGGCAAGTTGCACGAAATATATAGCTATAAGAAAGCATCAAGACATGTCACAACACTTCATAAAACGTCCCACCGACAGAAGGCTGCACCGTCACGAGTCGCAGAACGCGCAATTCTGTCATGCAAGGTTAAACTGATCAATAAATCTTACTTCCTGTGGAGATAGCCACAAAGACGGCGCGCTGAAGCACGTGCTGCCAGCCCTTGCTATGAGATCAGCTTCAATGATCTCCCGAGTAAGTTGTGATCGGTGCTTTTTTAGCACTGCACACCGATAAAAATTCGGCTTACATCCACAGTCGGGACAGTGAATTCCTAAGTTCCTACATGACATTCCTACATTCCTACATGACAGAATCGCGTTTTCTGGGACTCATGATGGCGTAGCCTTCTATCAGTGTGACGTTTTGTGAAGTGTTGTGACATGTCTTGATGCTTTCTTGCAGCTATATATTTCGTGCAACTGGCCAATAAACCAGTTGGAAGTCAGCGCTCTGTTCCTTTATCTGGCCGGCTCGGCTTGGTTCTTACTTTGTATGTTGCGCTGTACCAGCTTTAGAATGGTTCGCAGTAACAAGCGTTCTGGTAAATTATTGAGGGCGCTCTGACGCATGCCACTATTAATGCGTTAGCATTCAGGATACAGCACGGAGGCTATCTATCTATCTATCTATCTATCTATCTATCTATCTATCTATCTATCTATCTATCTATCTATCTATCTATCTATCTATCTATCTATCTATCTATCTATCTATCTATCTATCTATCTATCTATCTATCTATCTATCTATCTATCTATCGCCCGGTCACGTCGCCGACGTCGACACCGGATTTTTGCTTAATGGGACATATGCTTTCGCATAAAAAAAAAGTAAAGTCGTGTCAGTACTCCTTAAGCTCTGGCGGGGTGCATGTGGCTACGAGGTCCCGTAATGTGTCTCTTAATCGCATATTATGCGTTTCAGACGCAGTATGCCTAATCGTACTCGGCAAAATAGTGCGCGAAAAGCCAAAACACTAGTGACATAATGACATTTAATACGTCTCGCACGCATCTTGAAACACATGATTCTGCGGTACAAGCCTGAATAATATGCAATATGTATAATATTTAAGAAGTGTTATGTTCAAACGAGCTGAAAGACAAGTTGCAATGTGTTTACTGTCTGTGTCCCTACGCCGTCATGTAGCGGGTTCGTTTTGATTGATGTTCGTGGCGTTTTACACCAGCCATATTTTTGAAGTAGCTGGATAGGTGCTTTCTAAGTGTGCTAGACAGGATGTAGCCGATGTGCTCATGCCTGACGTTCCTGTAGAGAATCTTCCATGGAGTCCCGATTTTGTAAATTTGAGAAAACTCATTAAATAATTGAAAGTTATGAACTCGTTGCGCAGCTGCATACGCTTTTCCCGAAACACGAAATGTGATGAAACTAAATTTTTAATGGAAATAATAAATCGGTGCCTGAAGGGGTTATACTAGAACGTTGAGCGCGTGCAAGTTTGCTTATAAGCATGTGTACGCATTTTTTTCTAATCTTTTTTACTATGACAACATTTGAATGGTCGAAGCTGGGCTGCTGTGTCCGTCCGTGCATTCCGTTACGCCGTCGTCATCTACGCTCTCATTACATAGAGCGAGGAAAAAAATGTTTGCCCACCACTGTAACTGGGGATCGAACTTCTGTCCTTGCGTTGCTGTTGGGCGTCGGAGGCGCTAACCAGTACAAGTTATCGCGTAGTATCTGCGTTTGATCGTGGCCTTCGAGATTGCACCCGCTCGTGCGATCTCGGAGGCCACGGTTTGATAATCGGTGCGGGTATGTGTGTGCCCCGCCGACTCTGACCGTGGTGGCGTCCACGACCGTAATTCGGGGGCCACAACAAGCAGTACCGTAGCTGGATTGGATTGGATTGGACAAACTTTAGTGCTGGAAGCACTAGAATATAGTAGCACACTTTGACGGATGAAGACTATACCTCGTGCGCACCGCAAAGTTGTTTTTGCTTTTCTTTCTGCGAAGATGGCGACATTATTTGAGGAACAAGCAAGCAGTTAGCAAGATGGCTGTGTTCACTGTGTTGCGTTTCGCCTGCGACACGTGGTTTTGCCGGCGCGACTGCGGCGGGGCGGCGGACATTTTGGCCCGATCGTCGTCACCGCAACACTCATCGCCAGGTGTTTCCAGGCGCGTCTGCGGCGATGCGACCGCCTAGGGATTTCGTTCCAGTCATTGTGCCCGAAACAGGCGAGGCCAAAGCAGGGATCTCCTTCCAGTTATTGGGCCCGAAACAGGCGATGCCAAAGCAGGGATCTCGTTCCAGTCATTGTGCCCGAAACAGGCGATGCCAAAGCAGGGACCATCTTCTCGTTACAGTCATTGTGTCCGACCGGCAGCGCCACGACAGTGTGCTGCGCAGCGCCACGACAGTATGCTGCGCAGCGCCACGACAGTGTGCTGCGCAGCGCCACGACCAGGTGCTACGAGATCGTGCGCAGCGCCACGACATGGTGCTACGGCATCGCTACGACAGTGTGCGTCACCATTAGCCCATTGTACATTCACGTGCTCGTCTTTTGAGGGGTTCCTTCTTGCCCTCAACTGCGAGAGTATAAAAACAGCTGCCCCCGGACGCCAGAGGAGGGCTCCGATTTCTTCTGCTGAGTGAAGTGCTCTCCCGTCTCTCTACTTCGGTCAAACCTGACCGCCAACTCTTTGCGATGTTAAAATAAACAAGTTGTTTCGTTGTTACCTGTCGACTCATGCTTTGCCGGGACCTTCGGATGCTTGCAGTTGTACCCCAGGCCGCCAGGCCAACGCTACCCTTGGGGCTTGCGACCCAGGTACAACCACGGGCGTCAGCGCCGAGTTCCCATCCGATCGCTCCAGTGTCGCGATCCCAAACATCTGGTTGCCAGCGGTGAGATCGCCTACGACTTCAAACAACGGTCTGCCAGCGGCGAGATCGCGACAACGGAGGCCAGCAGCAAAGAGATGCAGTTGACAGTATGCTGAGCAGCTCAACGACGATCCGGGAGCAGTGCAACGAGCCCTGTGTGACGACTGGTTGCCTGCAGCGGAACGACTGCGCGGAATTCCTGCCTGCGAGGTTTGGTGAGTGCGGGACTTTCTTCTACTGAGCTTTGCCAGGCTTTTTGTTAGTGTCAGAAACAGAGCTGGTAATTGTGGTTGTCGTTGCTGCCGGGTTAGTTTGCGGCAAGACAATAGTAAGCAGTAGAGAAAGCAGCATTCAGAGCAGCCATGGATTTGAAGTCGTTGCGCAAACCGAAATTGTGGGAGCTTGCAAGAGAGCTGGGTCTGGATGTCTCAGACAAACTAAGAAAACCGGAACTGATAACGGCTATTCTTGAGTTAGAGGCTGAGGATGACGAGCTGTCGGAATGCCTTGAGACTATTGAGGAGAGGTCAAAAAGACAGGAGCGCGAACTTAAAGAGCAGAAAGAAAAAGAAGAGCGCGAACACGCTTTGGAAATGAAGCGTCTCGAGGTAGAGATGGAACGCGCTCGTAATGGAAGTCAGGCACACGGTGCAGGAGAACGCGTATTGTTCAAAATGACTGACCTGATGCGGCCGTTTAAGCTTGGAGAGGACATTGGTTTGTTCCTGGTTAACTTTGAGCGAACGTGCGAGAAGCAGGGGTTCTCTCGGGAAACGTGGCCACAGCGCTTGCTCACTTTGTTACCCGGCGAGGCGGCCGACGTAGTCGCTCGCTTGGATAGAGAGGAAGCAGAGGATTTCGACAAAGTAAAATCGAGTCTGCTAAAAAAGTACCGGCTGTCTGCGGAAGCGTTCCGTCGGAAGTTTCGGGAAAATGAGAAAGGCAGAAGTGAGTCATATACAGAGTTTGCGTATAGGCTTATGTCGAACATGCAGGAGTGGCTCAAAGAAGAGAAAGCGTTTGGTGACCACGATAAAGTTCTGCAGTGCTTCGGGCTAGAACAGTTTTATAGTCGGTTACCTGAGAACGTGCGATACTGGGTCTTGGATAGGCCAGACGTGAGTACGGTGGCTAGAGCCGCTGAGCTAGCCGAGGAGTTTGTGACGCGTCGAGCTCGCGGAGCTAAGGACGGTCAAAAGGGTGAATTTGGCTCCAAGTCTGAGAGGCCGAAGTTCACGCCCATGAGATTAAAGGGGGACACGCGTAGTGCGGATGCGAGCGAAAGCAGTCCGACCAAACGTAAAGAGACGGCGGCAGCCAAACGCAGAAAGCGGTTCGAGATGAGGCGAGCGCGCTTGTGTTATACGTGCCAGAAGCCGGGTCACTTTTCGGCGCAGTGTCCGGAAACAACACCAAAAGTTGTGTTTTTTTCAATAGGCAGCACGGACGAGAACATGAAGCTTCTCGAGCCTTACATGCGAGACCTCCTCGTGAACGGGAAAGAGTGCCGAGTGCTTCGCGATTCCGCAGCTACGATGGATGTAGTTCACCCGTCTTACGTAGAACCCCATATGTTCACGGGCGAGTGCGCGTGGATCAAGCAAGCCGTGGAAGCTCATAGCGTGTGTCTGCCGGTAGCAAAAGTGCTTATTGAAGGACCTTTCGGAGCGCTTGAGACGGAGGCGGCAGTGTCATCTATGCTGCCACCCCAGTACCCGTACCTATTTTCAAACAGGTCCGATCACCTCCTGCGCGAGAAGGGGCTTTTGTTTGGTGAAGCTAGTGTTCAGGCCTTAACCAGATCGAAGGTTCGGGAGCTCGCTGCAAAGGCGGTAGTTGCGGGGCCGACGTTATCAAACAACGAAAAAGGGTCAGAGGCGCAGCAAGCTGATATTCAGAGCACGCCCGAACAGAATAGAATTGAGTCTGTAGCGTTGAAGGCGCCAGATACTGGAGAGGAAAATCCCGACGCGGGAAAGTTAGAAGAGCTATCTACTGATTTGCTCATCGCGCCTACGTCAGACGGACTTGATAGGTTGCTAAAAGTCAGCCGGACGGCTTTGATAGCCGAGCAAAAAAAGGATGGCAGCCTGGAAAACGTGCGCTGCAATGTCAAAGAGGGTATCGCCAGGAAAACTGCGCGTTTTGTGGAAAGAGGTGGAGTCCTGTACCGGAAGTATCTAGACCGCCGAGGAGTGGAGTTCGATCAGCTGGTCGTGCCTCAATGCTATCGTCAGGATCTGTTGCGCTTGTCACATGGGGGTTCGTGGTCCGGACACCTAGGAGTTAAGAAAACTAAGGACCGTCTCTTGCAAGAGTACTATTGGCCAGGGTGTTTTCGGGACGCAGACCATTTCGTGAGGACATGTGACACTTGTCAGCGGGTGGGCAAACCAGGGGACAAATCGAGGGCGCCGTTGAAATTGGTACCTATCATTACGGAGCCTTTTAGACGGCTCGTTATTGATACAGTGGGACCTCTGCCGGTAACAGCCACGGGGTACAGACACATTTTGACTGTGATCTGCCCAGCGACAAAGTTCCCTGAAGCAGTGCCGCTTAAAGAACTCAGCTCAGTTGAGATAGTTAATGCACTACTGTCCATATTTGCGCGAGTTGGTTTTCCTGCAGAAATTCAATCAGATCAGGGCACAGTGTTTACTAGCGCTTTGACGACAACTTTTCTCGAAAGGTGTGGGGTAAAGCTGCTACACAGCTCAGTGTACCACCCACAGTCGAATTCCGTTGAGAAGCTCCACTCCGTCATGAAGCGCGTGTTGAGAGCCTTGTGTTTTGAACATCAAACTGACTGGGAGCTGTGTCTGCCTGGGGTGATGTTTGCTTTAAGGACCGCGCCGCATGCGGCTACGGGGTTTTCGCCAGCTGAACTGGTGTACGGTCGCTCGCTTCGATCTCCGCTTCGCATGCTTCGAGAATCATGGGAAGGTAGGGGCGACGACCCAGTCGTGGTGGAGTACGTGCTTAAGCTCCTCGAACGCTTAAGAAGGGCACAGGAGTTGTCAGGTGAAGCAATGACAAAGGCCCAGCAGAGGGCCAAGGTTTATTATGATCGGACAGCCAGGGCCCGTCGTTTTGAGGTTGGCGATGAGGTCATGATATTGCGCACATCGCTAAACAACAAACTAGACGTGCAGTGGGAGGGCCCAGCGCGAATTGTTCAGAAACTGTCGGACGTTAACTACGTGGTAAGTCTGCCAGGAAAGCGGAAAGCACAGCAAGTTTACCACTGTAATCTGCTCAAACCTTATAGACAAAGGGAAGCAGTGGTGTGCATGATGGTAAACGTTCCTGAAGAGCTTCCGGTCGAGCTTCCGGGACTAGGCTCAGTGACGAACAGGGAAGACACCGGTCAAGTCATTAGTGACCTTATCAGTAAAGCACCGCTGTCGCCTGAGCAGAAAACCGAACTACACCAGCTATTACAAGAGTTTCAAGGTCTGTTCTCTGAGAGGCCTGGTAGGACTTCTGTACTTACTCATGATATAGAACTTACCTCCACAGAGCCAGTACGATCCAAGGCGTATCGGGTGTCACCCCGCCAGAGCGATATTATGGAGGCTGAGGTAAAGAAAATGCTACAGCTCGGTGTTATTGAGGCAGGTGAGAGTGATTATACCTCCCCTTTGATTTTAGTTGAGGTACCGGGCAAGGAACCTCGTCCTTGCGTCGACTACCGCAGGCTTAATTCCATCACTAAGGATCAAATTTATCCGATCCCTAACATCGAGGAGCGCCTTGAGAAAGTTAGTAGCGCTCAGTTTATTTCCACCCTAGATCTTGTCAGGGGTTATTGGCAGGTTCCACTTACAGAAGAGGCTAGTAGGTATGCGGCGTTCATTTCACCAATGGGAACATTCCGTCCTAAAGTGTTGAGTTTTGGTTTGAAGAACGCGCCATACTGTTTTTCAAGTCTCATGGATAAAGTGTTGCGGGGACAGCAAGAATTCGCTTTACCGTATCTAGACGACGTAGCGATATTCTCCGCATCCTGGTCTGAGCATATGACACACTTGCGGGCAGTGCTAACCCGCCTGCGCGAAGCAGGCTTGACAGTAAAGGCTCCTAAGTGCCAGTTAGCACAGGCCGAGGTTGTCTACCTCGGTCACGTGATTGGTCAGGGTCGTCGCCGCCCCTCTGAAATAAAAGTGGCCGCTGTGCGAGACTTTCCGCAACCGCGCACAAAGACCGATATTCGGTCGTTCTTAGGTGTCGCCGGCTACTATCAGAGGTACATCCCTAGGTACTCTGATATCGCGGCTCCCCTGACGGATGCTCTAAGAAAGACAGAGCCTCAAACAGTCGTCTGGGACGAGACAAAGGAAAGAGCTTTTAGCGCCCTAAAGAGTGCCCTAACAAGCCAGCCTGTGCTACGATCGCCAGACTATACAAAAGGGTTCATTGTTCAGTGCGATGCTAGTGAGCGAGGCATGGGCGTTGTACTGTGCCAACGGGAAAATGGAGAAGTAGAACACCCCGTCCTGTATGCTAGTCGTAAGCTGACCAGTCGTGAGCAGGCGTATAGCGCCACCGAGAAAGAGTGTGCATGTCTCGTGTGGGCCGTTCAGAAATTGTCATGCTATCTAGCCGGCTCGAGGTTTATCATTGAGACAGATCACTGCCCTCTCCAATGGCTGCAGACCATCTCTCCCAAAAATGGCCGCCTCCTGCGCTGGAGCCTCGCTTTACAACAATATTCCTTTGAGGTGCGTTACAAAAAGGGGAGTCTCAACGGTAACGCCGATGGCTTAAGTCGAAGCCCCTAACGTAGGAATCAGCCTCAAAATTGTTTGTTACTGATGTTTTTCTTCCTGAGGCAGGATTTTTTTTAACATATTGCTTTTGTTTAGTGTTTCAAAGTGATGATATGCTTTCTAGTGCAATTTTTCAATTTGTGGACGCGTTCTGAGTGATGCTAGACTACTGTAAGGAACTAGGCAGTGGTATAAAAAGGGGAAAGAGCCTGGCAGGGCTTAGTGAGGGTTGTGCCGTGCTTGCTGACTGAGCGGTTGAGTTTTCAGCGTAGTTCTAACGCTTGCCGGGAACGAGAACAAAAATGTGAACTCTCCCGAAGTCACTTTGCAGTGTCCCGTGCGAACCTGAACGAGAGAACGAGGCCTTCTCTGTGCGCTGCGCTCAAGAAACGTCAAGGGACGCCCGACTTCGGTTATGAGCATCATCGAGCGACATCCCTCCGGACAGCGGATGCAGTCCCCTGTCCATCGGGATCTCCTTCCCCCGGCGGGGCGGTCTGTTGCGTTTCGCCTGCGACACGTGGTTTTGCCGGCGCGACTGCGGCGGGGCGGCGGACATTTTGGCCCGATCGTCGTCACCGCAACACTCATCGCCAGGTGTTTCCAGGCGCGTCTGCGGCGATGCGACCGCCTAGGGATTTCGTTCCAGTCATTGTGCCCGAAACAGGCGAGGCCAAAGCAGGGATCTCCTTCCAGTTATTGGGCCCGAAACAGGCGATGCCAAAGCAGGGATCTCGTTCCAGTCATTGTGCCCGAAACAGGCGATGCCAAAGCAGGGACCATCTTCTCGTTACAGTCATTGTGTCCGACCGGCAGCGCCACGACAGTGTGCTGCGCAGCGCCACGACAGTATGCTGCGCAGCGCCACGACAGTGTGCTGCGCAGCGCCACGACCAGGTGCTACGAGATCGTGCGCAGCGCCACGACATGGTGCTACGGCATCGCTACGACAGTGTGCGTCACCATTAGCCCATTGTACATTCACGTGCTCGTCTTTTGAGGGGTTCCTTCTTGCCCTCAACTGCGAGAGTATAAAAACAGCTGCCCCCGGACGCCAGAGGAGGGCTCCGATTTCTTCTGCTGAGTGAAGTGCTCTCCCGTCTCTCTACTTCGGTCAAACCTGACCGCCAACTCTTTGCGATGTTAAAATAAACAAGTTGTTTCGTTGTTACCTGTCGACTCATGCTTTGCCGGGACCTTCGGATGCTTGCAGTTGTACCCCAGGCCGCCAGGCCAACGCTACCCTTGGGGCTTGCGACCCAGGTACAACCACGGGCGTCAGCGCCGAGTTCCCATCAGATCGTACCAGCAGTTCGGATCCAAATAACTGTGAGAACCTGCTGTGGTCGCAGTAAAGGAATTGCTGTATTTCCCCTTCCATCGTGGCCATCCGAAATAACAAGCCAAACGTGTTGCTGGAATAACCACTCCAGTTGTACATGATTAAACCTATAGTCTCTTTTTTTCGTTCGTTTTGACCATGTGCACTGCACAATGGTTAGTACGCTCAAGGAGCGGCCAGGTGGAGGAATCCGTCTTTGGTCGCGGTAGCCCACGGCGTGCAGAGTGTTGAAAGCTCGCAAAAAGTAATAGAGCCCGCAATCTAAGACGCTGAAGGATAGTGCGGCGAGCCCACATCCAACGTAAAAACAAAAACAAAAAGACGTATATTTACAACCCCAGTTGCGTATTCTTCATTCGACCCGCCCCATCCCCCTTTCGTGTACCAACCGCCCCACCACCATTCTTAACTTTTGGTATTTCTTCAATTACTTTCGTTTCGTTTACCAAGTTTTCTTCGCCCCTCTTTCCTTCTCGCTGCCCTCTGAACCGTATAGGCGGGTATCTATATGGCTCTTTCGCCGCTGCAGCCACTTGCAAGAGCATCAATCACTGCCCCTCGAGCAGGACGTGTGAGCGCCGGACGCCTCGGCCTGCTTTTAGGTATAAAGTCGCTGTCGCTCAACGCCAGCGACGTAGGGCAGCGCTCCATTATGGCTTCTTCTGCGTCTATGGGTTTATTCTTCGTTGCTATAGAGCGCGTCAGTAGGAGCGAACTTCACGCGAGTTCAAGTGCGCGCCACTGGACGCACTGCGATGCAGTCGGCACAGTCTGTCTGCGCTTTCACACATTGGAGTGTCAGGCTTACTTCCGGCAACGGGGATTGTGGCACTTAAAAAATATCGCCCCTGTATAGAGATAAAGGGAGAGCGCTGTTCAACAGCTCTGGTTTCAACAGACGCGTTTTCGTGCACGACCCGCTGCTTAACATGAACGAACGTTGGCACGCGGACGAAATGCGTATTGATGCGAGGCATTCTTTGCCTCATTCCAGGTATACTTCGCGGCAGGTAGGTAGGTAGGTAGGTATAGATTCCTGTCTCGCCTGATATCGGACTCGTGTAATAAAAAGAAATGCATGACCGACAGTGGGACCGAACGCCTGCCTTCGAGCACAGCAGCCGAATGCTTTACCCACTAGGCCACGATTTTTTACAGCGAAGCTATTCGTGGCTAGGATTCCGTGGATTCTTCGTGTCCGTCAACAAGTGTGAGTGCGCAAAAGACCCAGCTGCCGAATTTAACGCATAATTCCTTCATTCTATGCAGAAGCATACACGTCCCATCACTTGGATATGCATTTTCTGTAGATTAGCTATCAATAGCCACCATTTTCAAGATCAGTAAACTCTCAGGTAGATAATTTTTTTTGCTTGCTGTCTGGACTAGGAGGCCACCCACATTTCTGCTCAAGTCGAAGAAGCCTGGTGCGAGGGAGCGAGCGAAGCAACCTTATCAGGAATGCCTGCAGAACGATTAGCCTTCCCCTGTAAGGGAGGCGTCACCGCGACGCGGCCATGACGTCTTCCCGGCGTGTGGCGCCTCTAGTCCGGCCGTGGCCGCACTACTCCCGTTGGTCGACCGCGCCTGCCCCTCTTTAGGGGTGGCAGCCTCCCTCCGGTTCCGCTCGGTCGTTGCCTTTCCAGGGCCTCCGAGATCTGCTGGACGGCCTGGGCTTGGACCTCGTGATCGTAGCACCTCGTTGCGGCCTCGAGCCGCGGCGGGATCGTTGTCGCCGTTGCAGCTTCGTGCGGATTCTTGGCACAGTCCCAAATGATTTGAGCTGCAGTGGCTCTTTCCTTTCGGCACACACAACACAGGTCACTAACACAAACACTCGAACACACGTTCCTCATCAGCACCGGGGTGAATGACGACCCCGTCCGAAGTTGTCGGTATAACAGCGCTTCCCTACGGGTCAAGCCCGGATGAGGTGGCGGCATGGTTCTTCTCTCTCGTCTGTACCACTTCGCAATTTCGTTGCAAGAGGTCATTCTGTCCTTAGTTTCCCACCACTACGACGGGTCGACCGCAGTAACAGCGGCACGGTTGGTTAGACCTCGCGCCGCCGCGTTCGCCGTCTCGTTGTGGTTTGCGCTGCCGCGATCCGACACATGACTGCCCATGTGCGCCGGAAACCTCTTTATCACCACACACCGATTTTCACTCGCGAGATCGACCGCACGCAACACACGCGCGGCTTCACCACACCCCCTTGCTCTGGCGTAATTTCTCACTGCCGTCCTAGAATCACAGAGCACAGTCGTGCATTCGGGGTCGGCGATGGCCAGGGCAATGGCCACCTCATGGGATCGAAGCGGTATGAGCCATTCATTGTGTTACGGTAGATGGGAAAACGGTTACATACATACATACATACATACATACATACGTACGTACGTACGTACGTACGTACATACATACATACATACATACATACATACATACATACATACATACATACATACATACATACATACATACATACATACATACATACATACATACATACATACATACATACATACAGTGCAATACCGGGCCGACACGCGGCTGAGGTGAAGCAGGCTTCAAGCACGCCACCCCTTCTACTTCTACTACTAATAAATAGTAATAAATGAAATAAACCAATCAAGATGCATCGTTTCAAGTTGATGGGTATACTATAATCTTTTCTGAACCACACATGGACTCATTAGCAGGAAGCATTACCATACATGCAAAAGAGAAAATGTATGTACAGCTATACACCCTTGAGTCGCAAGAAAGGTGTTTATTATGACAGAAAAGCTGAGAGGTCGGCCTCTCAGCTCGCAGGACTCGCAAGAGGACATTGCCACTGGCTGTGGGGATATCTGTGCCGTACAAAGGAAAGACGGATTGTTATATCCAATGTGTACATATCTCGAGGCACACACAATTGTGATATCGAGAAGCTCATGACTACGCACTTTGCATGGATTAGCCATGATGACAGTACCCCTGTGATCATCGTTGGAGACTTCAATGTGGACATTTCAAAACCAGAGAAGAAATGGTTCATTCAATTTGTGCTAACAGAGTTTGGTTTGAAGTGCGACACCAATCCAAGTCACTCAGCTACTCAACAATGATCGCGCATTGATTTTGGCCAAGATTCTGTCTAATTGAGGAGCCACCCACCTTCACAGATTGGGATGGCTCTTCATTTTTTATCTTTCTAGGCCACGACGCTCCTCTCGCGCCAAAGCCGACGAGTTGTTTAAGAGGGTTGGCGCGTGCGTCACGTGACGTACCTAGTGCCTAATTTGTGCTTTTTAATAAACCATGCTTCACAATGTGCAGTGTAATGACAGAAACTTGCTAATGTTGTGATACTAAAATGTGAACCTTGTACAACATTAACGGCGAAAGTTTTCATTGCTTGAAAACTATTCGATATTCGAATCGATCCGGTTCACTGCGGCGCTATTCAATTAGGATTCGATTCGGCCTGAAACACTACTATTAGTGCACCCTAATCGCATGCACAGACTCTCGTTTGTAATAAACGGTGCCCAAAGATCGTGATGAGCCCTTTGCAGGACTTCGCGAACATGTAGCTCCGGGTGCCGGAAAAACTGCCAGGCAAACGTTGGGCTGCGAAGGAGCAGCTCTCCTTCGGCAACCTGCAGCCGGCAGGGAGTCTTGCAACATTTTCACTATTCTGTTTTGTGTTTTTTTTTTGGACCTGCGCACGTGCTCTAGTTTTTCTCGGTGTGCCTTAACTTTGGCGATTGCATTTGCGAGAGATAATTCCATCTTCGCTGTAGTACAATCGCCAGGGAAAAGACGCAACGCAAGAAGGCGTACATTTGTTGACGAGTACGCACCGAGAACTAGCAGCAGCTCCTACAATCTCTGTCATCACACTCTACACTCGCTAAATGAGGCATCGCCGTTGCACATGTCCAATACATTAGAACAGAGCTGCCCTCATTCGCTGTATACTGACCAGGGGCGTAGCCAGGGGGGGGGGGGCTTATGGGGCTTCAGCCCCCCCCCCCCCCCGAAATTTTTTCGTGCTGTCCATGCACCACCGACCAAAGCAACCTCCGGTGCCGGAAATCATTCTGGATTTTGTCTAGAATGGTCTTCTTCACGCTCGAAAAAACATTTCACCCCGAACATAGCGAACTCGGGGGTGATTTTGTGACAACGTCCATGCACCAGGAGTTGCATAATGCAAGCAGCCCCATCCGAGCACAAAGTTTCAAGGGCGTTTTGATGGCGAACGGGCTCGCCGCGGCATCTCGCGGAGGCCGCGGAATCTACGGAGCGCATGTCTGTCAATTCCGAATATTTATGTGCATAAAGTTCTCATAAACTTATGGTGGGAAACGTGCATTGGCATTTCCAAAGTTGTGCTTTCGATTTTCAATTGCGGAACTTTGTTGGTTTAATGCTGTTATAAACGTTTGACGCCAAAGGTGTATTGACTTTTTTAAAGTCGTACATCGGAACATACAACAAGGCAAGCTAAATAAAAACACTATCAGACAAGTCGACAAAGCACGTAGCGAGGTCCGATGAGACGAAGCGTTGAGGTGGTTCATTTGTGCCGCCATCTAACACAAAAAACATCAATTTTTTTTCACCTACTCCAAAGCATCCGTGTCAAGTCACTAAAGCCAGCAAATGTAGCTGTGTTCTTATTTATTTTTTCTACTTTGACTTTTATTCACGAGGACACATTGAGCCTCTTCAATTTTTTCGTTCTCGCTACCCTACCCGCGGGCTGCCAGAGCCAGCCAGAGCGCATGCGTTTTTCTCATGTTGCCCCGACCACCGCGCGGCGTAGTTCGGTGCGCGTTCGGTTTTCTCTGGCCGAGTGGATTTTCGCCTAGCAGAGTTTTGTACGCTTTCTGGCTAGCGGACGAGAAAAGGGAACAATGGTCACTCGCCGCCATCACTGGGGGGGGGGGGGACTCGACGGATTGCACCGCGTTCGCTTGAGAGCAACATCTCCGGAAAGTCTTGTCTAGCCGGTGTAGTTGTAGTGTAGTGTTGTAGTGTTGTAGTTGGTGTGTAGTGTTGTAGCAGTATGCGCATGGTTCTCGGTGGACCAAACGTCTCACGTTTTCTTCGATATTACTTCGGTATCCACATTAGGGGCCCAAAGTAGGCATTCGATTGTGGAGATACTTTGCGTTTCTTCATTTCGGTGCCCCGCCTGACAGAAGGAAAAAAAGAGACATTGTTGTGGCGCAGCGAATTGTTGCATGGTGAAAGTTCGTTTTCGTTACTTCTTTTGCGGAAAGGAAAGTAATGGGCCACGGGACATTCCACTTGCCGGATACTCTTATTATACTATTCAATTATACGGACGCTACAGGTGCATTCCCGCCATCGCCGTCGCCCTCACGTTCCGTATAAAGTCCAAAGGCGATAACATTGGGACCGCGCGCCGCATACTGTATGTGCGAGTGAAAGCGTAGGGGGTGGTGGCATGAGCGGGCCGACGATGGTGGCTCAGTCTTGTGTGCGCAAAGGAGAAAAGCGGGGAGGAAGCGCGTCACCTTCCGTCGCGCGTGATACATCGGGGGGAGTGGATGGAATGGGGGCGGGATCTAGGATTCCGTGAACCTGTGATTGCGCAACATGCTTATTTGCCTTATTTGATGCATTATATACAGCGACTCACGCAATAATGGTTCGGTTCATTATCTGCGAGGCATGCGCGTAGCACACAGGCATCTCTCATTTACAAAAGTGACAAGTAGGTATGAGGATAAATGTTCTTTAATACTCTCATACACTGGGTTGAACATAGTTGCGTGACGTAATGGACGCTCCAGAAGTTGAACAGCGTGGTGTCGTGAGTTTTCTGACAGCTGAAGGTGTTTACCTCCAAAAAATTAGTCACCGTATGGCTGCCGTGTACGTTGAACTTTGCATTTCATTGGTCACTGTGAAGCGTTGTAGCAAACTGTTGAAAGAAGGACGTGAAAGTTGAAAAGACGATCCAAGACCGGGCCAAAGTCACCATGCAATCACCCCCACCAAAACTTCAAAGGTTGATGGCTGATGAGACAAGAACGGAGGATAAGCATCGATAAAGTTGCAGAGCGTGTGAACGTCAGTCACGGTTCCGTTCACGCCATAATTCATGAACGTCTCGGTTATCGGCTCTTGCGTGCGCAATGGATGCCCAAGATTTTGAACCACCGCCAGAATACGGAGAAGTTCGGAGCTGTCTTGAATCATCTGATCCGGTATCACAATGAGGGTGACGACTTCTTGTCTGCAATTGTGATCGGGGACGAACCATGGTGCCACTACTACGAGCCTGAAACACGACGGCAAAGCTCACAGTGGAAACATTCGTATTCACCACCCCCAAGAAAGCAAAGGCCGTTATTTCCGCCGGAAAGGTGTTGTGGACTTTTTTTTCGATCGTCAGGGGCCATTACTGATAGAATTTGCTAAATCTTGAGAGACTATCAATTGTTTCCGATATTGTGAAACGCGGGACCGGCTACGTGTCGCAATCAAGAACAAACCACGTGGAAAATTGGCGAATGGGGTCATCTTGTTCCACGACCCCACGTCGCTGATGTGATTAATATAAAACTGGCGGAGTTAAAGTGAGAAACGCTGCAATATCCGCCATACAGGTCAGATCTATCGCCTTGCGACTTCCACATTTTGGGGCAACTGAAAAAAACAGCACAAGGCAACCAGATTCTTGTCGGACGATGACGTGAAAGAGTCAGTTGCAGCCTTTTTGGAGCAGCAACCCAAGGAGTTTTATCAGACGGGAATCACGCGACTCGGTAGTCAACGGGACAAATATCTGATTGCTCATGGAGATTGCTTTTAAATAAAGTACTCCGTTTGTCATATATTCACATCGGATCACTTTCATTTGACTCGCCTTCATATATTTTGCAGAACTTCTGCTGTTTATGCGTCCTCTTTGTTGCGACTATAATTTCGGTGCAATTACTCACGATACAGGACCGGTGACAGCTGCTCCTTCGTAATACATTGGAGCAAATGACAGCGTCATTGAAAATTTTCACTGGCCGTTGCATGTGTGCAAGAATGTAAACAAGGTTCTTGAATGACAAAGTTTCATTAACATATTTGTCCTCAACTTGTTTATTTCATGATCTTTACATTTTTCATATCAGCAGTATGCAATGCTTTGCTGGTTTAGAACTGATATAGTTCTAAAGTTGGTGTGATATTTTCTTTACTTATTGAATAGACAAAAACATGGAAGCATTGATATCATTTACTTTGGGCACAATTCCAGGCACATAAGAGTATATTCTTTTATAAATAATAACTAACTATTTTACTTGTTCTGACAGTGCGTAGCGTTCAAGAATTCGCTTGCAGCATCTTTGGCAATGGTAATGCAGTCGTTATTCATGTATTTGATCCCTCAACAAAATGTTTAAGAGGAAGCTTTAGCTCGTGCCCAACTTCGACGCGATCTATTCAGATACATGTAAAACGCAGAAACACTTTTCTGAGATAACCTCTGGATTGCTTGTAATGAAATTTGTTGCATTTGAGAGAGAAAGTTGAATTCTAGTACCTGTTGGAAGCGGAATGTCGATTTAGGGCCTGAATTTTGTTTAAAATATTTTGAAAAATTCGAAAGTTCGAAAAAGATAGAAGCACGATGTTTACAAACTAATAGGTTTGCATCAAGAACAGATATCGCCGTTATGTAAAAGGCATCTATTATAACAGTCAAAGCGGACAAATTTGGTATGTCAGTTTATATCTTACGTGAATTGGTTACGTTGTGGTCAAGGGTTCTGCAAAAGCCGTATTTCGATAATGCTAAATTGTTTGAGATTCATTTGTAACATATCAATTTTTTCCGCTGTAGATGTACTATCAAATGCGATTCACAGAATTGTGATATTATTTTTCATTGTTGAGTTACAGAGTTTTAAACGTGATAGTTTCGGTTTCTGAAAATTTGAGATTTGTGCCAATTTTTAATAAAAAAGTGACACCCCAAATGAAAAATTCCAAACCAGAAGACAGTAGAATTTAAGTTTTTCTTTTAAATGCAACAAACCTAGTCAAATTTGGTGCAGTGGTTGCCGAGAAAAACTAATTCTCGTTCTACATGTATTTAGATAGGAGCACCTGCGCGAAAGCTTCCTCCTAAGGAGGAGGCCGAACTACAACGTGAGCCCCTCCCCCCCCCCCCCCCATCCCCCGAACGAAATTTCTGGCTACGCCACTGATACTGACCAGTTTTGAGGAGCAAGTTCACAGGTTTGACTTCAGCTTGTCTGTACTACTACATTGATAAATTGAGGTTGAATATAGGACATTGTTCTATTAATTAAGATTAATTCCTTCGCACTCATGTCTAGTGCGCCTGCAAAATGTACCGGCTTACCAAGGTTTCCTTTTAAATTAAATGACTGATTCAAGCTTGCACTGGCATCCCTCGATAGCCTTGTTTTTCCCCTTTTCTCCCGACCTACGCTTATGTCAGCCCGACTAGGTAGACCAAATTCCTAATTTCTTAATGTTCTGCAAAACTTCCAAGTCCGCGATCATTAGACTTTCGCCATCTGCTTTATCTTGGGATGATAAATGGTGTCCCTCGCGTCAGTTCGAAATTTATCTGATGAACTTACGTGGTGGTATTTTGCCATTACATCTTTTCTTTACACAAGTCTGGTCTGCCACCGTCCCCTCTATACCATATCGGTAATGAAGCTCAATCTATAGACCATTTTATTGCATGCGCTGCCATTTTGCGATCACAGCGCCGTCTATCGTCCGGCGCCATGCTGGTATGTGGGATCGCGCCAGAGGGTCCACGGCGAACGTGCTGTTAACGAGTGGCAAGTTTTCGCGCTTTCCCGAGAGGTGTCAACAAGTTGTTTGGCTTGGGAAACTTAGCGTGTCGTCACTAAGCTTTTAGCTTCGATATAACCGCAATATCGAACGGCGACGGACCTAGAGGCGCTCCCGCAGCTCTGCCCACGATTGAAATAGGAGGCGAGTCAAGTCTGAACATTGTCGATACGTAACGTATACATGTAACGTGTTATTATTTTATGTCAAGCCTTGAACTCTATTAAGGTATCATTCAGGCGACAACAACCAGGTATCTCCATGTGTCATGCGGTCTGCCGCACCAGCGTACATCCCAATCCAGGTAACTGCGAAGCTCCGAGGAAACACGTTTTGCTAGCTTTCGTGCTCCTGAAATTTTCGCTGTCCGATTTTCTCAATATTGTTTATCTGGCACCCAGGCATCGAGCTTTAAATTAAGCAACTGTAAAATAACTCGATCGAAGGGGCTGTTAACATGGATAAAATGAGCTGATGACAGTGGTCGCGAATATGCCTCGATCAACCAGATGCACGCGACGCGTTCAAAAATTATGCGCACTCTTAGGTCTCGAATGGTGCCTGTGCGTGCAAGGGCACCTCGCCTACTCGAGAGAGATGAAAAGCGAACAACTACTATTTACAGCAGCAACTTTATTTTCTGCAGTAATACAGCGTGCGATGAGCAGCGTCTACAGCTTGCCGGCGAGATTCGGAAGCACGGGAGAGTCCCTGTGAACCAGCGCCAGCCGGCATACGGTATAGACATGGCTCTGGCTACAGAATGGAAAAGAGCACACTTTCATTTCTTAGTCACGTACTGTTTTCATAATACGTCCTCGGTCAACTTCCGCCAGAGCGTTGGTTTCCAAGCATGATAATTTTAGAACACGTTTGAACAGAATAAGTTTAATGTGCGTGCACGAACAAATAGTTAACTTCATCCATTCGCAATAGTTGACCGACTCGAATACGCGCCTTTCTTTCATACTCCAGTTTTATCACGGGTGCCGAGTTCCGAGTTCGTCGCCGTGCGCTCACTGAAAACAAAACCTTCCGAACAGACACGCGATGACATCAAGTCATTTCTGTTTGTGCTGCCAACACAAAGCGGACGCGTCTCTGCTACTGCGGCGGCGGTGTCCACGAAGTCGCCGCGGCTGAAGATGCACTTCGCGCTTGCTTCCGAAAGTTACTTTTGCAGCCGAATACAGCAGAGTGGTAGCCCGATGACCTTGAGTCATCTGACATCGTATAGATGTCCCAGACAGAACACGTTAGAATCGCACTAATTCGCGATTAAACCGCTACGTTTTCCAAGCTACCGCTGGGAGAAAACGGAATAATCCGCACATCCAGTGCGAGGAGGAGAGCGGCGCGGGACGCTGGTTCGAGGCTGCGTTCGTCCTCGCTGATAAAACGCTCTATAGAACATTTGTTTTTCTAACCTGCCCCCGGTTTACAACCAAGAGAAAATGATGTTTCAATCATCGGTTATCGGACGCTTTCAAGACACCGCTTGTGGCTTTTAGTTAGAAGTAGCTTTCCACGTATTGTAATGAGAATAAATAAACTTCAAGCTTTCGTTCCGTCAACTAGTGGTTCCTATAGATTCTCGAATTATTATTTCCTTCGGGACTTCGGTCTTCGCTTCACTTCGCTTGCGTGACCATTTGTGACTTCCTTAGTGACACAATAGTATTACCACTTTTGGGTACTATTTCTAATTGTACTCGAAATGAGTGTAATTCTCGAAATTTGCTGTTCGTGTGTAAACCATACGCTTTATTCACTATTACCAGTATGTTAATCATCATTACGTTCTAATGGGCACTATTTCGCACTACTATATGGGCGCTAGTTCGACTGCTTTCCGTCTTATTCTTTTTCTTTAAGCTTTTATCCCTCCCTCTTTCCGCTCTCTTACCGCCGGTTTCGTGCTAACCGATTCTTCGCAAATATCCCACAGTGGTACGTGCAACAACAACAACAACAACAACAACAACAACAACAACAACAACAACAACAACAACAACAACAACAACAACAACAACAACAACAACAACAACAACAACAACAACAACTGCTGCTGCTGCTGCTGCTACTATTACTTCTGGTAACAGTTGGCACAGAAACTTTTACGTACAGTCGTCCTTGTGGCTCAGGGCGTACTGCCCAACATTGGAGGAGTACCTCCCACCTCTGTTGTCCATTTTGGGTGGTACGTGGCCCTCAGGGGCCAGGTCGGATACTAATCGCTGATGTGTCCACCCTAGTCATTCTAAGCACTTTCCAGATTATGTCTACACTGGAAAATATTCAAGTGCTCATTTGCTGCGCAATGCCAGCAACATAATTGTTGATGCGATTCTCCATTAGCCTGCACACGTATATAAATTACGGCTTTCCAACGCAACTCTCGTGAACTCTCCGCACTGTTCGGTTCGATGGGTAGAACGGATATGGCTCATTTTACAAATGGACAACTGAGCCACGCATGTGAAAGTAGGATGCATAACTCCGTCGCTGCATTCATCTACCGTTGTAATGCCGCAAATGGCAGAAGATATAATTTGTCAGCGCGGTTTGTGCAAACAAAACAGCATGTACTAGCTGAGGCGGTGACCATGAAGAATTCAAGTGTGCTGTAAGCATACTGAGCAGTGCTAAAGTACTGCAACGGACCGCACGAGGTAACTGAAAGCTGAGACTGAAGGAACAACACAGAATAAAATGGTGAGAAACTGCTCCGCTCATATACGGCGGCAGCAGCTCAATTCGGCGCCGCGTTAAGCCTCGAAGAAGGGCAATCAAAGAACAGCATCTGACCAAAAATGGCCGATACCATTTGAAGAGCCAACTAAAGCTTCTGTGTTTCGCAAAACAGCTACTTCCTGTGACGAACAACGAGTTTTGTTGTGCGACCTTCTCTGACATCACGGTTGCCACTTCCAGCTGAGCCACATTTGGTGGACGTATATTCTGTTGGGTTACCTTCTTTGGCGTCCCAAAGCCGCAATCCAGAACTGCCACCACTGCGCCACAGGCCTGAATTTTCATCAACGGACGAGCAAATCATGTCAGTGCTCAAGCAGTTGGTTACTGCCTTGCACATCCGTCCCACTGGTGTCAAAAAAGTATTACTCAGACGGCGGTGCAGATTCTCGATACTCTTGAATCGGTGCTGGCGAATTTTAAAAAGCGAGCAATCGTCGACGTCCCTGCGATAGCTGTAGTAATCATGACATTTCAATAGCCCGCTCGAAGTCTGCGAGGTATTCGGTCTGATTTAAACAGAATGACTGAAATGTTTTTCTTTCCCTACCGTATACACGCGAGCCGAGAATGTCGTCTCCGTTCTAACTTTCAAGATTAGCAGCTAACCACCGACTAAAGCAGAAGTTGAGTTGTCATGCAGCGTACAGGGCATGGAACAGCGTGCGCTAAATGCTAAATAGTTTGCGCGAATCAGGCTTGGGCCTCGCCCTTGATTTGTGTGTATACATATTTGTGTCTGGTGACCAGCGTGCGCTAAATGCTAAATAGTTTGCGCGAATCAGGCTTGGGCCTCGCCCTTGATTTGTGTGTATACATATTTGTGTCTGGTGACCTGTGCTGAAAATAAGTCAACTAATCGCGAACTAGCAGAAAAAGGACACGACATCTCTTTTCAGTGGCTCCCAGGACGCTGCGGCATCCGGGCGATGAACATGTCGATGAAGCTGCATGCTAGGAGGGCTCACAAAAATGCTGTGAAGAAACTCATTCCGCTATCAAGAACCGATGCAGAAACAAAGCTTCGCATACTCGCGCGTGATGCCACGCGATTCATGTGGAACACGTCAGGTTTCCGGCATACTAGACTGCACCGCCTGGACCACCCCTTCATCCAACTACGCGTTCCATCTGGACTATCCCGAACCGAGACAACTGTTATCTGCCGACTGTGGCTTGGAGTATCTTATGCGAATGCATTTGTTTGCCGCATCGGAATGGTTGACAATGCTGCCTGTGATAGTTGCTGCAGCGAGGAAACAATCGAACGTACCCTCTGTCATTGTCCCCGCTACAGAGAGAGATAAAGCTTTGTTGTGTCCTTGATGGGGTCCAGGGGTGGCGGGGGTTGGGAGGACTGTCCCCGCTACAGCTCCGTTCCTCCACCGTTCCTGCGACCTGTTTGAACGACTGTGACACTCCTGAGTTCCTTTGCGCGCGCGTGCGTGTAGCATTGTTGTGCGAATGTTACTGCTGTACTATAAAATATGCGTATTTATATAATAGGGCACATTCGCGTATACATACATATGAACACTGTGTAACTTGGCAATCACTTATTTGCTGATAGCAGCGCGTGTCGTGTAAGTGTAAGGACTGTACACAGTGTATGTATGTATATTGTACATTAGGTGGATCACTAGTACTCAATATAGTATTGCATCATCTCTTCATCGTCCTCTGCCCGTTTTGTCCTCCCATTCCCTTGTCCCAGGTGTGCATCAGCAGGGCAGGGACGTGCTCCACCGGCCGACGACACCATATTTCCGATCATCAAACTTATCTCTATCTCTTCCTCTTTGGTTGAATTGTTGCAGAGGATATTAAAAAGCAATAACAAAAACCTACTGCTGCCCGACATCAAGTAAAAATAAAAACGTACAAGTAATGGTATTCTTCAATAATGCAAAACCTATATTGCGAAAAAGAAAGGAAGAAATGTGACTGGCAAGAAATCACGTTAATATCTTAAGCGCAAGGAAACGCACGACACGAGAGAAGGTACACAGGACACAGCGCTACTAACAACTGATGGTTTATTGCACTTGGTCGCAGTATGTATAGCGCCGTGCAATAAAAGACGGAAAGGGAGTGTAAAGTTACGACAGCATGACAGATCGCCTAAGAGCGTAACAATCCACCGCTACCGTGACAAGAAAAGTATCTCCTTCCCCGACAACGCGACAGACGGGCAGCTCATGCAATCTTTGTTTCTGTTCATTTCAAACGCCTCTACGAGTTCTCTTGTAAGTTGATCAGAATGCCTGCCTATCACTCTAGTCTTTTGGAACAAAGGTTTGCAGCCACAGCCACAGAAATCACATCAAGCTCGTGGTCTCAGCGCCGTGTAAGTTAGCGACTCTGTGTAGTTGCGTGTAAAGCATCAAAGAGCAGAAAAGGAAGTGCGTACGGAGCTTACAACACTGTTTATTGATTGTAGCTCGTGTGTCGTATACTTGAACCTTTGAAGTGCGGCAGGACGTATACGAACGGCAGTGATAGGTTACTTGAACATTCGAACTTAATTCTGATTGGCACAGGTGGGAACCAGCGGCTGCATTGTAAGATGTTCGGGTGCACTGAGCGTTTCAGTGACGTTTTTATCTTTGCAAGGCACGGAACAACAACAAAAACAACAACAAAAAATTAAGAGAGAAACTTTAATGTCGAGGCACGGAACAAAAATGAAGAATTGTAGAACTAGGTCCTGATAGGTCCTGATATGTGTGTGAGTGAGCTTTGGTTGCTCTTTAGAGGCAAAGAATTCCAGTTTATTGATAGGCATCACTAAATGCGATCTGATTTTGTGTGTTACTGTTGGTCGTGACGTGGCCAACGTTTCTGCGCATGCGCTTCGCTCTGCATGCGAACGCTGGAAAGATATAGAGTAAGTTGTAAGTCCAAGCGTGTATTCCGTGCATGTATTTTTAGTATTGCGTCTTTTTGGTTTGTTCGACCGCAGTTTTACTATGTGCAAACTCCCGCAGCAAGCGACTCTTATGTGCATAGCCATCAAATGTGGACACAGTAGGAAATTACAACGGCCTGTCGCAGTGATACACCTACGCTTATTGACCACGACTCTTATGCTTCAGAATGCTTTTGTTCGAGTATCTGGGTGTCCCTTGCGACATCCGTGTAATTGTCTGGTTCAGAAGAAAGGGCACTCCCTCATGCACCTTCTTTCTGATTAATAATGCGCCCGAGAGATATGAGCTGGTTCAGGAGCACGCATGCCCGTGAATGCCTTACGCTCTCTACCGGCCACTGATTAGTTGGTATGGTGATCGCTACTGGTAACGTTGGCCATCGTGGGCGGTAAGACACAAGGTAGCTCTATCCACACACAGGTCACTGGAAAAGACAGAACGCTTTCAGTGGAAGCAGTCACCTGCCTCGTGTACCACACCAGCGCAGCGTAAACATATAGGCACGCTGACGGGGTCACGGTGAGGGCAGAATAAAAAGGAGAAGCAGGGGCATCACAAATGTCAAAATACGTCCCCGTGACGATTCGGGGGCCGAAGTCACAAAGCTTTTCATTCGTAAGTCTTACGTGTTGCTGGCTGGCTGCCTTCCCTCTAGTAACATATCCGACGTCGCGATTGGACGGCATCTGATTGCATGAGCAATTTTCGCCTAAGATCTTTTTTAGGAACATACGGGCGCCCGTTGTTTAGCACGCCCATGGCGACCAGTGGGTTTCGAAACAATCGGGGTGCTGTTGCTGAGCGCGGCGCTGGCGGTTTGCCTTCTTCCGCTCTTAATGTGCGCTGAGTTATCGCTGCGGTCTCACTCTCGTTTCGACCCGGCCCTGGATCGATGGAGAGGTAATCGCGGCCGCCCGTGCCAAATGAGCCGGAGTTAACGCGCCACGAGGTGCTCGGTCGGCTATAGCACAATATGGCCCGCCTCGAACGCGCTGCAGAGCGGCGCGGCGCGGCGCGAGAGGGTTGCGGTAGAGCGGATTGCAGTTCGGGCGCTACGGTAGCGCCGACGAGAAAGCGCCATCGGTTCCCGAAAGCTGGCCAGTCACCCTTGAAGCGATCGCAAAGCGATTTTGGCAGCTGCAGGCAGTTTTCAGTGTTGCCCTGCCACTATTCGCACATAGAAAATCAAGCGAAGATATAGCATTTATCGCCCCTTCACCACGAAGAAGGAAGTGACAAAACGGGGTGCTAGTTGTGCGAGCTGTTCAGTCTTACATTGTTAGCTTATTTTTTGTCTTCTCCCCCTCCCCCTTTTTTGTTTTGCTTTGTGTAGCAAAACAAAACGGCGTCCAGCTGTTTTTCTGGCGGTATATTCGGCATCGCCGCTTTGTGAGCCGTCGTCGTGCGCCACCAGTGGCGACCGCACGAATCAAGTGGACATTTGTTGGTATGCCTTTTTTTACATCAGTAGTAGCGGCCTATTTACTACGTATATGGCTGCACAGTCATGTGCAAACAGGGCAGTGCGAATGTAAGAGGGAACACTTTGCTATCTTCTCAGCCTGCGGCTGACGTGGAGAAACCCTTCCAAGTACTTAGACATGTCGCTGGTGGTGGACTGAGCCGCCGGATTGGTATTTTACCTGACGCTGTCGTTGCTGAAGAAAGGAGCACACACGGATACGAGGCGGGCTCACAAATTGAGATCGCTATTTGTGTTGGCACTGTGCCGAGATGATCTTTTTTACTGATCTCAAACGGTTAAAGCGCTAACATACCGAATGTTAAACAGCAACCATGCAGTTTGTTTCTATTTAACTTAGGGTCTTAACGTGAGACGTTATATGGGGACATTAGTTAGTCGACTGGCGTGGCCTGCCATCTTTGATAAGAAAAGAAAGACTGAGCGCAGCTTCTTCGCGTGTGGAAAGCAAGCAAGTAACGACGCGGTAAAATTCGGGAATCTCTGAATTGAAGCAGAATTTATTAGCCAGGTATTTATTGACCTGATTTATTGATCTTTACTTGCCGGTTGCATGTCGCAGAAATTTACAGCGGCGCTAAAACCGCACGTGATTTCTGGAATTAGTTTCCTTCGTTATTTTTTTTTTTTGCACATGTGTACATCTTTTAGCACATTAAGCGAGCTTAATTGGTAGACATCATCAACGATTAATCCCTCGTTGTCACTCGCGTCAGATGCACCTTGTAAAGTTGCTCCCCCTGTGGCGTGTGACATTTGGCTCTCCCATACACACCACCAGTGAGGGAAAACTACGCAGCCGTGAGAGACCGCTCTTCTCTGTCTGGTCCAATTTCCGGCTCCTCACAGCCTTTTGACCTGCCTATCGATCCAAGCGGTGGAATTTCATTTCACGGAAGTCCTTTCACTCTGAGCCATGCACGTCTCGTCAGCCTTGTGAAGCTGCCGACACGAAAGGAATAAATGAACATCAGACTGCAGATGAGCTGAGAAGGCTCGAGCGAACAAATACTGCCGTCTGAGCGGTTAATAGGAGAATGGTAAACTCGATTTATAGGCACGAATAAATCTCTATCAGACACCCATTAGTACATTCTGAGTGACATTAATACGTTGACCTTCACTCGAACTTATAAGGTCAGCCATTCCAGTCGCGTACGTATTCGGCCTGAATATGCGAGGCGCTCTTGAGTTTCGGACAGCAGAATGTTGGTACTTTGAGAACTGGCGCAGTATCACTAATCGTTCCGAAGCAAAAAAAGATACGTCGATCACTGGAACGTTTCCAAATTTGCCACTCACCGTGTCGCTAAGAGGTATATAGCATGTTGTTGTGTGAGGAGCAAGAATAAATTACGGGTAAAGTAGATCAAAATGGTGGGAACACGGTCCTGGCAGTGACGACAGATTGGGCAAGCCACCGTTAACATAGCCCTTCGGCAAATGCAGGTTAGGTCTTGCCTGGCCTTCTCAATACCCACGCACTGTTTCTAATGCGGTTGTTGCCAACTTGCGATTAGTCCTTCGGTTGTTCGACTAAATAGATCATGCCTTGCTGTAGTGCGCGCCGCGCGACGCTTCGCAACGATGAAGAAATTGTTTGCTGCGAATGTGGTTTTTTGCTTTCACGCTGCAACTTTTTCATTCAAGACAGAGAAAATCCAGCAAAAAGCCGTGGAAATGTGAAGCATACAAAACAACTGGTTCGTCAGACGCCGATCACTAGCCTGCCAGTGTTGTCCGGTAGGTGCAAGTACTATGCATGTTTTCTCATTGGAGAGCTTACATGGCCAGGCACGGCGCACATGCCTGGGACGTTCTCGGAGTCCTTCAACTTATGAAACAATCGCGTTTGCCAGATGTTATGAAATCCCAACATACATCACTCTCGATTGTCTCAATGCCCACACTCGTCATCTTTCCCGCATTCCCGATCAGCACCTGGTCCCCTTGCCTTCACAAAAATCTCAAGCTATAATTTCAGAAGTCATCGCATTTATATTAGAATATACACTAGCAGCAAGATCTTCATTTATTTCGTGGTGTCTCCAACAGACACACACGCGGCTTATACAGCACCGGAGATACCTAAGAAAGCTGATCACCCAAGAATGGTTATATAAAGCAGACAGCCCTACTATTATTAATGCGATTGGCATTCGTCGGGAACTTCGCTCAGTTTGCGATGTCTGTTTGTCCGCGCCTAAACGCTCTCCCACCTACTCGGGTCACTGGGTAGTCCATGGTTTTATGGATAGAGCATCGGGCTGCTGTGCTGAGGGAACCGGGTTGGAAACCAACCGTCGGACCAAGTTGGGTCATTGGATGTGTAACACTGGGTACGCGCCGCTTTTCAATGAACCTCCGTCGCGCCAACTTGGATCACTGGCTATGTGCCACATGGTATGGGCCGCGCGTGGGAGCATTGCTGTGCCCAAGAAGTAACCTACGAGATTCTTCTCAGCTGTACTAAGTGTACGTTGGCCAAACTGGCCGCTGCCAGAAGCTGCAACGGGAGCTTGAAGAGGAAGAAGACTCCGTCCGGCTGCAAGCACGCCTCTTACATGAAGTGTTGCGGCGTTGGCAATGCGATGTGTCGCTATATTGGTCGCAATGCTAATCGCGTTAACCTAGACATTCATCGTGAGATGGGTTGTGCTATAAATATTTATTGAATGAAAATTATAGAGACTGAATGCACACCTATACTGGTAGATCGCTCTCGTCCATCAGCTCAACAGGTGCCGTCAATATGATCTGCGCTTATATCACAATTAAATTTAAATTTTCGCATATGAATCAACTGCGACAGACCTTGCTGCCCTTCGTGCTGTTTAAAATATCTCCTGCCTGAGCGATCTCTCGAAAAGGTGATATTTAGCGACTAAAAGGCAACCCGTTGGTTTTTTAAATTTACCTTACATCACAAGACTCACGAGCAATCGCTATATGTGAAAAGAAATGATCACCATCAAGCTTTTGATAAAGGACAGGGCATACATAATATTTCAGCGGCTTCCAGGGCATACCGGCATTACTGATAATGACTTCGCCCACGAGGTTGCCCCGTCCGCCCATGAAGGAACACGAGTGGTTAGGACTTTCCTGTCGAGAACGGACGCTACAAGAAAACTTGATCTCCTGGTTCTAACTATCACGCATACATATTGATCGCATCGTGGTTAGGAATGGGGATCGCAAAACGGTTCAAGAGAGGACACAGGACGTCGTCTACAGCAGCTGAGTTGACCGGAGTTCGAGAAGCAATTCGCTGCATACTGCAACAAAGCCTCGAGAAGTGGACAGTGTTCTGTGACTCAAAACCAGCACTGCACCTTATCAGCAATTATATGAATGACAGAACCGCATATAGTCTTCTGGTTTATGACATCATGTCTCTGCTTGCTGAGGCGTCTCATTCCGGGCATACCGTCGTGCTGCAGTGGGTTCCTGGCCCTTGTGGAATAGCTGGAAATGAACAGGCTGACGCGGAAGCAAAAAAGGCGCACACTGACGGAATCATTATAAAAATTCATTTTTCCCGGCATGACATTAACGCCTTGCTCCATAACTCCATCAAAACTTCTATGGCGGGACATTGGGACAACATCGAACATCGGCAAGAGCGCCTCCATAGATTTGACGCTGCTTTACAATTCCGGCTTCCACTTCGTTTGCGGAGAGGCCAGGAAACACTCATTCATCGATTACGGCTGGGTGTGGCATACACCCACCGATACCTTCACAAGATTGGACAAGCACGGGACCCTGACTGTAGCGTCTGTCACACGCCCGAGACAATAGCTCACGCACTTTGCGTGTGCCCTCAATATGCGACCGAACGAAGAATACTCAAATCTACTGTTGACTGCTTGGACTCCCGCCCCTTTTTAAAAGAAAAGCTTTTGGACGCGTGGAGGAGTGTTGATTGTGCCCAACGTGCCATAAAATCACTTTTGAACTTTCTAAGTGAGACTGGTTTATACGATCGCCTCTAGAACCTGTGAGACGTGCAGCCAGTGCGAAATGTGTTTGCGCAACAACTTTTTGTGACAAGATTACCTTTTGCGTTGACAAGATTACTCTTGCGTGTATTGCGTGTACCGTTCGCCCCCGCATATTGGACAACGTGTATATAGTGGCTCATTGTACCATAACACAATCACCCGCCACCTATCTTCCCCTGTATTTCCCACTTCTCCTTTCTCCAGTCAGGAGTAGCAGGCTAGAGGCCGATCTCTCCAGGCCGATCTCTCGTCCTTTCTCTTAATTAAAATCTACACCTCCTCCTCCTCGAAGTGTCTTCTACATAAACTGGATACTTCTTTAAAGCTGCAACTGCCATCGCGAATATCTCGCTCCGATGCAACATTGTTATGCCGTCTCTATTTATTTAAAAAACACCTTACAGGCCCTGTCGGGCATTGGGTAAGGGGGGCAATGTAACAAAGAACTGTTAAGTACAATGGAAACAACTCAAAAATAAACCTAAAACAACTGTACAGTGGCTGAACTAAAAAACAAAACAAAGCATAGCATGATCAAGCATAGCAGATATATTTGGTGTTACTTATCGGTGTGTTACTTACAAAAACTTACTCGTTCCGCATTGGAATGCGTGACACCTACGTGCGAATCTTGTGGAACCGAATATACCATTGAACATCTTATGTGTCTTTACACCTTATGTGTTCCTGTTACAAGGTACAGTGCCGCCGTCTCCTGACAGCATTAAATCAGCTGGGCTCGGGACCAACTTCAGAAGCGAAGATCCTGGGACCATGGTCGTGTGTGTCGGTGGCGCAGAAAGTAACGAGGGCGTTGCTCCGGCACCTAAGGTCAACACGTCTCTGCGACTTGTTATTTGGTGCGCACATTCAAGTGTGCGCGATACTAGTGCTCTCTCTCTCTCTCTTCCCTTCTCCCTCACTTTTCACCCCTTTATCCCCCCTGTCCCAGTGCAGGGTAGCGAACGGGAGGCGCGGCTGGTCAATCTCACAGCCTTTCCTTGTTTCTCTCTCTCTCTTTCGTTAGCGTGTTCTCTTCGTGCATAGGAACAATATTTATTTTTCCGGCCAAACAAGCTGCCATCAAGCTTTGGATTCCATTTCTGCAGCTGGAGACACGACGAAATCAATTCCGCGGACGAGCGTGGTGTGGTTGAGCCGTAACGAATTGCGCCGCAAGCAGCACATATATTTTTTTATTCAAGTACCCTAAAGGCCCACGCGGGCATTACATAGGGGTGTTACAATGAATTAGTGATAGATACAGTATACGCATTCAAACAGATAATGCATGCTACATAAAAGAACACAAGCAGAAAAACAGGAAAACAAACAAAAAGAAACCAGTAAGAGCAATACAACGACACGTCCTAAACGCAGAGATACATATAGATTTAAAATGGGTGTTACACAAAATCAACGTTACTTGGTCACTTTATACAAGGAAAAATACTTGATAAAAACGTACACATACCAGCAGATACTGCATAACACAATGAAAAGCTCAAGAAAAAAATTTATGCAGCACAAGTGACTCTGCGCTAACCTAGAACAAAACCGTTTGCGCAAGGAACATAAAAATATGGTGAGGAAAAAAAAAGTAAAATAACGGTAAAAAATAAATAAATAAAAATAAATAAATAAAAGAAAAGAAAAAAGGCGCGCAACAACACAGTGATGCCTATAACAAATGAGCAAGAAACTACTATGTTAGTACGTTAAAATACTGTTTTAGTTTTGCTAGGAAATCATCGTGACTTAGAGCTGACACGATTTCATTTGGTAACGTATTCCAGTGATATATCGCGAGAAAGAGGGGCTAGTGTCTCAAGAAGTTAGTGCGCGCAAGAACGGGCGGCACTTTGAAGGGATGATCAAGGCGCGGGAAGATACGATGTGGCATGCGCTGAACGACGACCCGCAGTGATATAGCTTGTGAAAATGGGAAACAAGTCCCATCAGCCTTCGATTTTCTAGCGAGGGGAGATTTAGAGATATTTTTATGTTAGTGATGCTAGAAGTTCGTGAGTAATTTTTCGTGATGAAGCGGGCTGCTTTGTTTTGGACCGACTCAAGCTTGTTTATGAGGTACGATTGATGCGGATTCCAAATAAAAGACGCGTACTCCATTTTCGAGCGAACTAGTGTCGTATAGGCTAATAATTTAGTGGACTTGCTTGCCGAGTAACGGTTACGCCTAATGTAGCCAAGGGTTTTACACGCGCTGCTAGTAATCGCATCGATGTGATGATTCCATGAAACGATTGAAGATAAATGAATTCCCAAATTGTTTGCGCATGTGCTATACTGATGTCGTTCATCACGTAACGGGTAACCCTAGGGTTACTAGATCTAGTGAAAGCTATAGCCTTAGTTTTTGAAACATTTATTTCCATTTGCCACTGTTTACACCAGTCGGTAATTTTCGCGAGGTCAGATTGCAAAATGTCATTGTCGAAAGAGTTAATTATTCTTCTATAAATTATACAATCATCTGCAAATAGTCTTATTATAGATTTAATATTATTGCTGATGTCGTTGACGTATAGCAGGAATAAAATTGGTCCCAATACAGATCCCTGCGGCACTCCGGATTTAACTAGTGATCGCGGAGAAGAAAATTCATTAGTAGTTACAAATTGGTACCGGTTAGTTAAAAAAGTTACTAATCCAATTCGTTATCCTGCTATTTATATTAAAATGGCGAAGTTTCAATAATACACTGTTATGAGCTACCTTATCAAAAGCCTTCGCAAAATCAATAAATATGGCGTCTATTTGTGATGAGTCGTTAATAGCTTGGTGCAGGTCAGAGACTAGCTCGAATAACTGCGTCTCACATGAGCGACCCCGTTGGAACCCGTGTTGGTTAATGAAGAGGAGATTGTGCTCGGTTAGGTATTTCATAATTGCTGACGATATAATGTGTTCTGACAGTGTACATGGAATACTGGTCAGTGAAATAGGTCTGTATGACGGGTCACCGGACCTAAAGATTGGAATTATTTTAGCTATTTTCCATTCGTCAGGAACGCATCCTGGATCAGTAGACTGTTGGGAAAGAGAGGCGAAAATGCGAGATATCACTGGTTGAGTCATTTTTAGAAGTTTTGGACAGATTCCGTCTGGACTGCGGGAGCCGAGCTGTTACAAAGACGATCAATAGCAGTTTCAATGCCCTTTTAGGTGATTATGATATCATTCATGATGGAGGTATAACAGAAACGAATTCAATGTTTGCGGGAACGGGAAGTTCACTTGTAAAAACAGAACAGAAGAAATAATTTAATGCAGTAGCGACCTCCGATGATATAAGGAATTCATTGTCTTTCTTTATGGAAATGAAGCCTGATGATGATGGTTTGGGGTTTATTACTTTCCAGAATTTTTTTGTGTTGTGGGCTAACATGTTGGAAATATCATGGTTGAAAAATTTGTCTTTGGCTGCTTCACTTTCGGTTTTGCGTAACTTGGATTGTTCCCGATAACACTTCCAGACATCATCAGATGTCTAAACTTTAGCTTTTGAATAAGCGCGCTTCTTTTTTTATTAATACAGCGCCTTACGTGAGAGGTGAACCACGCACTTCCAGTAGACGGAGTTACTTGTATTTTTGGTATGTACTTTTCCTTAAATTCAGTCAGCTTATTGCAAACAATCATCCAGTTAGCATTGCTATCATGATTATGCATGCCGCTCAAGAATTCTACACAAAAAGCCGAGAGCTCGCTGGTGATCATGTCAACATTTGCTCGCGCATAATCATAAATGGTTTTCTTTTCCTGTACATTTGTTTTGCGCTTTATATCGTACTCACAGTGAAGGACGTTGTGGTCACTAATGCAATCTAACACATGAACAGACACGTTGACAGGTTCAGGGGTCAGCACAAGATCCAAGATAGCATCCCCCGTGTTGGTAAGGAAACTATTTGGCTTAATCCGTAAGAAGAAATGACGTCAAAAAAACCCTTACATTCTGCTTTCCTTGGGCCGCCTTCAGCTGTAACCGTCTGCCAGTTAATTCCAGGGTAGTTAATGTCACCAGCAAGAATAATAGGTGAGCCGGGAAATTTGTTACACACAAAGCTTAGAGATTCGCTGAGGCAATTAATTAACTTGTCTTGCGAGTGTGGAGGACGGTAACAAACACTAACGGCACAAGTTACACGTGAGATCTGAAGCATGACCCACAAAATTTCAATACAGGAACCCGTGTCAAGTAGGCGTGCTTGGAATTTTTTTTTTACTGCAATTTTAACACCACTACCTCGTGTTGCTACCCTGTCTTTTCGAAACAAAATAAAGTTTTTAGAAAGAGATAATTCATTGTCGGACACATCGCAAGACAGCCATGTCTCTGTTCCCAGTATTATATCAGCTGAGCAGGACTCGACAAAAGCACAAAGGTGATCCTGTTTTCTGAAAATACTTCTAAAATTTGCCACAATAATAGATAGTTTTTTTGTCATCTGCATTGAAACGTCAATTGCCATTCGCGGGAGCCTCATGTCTAGGGATGGCGGCCACTTCATTGCTTGAAGGGCCGACTGTGAAAGTTCCGTTGCCCATTATGAGCTTATCAAACTGCAATTTATATTTTTCGTTCTGCTGGCGCTTCGCGCGTGCGAAATCACGGAGCGTTTTTCTGATTAGTTGCATTCGCGGTGAAAAATCTTCCTCGATCCAGACTCGAGGGGCTGCAAGGTCTTTTAGTTTGAAAGAGTTTTTCAAGATATTGCTTTTGTCTTTGCAAGTTCAGAAATTTAACTATAATGGGCCGAGTGCGATCGGGTTTACGTTGACCGACTTGATGGGCTCGCTCTATTTCACCTGCTTCGATACCCAGGTTTGCCGTGACAAATTCACAAATAAGCTTTTCCGTATCGCTCCACTGTTCAGCAGCTTGTTCGGGAATACCCTTGAATACGAGATTATTTCGCCTCATTCGATTATTCAGGTCATCCACAACGATGTTTGCTTGTTGAATCTGTTCTTGCTCTATGTTCTTCAACTGCACTTTAGATTCTTGAAGAACAGAACCGACAGCCGTAACACTTTCACTCAAGTTGTCAACAGTCTCAAGTCGTTCTTCCATTTTCGAGAGTCGCCTTTTGACGTCTGTCACAGTAGTATGAATATCTTTAAGTTCATTTGTCAGTTCCTTGTGAAATCGCTCGTTCGACACTAAGTTCCTTCATTAATGTCACAAGTTGGTCAGTCTTATCCGTAACCTCAACATCTCCCGCACAGATCAGTAAATGAACAAGAGAAAAAAGTAAAAGTAGTAGGCGTCCACCCACGAAGTAGCGCCTACCAAAGGAATACGACCGGAGCCACACAAGGCTGCATGGCTCCGCAATTCTTCTCGGTTGAACGAAACAGCCAATGCGGGCGCGTTAAGTGGACAAATCAATACCCATAACTAGTCAGTCAATCACAGTGGACACAATGGGGAATCGCAGCCAGTTAGCGATGCAAAAGACCTTAGGCTACATACTCATCTAGAAAAACAGCGCACTGTTAGCTCGAAGCCTTGGGCTGCAAATCCCGCTTGGTCGGCGTAGGCGATCCTTTTTACAGAACAGCCGACTAGAGGGCGCTTCAGGCGACGAGCAGTAACAGGACCGGTGAACTGCTGATTGTATCGGATGAGACGGCGATTTCAAAACATGGCACGAGGTAGTACGGCACGTGTCGCGTTGATCGGCAATCCGCAGGAACCAAGACAATTCAGCCGACGCCGTTAAACCCAGTGCTGCTCACCCTCAGGGCAGTCGGAGCCTAGAAAAACAGCACCAGGCGGCTGCTGCTTTGTGCTTGCGTGCGGCGTGGCTGGGTGCCACTGAGCCACGTAATGCTCGTCCGCGGAATTTGGTCCTTCGTGTGAATCTAGCGTCACTGTTATAATGGTACGGATCACATGCAGTTTTATTGCGATAACAATTATATGGACACTCCAGGCGCATTTCTGCCATCGCCGTTATCGTCGCCGTGTTGTTCCGAATGAAGGCCTAGTACGCTAGCATCGTCCCCGCGCGTCGTATGCTGTATGTGCGAGTGAAAGTGTGCGGGGGTGAGTCGACGATGGCGGTTCAATCTCGCGCAGGGAAGGGAGGAATGCGTGGAAGAAGCGCGCCGTCTTCCGTCGCGCGCGAGGCACCGAGGGTAGAGAGGGGGGAGGGGGAATGGTGTTGTGCACCGGCGGCTGCTGCGTAGGCGCGACCGCGCGGACCCTATCTTGAGAGCGATCTGCCATGGGAACTGAGTGCTGATAGCGTCGTGTGCGCTGTTTTCACCGCTTAGCGTTGAAGCGAGAGGCAGCGCGAAGGTTACTCCGCTCGCTGCTGCTACCGCGCTACCTCACTCTAGCGTTTTGACAGCGAGTTTCCGCGGTCATTGACCGAGATGTGTTCATGTTTGCTTGAGCGCGCCTGACACCATGCTTGTTAATTTAGTTAGTAAGCGAATGTTTACAAGATTATACGGCCCATAAAACTACTATCCTTACTTCCTATAGCTGTCTGCTAATTTGCTATCGCAATCGATGCTTCGCCTTTCGGGCGAAACTGCGACTTTCTTTAAAATATATTTCTGTACAGAGCCTTAATCAGCACAGAAAAAAAATTCCGGCAGACACAACTCCAGCTGAGCGCGACGTGATGGGAAGCATTAATGTTTGGTGGAGAGGGCTCTCATGAATTGTGTGAAGTTTCCTGAGTGAAATGGAGGCCGCAGTTGCAAAATGTGTGGGAAGTGGTGGTATGTTGCTGTTGCTGCCTCAAAACATGGCTCGCACCTACGAGGGGGATTGGCCACACCGGTTAGGTTGAAACGTACACCCAACAACATACCAAAGGGTTAAAGGCGAACGTTTAGAATCAATAATTTGTCAATTAATTGAGAACGCAGATTTTGAGAGAACCTATACATCAACTAAATAAATAAAAATAAAATGTAACGGAAAAGTTAAAGAAAATAATAATGATAAGATAAAACGTCCCACAGTCGGTACCCTACCAGCGTAACCTTCCGGATGCTTCAATGAAATTGTGCAGAACATGTGCCGCGGGAATGACAATGGCTGTCGAAGGTGAAATGATGCATTACAGCGAAGCAACATCGTTTGCTGCGTTTGGGCAGCGTAACGTTCACGTTCGGCGATCCATTTTCGTTACTGTATAGAGCAGCGCGGGCCTGAGACGTCTGAGTCGCATAATGACGATGAGCAGCCTCGGCGCGCTTACGCTTTGCGTTCCTCGAACTCGACTGGGGTTAGAAGCTTCTTGGGGCGAGGCATTGGTGGCGCTGCGCGGTCTGAGCGTCGGGCTGCTGCACTTGAGAAACTATAGTGTGACGCGGGCTCTGTTCCGCCCCACGCCGAAAGCAGAAAGAAAAATTTTAAAGGACTTTTTTATTTATTGAAGAGCGTCGTGGAATAGCCTAGACCAAAATGGTCAGCCAGCTGGAAGGAGCAATCGCCGCTTGTGGGGGAAAAAAAAAAAGACCCCGGCGCGCTTTCCCAGGAAGCCGAGAGCCGAGACTGAACTACCTTCGGGATCGACCCACGAAAACGGTTAGGCAGATGGCGAGAAAAACCGTGCTACACTAGACAAGAATGCTTACCGTTATGCCTGAGAGATCGTTCTCTCTCAAACTCTCTCATAGTCTGTGCACGTTAACTTGATTTGTAACGAAACCTTAAAAAAAAACTTTGTACATGAAACGTAATTTATGGTCCGCGCCCTCGGAAACAAAACTACTGACATATAAATCTCTCATACCGTACGTCTTATGCTTGATTGCGCATTTACGATTACGATTACGCATTACGTATATGAATGTAACGTTTATAAAACAAAATCTGCGCAAGAAAAAAAGCAGCTGAGCGTTTTATATGTCACCGATATGACCGTCACTTCTCGCCATACTACGTTCTATAGACCTAAGCTTACTATCCTCGGATAACTGAAATTTATGTGTTCGATTGTCAACTCTCTTACACCTCTATCGAGGTTACAAAAAATATTTCGCGAGTTATCGGTAATTTACCAGTGTCAGCATCTAGCGGCTAAATGTTCGCGAGGTTCATTGCTATTCCAGTAAACAAACTATATCGGTATAAACTTACCCGCGAATTCTCTTTTAGCATTAAGAAACAGTGACCGAGTTGACAAAGCTTTTCCTTCTTATGTTTTCTTTGCCATTGGCCAGTCGCCTCCGCAAATAACATGTCTAGCATCACGACTGGTTCGAATTTTCTCTTCGGAGCAATTTTAGAGTAAGAGCTTTTTGTGGCAACCAGCCCAGATACCGGCCCAGAGGCTCGCAAAGCTTTCCTTTTCTTTTGTTTTGTTCGTAAGAGCTATTTGCCATTGGTAAGCGCCTTCGCAAATAAGGCGTCCGACTATATGATTGGCTGACACCTTCTTTTAACAGATATGGCGTCATACGCTAGGACTGTTAGTAAATGCAGATGCTAGCCAGTCGCGATGGCGATGGCAGATGGCGCGCGCCGGTGGTGGTCTTTGCAGTATACGAAGTGCACGGGCTTCGCGCGAACTACTTAACCGAAAGTTGATTGAAAATGCGGGCTACCGGAAGGGGGAGTGTGCGGTGCTCCAAGAGACTAATGATGCCTTGGTTATAATAATAATAATAATAATAATAATAATAATAATAATAATAATAATAATAATAATAATAATAATAATAATAATAATAATAATAATAATAATAATAATAATAACTACTGCGTTCACTCTGCAGGCGTTACTATTTTACAGAAGACGGACTCGTACGTACAGGCGCCGGCAAAAGGTGTATACTCCACGCAGATTGCTACTGCAGCGGCGTCGCTCGGCATTTTGGCGAGCTGAAGCACGAAACACTGACACGAGTCAAGCGGCATACTTGCAGATAATAAAGGGCACACATTGGCTGTCTCATCCCAGATGCTGCCTGTAGATGGCGTTGTGATGCAGTTTGCCGTTGCTCCGGCTCCCGCTGCGTGGAGTATATCCCTTTTGTCGGCGCCTGTACATGCTGAAGGATGGGAGGGTGAAAGTGGGCATGTAACGTTCAAAGTCGGGATGCGTTGCCTGCTCTGCGCCATGCAGTGAAAATACACTTGATATTAACAATAAAAAAAAAACAGTACGCCCGGATCATGGATGACAGGTGCCCTTCTGATGTTGTGGTGATTTAGAAAACTTTCGTCCCACTAACGTTTAAACCACTGGGTCAACTCTACCCCCTGTTCGTTCAGAAACTAAGTTCCTCCTGTATGCCGAAATTTGCGGTACATATACAGGCGCACACGATGAATTATCTGCAGTGATGGGGCCTGCGCTACGCATTTACGCCCCGTCCTGCGTGCTGCCCTTTAATGACTCTCGCAATTATGAGCAATGCCACGGAAAGATACCAGCTATCTTATGACGCGGGCGCGAACGGGCGTGAATGCAGGAGTTTGTTCTGTTTTCTGGTAAGAATAAACCAAGTGAGCTTTTTCCATCAAGGGTGCCCTGCTTTGAATTGGGGCGTGAAGTTCATTGATTGATTGATTGATTGATTGATTGATTGATTGATTGATTGATTGATTGATTCATTCATTCATTCATTCAGCGACACACACAGACACACAATGAGCAGTTAAAAGCGCACATGTTACGAAGTGGACTCTAGTAAAAAACAGCAAATCGCTGGCGGTAGTAAACATATCCATATTTGGGAGAGATTCTTCATAGATGCACACAGTTTGAACGAGTCATTCAACCAAGGAAGCAGTAAAATGTGACAGTCAGTATCTCACAGGAAAATGAGCTCTCAAGAGAACAACGCTTTCAAGACACGAGAATGCCACAACTGGCTTTAAAGATGTATGTACATTATGTGAAAATTCTCTCCTGCAGCGCGCAATATGCCACTTGAAAAAGATATTGATGAAACAGCGAAGCATGTTTGGCTTGATTAGCTTGCAGTGGGCATATCAAGTTGCAGGTGGACGGGTAATTCATGAATCTTTTGCGGGCAGGCTACGATAACCGGTAAGCCTTTCTACTGGGTCATAAGTGAATACTTGGAAAAAACGAAATCGAATATGGAACTCTCGAGTCCGACATTTCTTATTCGGAACACGAGTAGGAAACCATTATGCCAAATTTCGTATATTTTTTTGCGCACTCCCGTCTTTTTCGTTTAATTTTCGCGACGAGATACTAAGTGCGCGGCGTTTTGCCACGTGAGAACGCTGGACGGTGGGAAACTTGTTGCTCTGCATGCGAACTGCCTTTCCTGTCTTCCTGAATTGCCTCCATTCGCTTCCCTGTTTCTCCGCCGTTTGTGGCGAAGGCGCGCCTGACAGACGACCTCGACCCCGTGAGACCGCTGCGAGGGACAGTTGCTGCGTGCGCCTGTTTATTTCTCTCTTTCGGTGCAGTCACCGCAGCAGCCATGGCACGAGAAAAAAGGCATCCATTCCACCTGCTTGCGATCGAAAGCGCGCGTTCCTTGTCCTCGCAGACGTCTCTGGCTAGTGGAAACAAGTTGTATACGCGAAAAAAAAAAAAAAAAAGAAGGAACGGGTCATCCGACGCCAACATGCATTTCCGGTTGTTTTCGCTTGCTTAAAAAACTGTATAACGAAAAAACCAACTTTCGTGAGCATAGCGAAGGCGTCGTCATTGCTCCCAAACTATGTTACACTTATTGGCGATGGGTCGACCGGTTTTCCTAACGATTCAGGTGATTCGCGCCCGTAGTTTGAGCACAGGCCACGAGGCCGGCGGCCGAGAGCGTGAGCACCGCGCTGGTGCAGACATTTGTGTCGAGTGGCGGCAACGTCGAACCGCGGACTGCAGTTTAGACTTGATGCAGTAACGACAGTGCGAGTGGCTATAATGCGTCTTGAGTTTGCTTTATTGCTTTGTTCTTGAATAATAGGAATCAACGTCCATGCCTTCAGCTTGAACTCGGTTGTTGTTTTTCATGAACTGCGATAAGAATGAGTAGTTTGGCCACTGCAGAATTTACTATCCCAAAATAGTATCCAAAATAATATCCCCCCCCCAAAAAAAAAGGAAATGTCACCTTCCTTATCTCCCTAACATTTTGCATGTTTATACAAATTAAGCAGTACACTTGCAAGCTTCTTACTTTCAAGGTTAATTGCGGGCAACACATTGACGCGTTTTATTTTTATTTTCCTTTCGGGTTGTTTACACCAGCGCGTAATGTACAAAGCAAAGTAAAAAGATAAAAGAAATCAGCGGGAATTACGAGTTGTGCTAGTGGTTTGTCGTAGCGTGCGCGAGCTCCCATAGACAGACATGACATAACGCAAAAAAAAGAAGGAAAAAAAACGCACCTTGGTTGTTTGTGCACAAAGGGGCATGCGCAGATTTGCGCACAGAATATGTGTCATGTGAAACAAACATGCGATTAAAAGTTGTGAGAACTCAAGCCGCGGTTCACTTTTCTGTCTGATGAGAAATAGAAAGCGGTGTGTTGTCATGTGGAGTCGCTGTTGCCCGTTTTTTCTCGATCGTGAAATTGCCTGCTCGCCGTTAGGCGCAAAAAAAAAAAAGGCTCTTTTGAGAAAGGGCGTTTCGTATCTAGCTAAAGGCCGCGTGTTGCAGTTTGCGATGTCATTCGCGCCTGCAAACGAAGGCCCCCCGCTTTGCATGTTGCGGGAAAGCTCTCCGTGACTAGAACCTCTAATCGATTGGCCCAACCTCTGGGCCCGAGTAGCGAATGAGACTGCGACTTGCTGCCTGGCTCCGCCGCGGCCTGTCATTGCATGAGCTGGTTCCGTAGGCAAGCGACTGGATGACGTAGCGGGTCGGCTGACTGGGCATGCTAAGTCTGACGCCGTGTACAGAGCATGATGAGTTTGTTGGGCGCCCCGTTCTTGAGGGGGTGCAGCCGGGGCCCAGGGCGCGGTGCGGGGGTGAGGGGGCCGGCAGCGGCGGCGTTCGATTGGAGGGGGGTCGCCGCCGGCAGATGTCGCCCTCGGCGGCGGAGGGCCCGGGGCCGTGGGGCCCCCGCGGGGCTCAGTCAGCTCGGCGACAGCGTCCCGTGGGGCAGGCCGGCGTGAGCGCGGGCACCTGTTGCGGCGCACCTGTTGCGAGCTCGGTGGGCCCGCAGCTGATCGATCGGCCATGCACCTGCTGGACGTGGTTCGCAGCTGGCGGGACTCGAGGCGCCTGGTGCTGCTCATCGTGGCCGTGGCCCTGCTGCTGGACAACATGCTGCTCACCACGGTCGGTGAGTGGGGAGGGGGGGGGGCACGCCCTATCGATTCAGCCCCACCGATCGATTCACTCCCCGCAGTGCCCATCATCCCCAACTTCCTGTATGAACTGAACCTGCCTGCGAACAAGAACGACAGCGGCGCCGATGGCGGACCTGCGCTTCTGCTGCACCCACCACCAACCACGGACAGCAACGACTGGGAAGTGCCCGGCCGCACACTGGTGCCGCCAGCGCCCACCGAACCCGAGCCGCAACCCACGTCCAGCACGCTCAGCCCGCAGGCGATGAAGACGCGCCACGACATGCTGAATAACGAGAATGTCGAGGTGGGCATTATGTTCGCCTCAAAGCCAGTCGTCCAGGCGCTCGTCAACCCGGTCGTCGGACCGCTAACTAATCGCGTCGGCTACTCACTGCCCATGTTCGCTGGATTTCTCATCATGTTTGTGTCAACACTCGGTGAGTAGCCTGCGCACAAGCGCCGCCCCTCTGCCTGAATCCCGGCGTGCCTGTTCGCGCAGTGTTCGCGGCTGGAACAAATTACGCCACACTGTTCCTGGCGCGTACGCTGCAAGGCGTGGGCTCAGCGTGCACCAGCGTGGCCGGCATGGGTATGCTGGCCGAGAAGTATCCAGACGACAGGGAGCGGGGCAACGCCATGGCCATAGCCATGGGCGGCCTCGCCCTTGGTGTCATGATTGGACCGCCTTTCGGAGGCGTCATGTATGAGTTCGTCAGCAAGAGCGCCCCCTTCCTCGTGCTCGCAGCCATAGCGCTACTGGACGGCCGTGAGTTGCCCGAGGGCTTCGTTCATATCTGTCCCTTGAACTGCCACAATCCCAGGCAGCTGCGATGACACGTAATCACGATGCTTACAATTGTGCTCAATTAGTATCGCTCCTGATGGTTGAGTTACCAAAGAGCGGCGTGGGATTATAGCCGTTCTAGAGGGAGCGCCCTTGGACCCTAAAACTTGTGCCTAGCAGTTTCTCCTATACGGCGCCGGATCTTCTGCTCACTCGCTTCTCTCAGTATTGCAGCTGGTGGTGTTGCAGCCAAGGGTGCGGCGGGACATCGAACAGGGTGCCTCCCTGAAGGCACTCGCCCAGGACCCGTACATCCTGGCTGCGGCGGGAGCCATCACGTTCGCGAACCTAGGCATCGCAGTGCTGGAGCCGTCGTTGCCGCTCTGGCTGATGGACACCATGCAGGCGCCCCGATGGCAGCAAGGCGCCGTCTTCCTGCCGGCCAGCATCTCTTATCTGGTCGGCACAAACCTCTTCGGCCCAATGGGCCACAAGTTGGGGCGATGGCTATCCTCCATGATGGGCCTCTTCATCATTGGCATCTGTCTCGTATGCGTAAGTACGAGCGCACGCCGGCATGGCGACCCAATTTTCTCATATGCACCCCGCTGCTTGCAGATACCTATGGCGAAAAACGTGAACCACCTAATTGTCCCGAATGCTGGAATCGGTTTTGCCATCGGCATGGTCGACTCTTCAATGATGCCTATGTTGGGGTATCTCGTGGACATTCGGCATGCGTCTGTATACGGCAGCGTGTACGCCATTGGAGACACTGCATTCTGCATCGGATTCGTTCTCGGTGAGTGGCACCAGTCGGCGTAATTATTGCCTATATTCGGTACGGGTGCGCTCCATCTACTCAGTGGGTGGAGCGCGCCCCCAAACCTCCTCCCTGCCCCCCGCCTGCCCCATCCTGTTTTCTTCTTTTTCGTTCCTTCCTGTCGCTGCAAAACAGAAAAGAAACGAAGCAGCAGACGCATCTATGTTTACTTCTCGGTGGGAAACCATTTAAAATAGACCAGAGCGCACACGAGCCGCCCTCAGAGCTTTCGTTCTGACACGACACTCCGGCGATGCTCTTGACGGCACCGCGAGTCGACTGAGTGCATCGCTGCTGTTGGGTTACAGGAATACCTTATCATTCATTCTCCGGACATATTATGACTACGTTCATCCCATTAGAGCTCCCTTTAACTTAACCTTCCGGAAATGCATATAGAATGTCATATTGAGCTGCCACATGTAGGTGCAACTCTTGCCGGAGAGAAAGAACGTTTATAGGCAAACGTGTGCCAATAGCTTCTGTTTGCACTGAGTGCGCACAACAGAGAGGGAGATGAAGTTTATTGAGATTAAAGGTAATCTGGGGGCGGTGCATTGCCCTGGCCCGCTGTTCTGCGCTGGCGCAGAGGAGCTGAGGGAAGAGGAGAAGGCACACGACTAGCGAGTCCAAGCCTGTGCTCTGAAAGAAGTCAAGTAGCCTGAAAAATAGATTTAATCCCGCGAAGGGCTTAAAATAGCGTTCAATATCAGATAATGATTGGTTGTCGAGACGGCACATGGCATGTAGCTCACAGACTGGAAACTCTGTGAGTCGCATAAAGCGTATGTTCCGATGTGTAAAATTGTAAACGCCACTCCCAGCGTAAACCTGTGCAGAAGACTGACAGTGCTGCGCTGAATTCTGAGTGGTAGTGTAAATGACAAGGGCTTACGTTCAAATTTTTGTGGTCGTCTGTGGCGATTTTCCCCGTTGTCCCAGTATCTTTCTGTCACTTTTCGTATAAAAATGGAAAGAAGGCAATCCGCATCCGCTCTTGAAAAGCAGATCATGGGCTGCATACAATCAGCTGACGCTTGTGATGCTCCTTCTGGAAGGCCATCGAGAAGCAGCTATAGTATATCACGATGATTTCATTTCAAGCGTAAAAAGCGCATGTCATCGAGAATATTTCTGAGCATATGTATATCTCAAGCTCTCCCCCCCCATTTTTCGTTCTTTTTTTTTTTACTGACCTTGCAACTTTAGGATTATTCGTTCACTAAACCACAAGCTATATTTGCAGCATGTATGTGGCGACTTACTTGCATGACTTTCTATGGAGTACTTACTTATCTTCGACTAAATCCTCCATTTCGGGCTGAAATTCTTTCTGCCACATTGGGAAGCTTTACAAATGTAAGCTGCATGTTACACGCCAGCATCATGAGAATTTCTTCCCTGGCATGCTATTGATTTTACGTGCTGTGCGTGTCACAAGTTATTTCCTATCAAGTTGTTGCTGCGACAGCAGTTGGAAGCGCGAAACAGTGCCCGTCCGTTCATCGGTCATTTCCGTTACGCCGACGACCGTTCCCGTCGTAGTCGTCAAGCCAGCCTCTTATCAACAGCTTCATTCTCGCCGTAGGACGAATATGGACACTAAGTAAGGCCTACCGCCACTGCCGCCGCTGGCATTCTAACCCACTAACGCAGTAACGCATTAAGCAGGAGCTTCGCCGTGGCGCATTCTTGGCGCTTGGCAATTTACTTGTGCGGGATTTCGCATTCCACACAGACTCCGAGAGTGGTGGCATCTCTGCGTTTCGGAGATCGCAACATGCACTATTGTATCGGACGCGGACTACATTGTGTGTGTCGCAAAGACGTTCTCAGGAAGATGGCCGTGGCTGCTGTGAGATTCTGCTGCTGTTGCTGTACTAAATGTGTCGACCCTTTATTGCGATAACAGTTATATGGACTCTGCAGCCGCATTTTTGCTGTCGTCGTCGCCGTGATGTTTCGTCCGAGGGCGTTAAATTCGTCGCCGCGCGCCGTACGCTGTATGTGCGAGTGAAAGCGTGCGAAGGGGAGGCGACGATGGTGGCTCAGTCTCGCGCGCGCAAGAGAGGAAAGCGGGTAGGAAGCGCGCCGTATTCGATCGCGCGCCAGGCATGGGGTGGGGGGGGGGGAGAAAGGGGGTACTACTCCGACGGAAACTGCGTATGACCCTATCTTAAAAGTGATGAGCCGACGGCGCACCTATAGGTGCGCCAACGGCTAATAGCTTCGTGTGCGCTCTGTTCACGCCGCTCAGTTTGTGTTGAAGCAATAGGCAGCACGAAGGTCACTTCGCTTGCTGCTGCTTCCGCGCTTCCTCGCGCCACTCTTTTGAAAGCGAGTGTCCGCGGTCATCGATTGTGATATGTATTCACGTTTGCCTGTGCTCGCGTGACACCATGCTTGTTAATTTAGTTAGTAAGCGAATATTTGCAAGTTTATGCTGCCTATATAAAACTACTATGCTTACTTCGTATAGCTGTCTACTAATTTGCTATCGCAATCGATGCTTCGCCTTTCGGGGGAAACTGCAACTTTTTTTTTCTGATATGCAAATTTAACTTTGTACAGAACTCTGTGATAGGAATACCCTAAAGTTCACAGGGGTATGTGGCAACGAGACCGCAGTTCTGCGGACAAGATAACGTGAAAAACAATGTTTTCAATTTTTTCCTTGCATTTCTTTAGAACTGTGCAGCGTATTAATTTGCCGTCTATTTTCTGCCAGATTTCCTGCTTCATTTCGATTAGCTTCATAAGATCAACTGAACACATTCTTCCTCCCTTATTGACTGATATGCGCAACTTTATTTTAACGTAAGCACTGTCCGCGAGTGGCCATCGCAAGACCGGTCGTCTCGCTATCAGACCAATCGCTATCATGCGTGGCTGGCACCCGGACGCAGGGACAATGGGAAAACGTTTTCATAGTTGTGGATACGGGTCATTTTGATTGGTCTTTTCCGACGTGCTGGTTTCTGTTCGCAATGCAGAACGCGTCATGGACGCTGCTCGCTCTTACGTCTTCAATGTACGTAAGAGATTTTAAAGTATTATGCTTTCAAGTTAATTTGCGCGCTTTCGTAACAGAAGTACGTCGTACTATTCCGAATTATGTCTCAACACACTGAAAAATGTTCGTCGATTTCGCGCAACCATTCAACCGAACATAGTGTGGTGACTGAAAGGCCTCCTGTTAAATTCTTCAACGATGGCTATTAAATTAAGGCTGATGCGAATAGAATAGAAGGATTAAAAGTCATTTTGAAGATCGTCAGTTTGCGTTTCTTGGTTCTGCCGAGCTGATGCTTTTGCTCTCACTTCAGGCAGGCTTCGCCTCAAAGCTTTGCCTGCCTATGCCAGGTGGTGCATGGTGCAAAGTCGCGAAGCAGCCAATGTCTTCTGCATAGGTGTCAGCAGAAAACTTTTCACCACGAGGCACGTGAAAATGCTGGAAGGTTGGACGCACGCAATGTTGTTTTGAGACTATTCGACCGCTTTGACCCCGAACGCAATGCGCTATACTTATTCAGCGCCGCTAACCAAATATACCTTTCCTCACCCTACGGTCCCGCCGGGGTAGTAAAAAATACGTTTCTGTGCCAAGCTGCACAGCTGACAGTCAGTAACGATCAGCTGTCGATGCTCTGCATGCACTTACCTTTTTGTTACACGAGGCTGGGAATGCATGTTGAATGTATCATATTTATTATTGCCATAGCAACTATATGGACACGCTAAGCCAATTTTCGTCGGCATCGCCGTGACGTTCTGTTTAAAGTCCAAGTGCGATAACATCGCGGCTGCGCGCATGTGCTGTGGGTGCAAGGAAAAGCTTGCGAGGGTTCATGAGCCGAGAAGGACGGTGGCTTGATGCGGTGGCATCCTCTAGCGCACGCAAAGAAGGCAGGGAGGGTGCGTGGGCTTCTCACGCACGCAAAGGGGGGGGGGGGTGCAGGTAGATGTGCACGCGCTTGAGTATCCTAGGTTAGTGCCCGCTTTTCCTCTTCTATTCCTGCTGCGGAGGCTGAGCGCGGCCGCCCGCGCCCTACACTCTTAGGCAAAGGTACACCCTTTGGCTTGCCCCTTCTGCCACACAACAATAATCGTTATCTGCCTTGCTGCGTTTCCTTTCTTTAACGCTGCGAGCCCGGAACTTTTCAGTAACGAACGGCACGCGCGTTATCAGAAGGGGCACTCCAAAGGGTGTAAACTGTTCTATGCTGATAACGCGCGTGCCGTTCGTTACTGGAAAGTACCGGGCTCGCAGCGTTAAAGAAAGGAAACGCAGCAAGGCAGATAACGATTATTGTTGTGTGGCAGAAGGGGCAAGCCAAAGGGTGTAACTTTGCCTAAGAGTGTATCTTGGAGTTAATCTGCGACGGGTTCAAAGCCTAGGCAACCCGAGATATCTGGTGGCTTCGTGTGCGCTGTGTTCTGGATCGAGCGCCTAGTTCGCATTAGAAAGTTTTAGTTTAGCATTTGCAACGGAACGTAAAAGCATTACGTACGTAAAGAAATAGCGTCGTCCTCACTGCGCATGCTTTGAACGCTATTGGGTTTCTGCGGCTTACGTGCGCTATGATAACGTACGTTATTTGGCGAGTTTAACGTCCATAATGTTTACGGACGCTAAGAAATAGCGTTGTCGAACATGGCGGCACCCATGGCTCCCGCTTGAGCGTGAATTCTCGTCATGGCTACGCTCTCCCTCGTGTTGTAATGAGCTTTCGCTTTCTCTAAACTCACCTGAAAGGTTAGGTATGAGCGCATAGCGCGTCCATTTTCTGAGATCGTTCGGCGATTCTGGCGCCCGTACGCCTAACGAGACGAGTCCACATAGCAACAGCAGGATCGTTGCTAATGGAACGTCTTGGCTTGGATACGTTTGACACTGGGATCCAGACGGCGCCCTGTTTACGTTTTCTTTGCGTTTGTGTTTCCGTAAGGTAAACTAAAAGGCTTGAAAGGACACGCACCGTAATGTCCCGCAAAGGTGTTTACGTTTAATGTACGTAAGGCGACAAACGCTATTCTAAAACTGTCTATTGAAGTGAGAGGCTGCCCGAAGGGGAATTCGCTCACGGCTGCTGCCGTTTTTCATCACGCCAGCGTTCTGACAGCGAGTGTCAGCTGTCATCGATTGAGATGTGTTCGTGTTTATCTGTGCGCGTGTGAGAGTGTGCTTGTTAATTTATTTAGTAAGGGAATGTTTACAGCAGTTTATGCACCTGATAAAACTACTAACCTTACTTGGTATTGCTGTCCAATAAGTTGCTATCGCAATTCTTTGCCTTTCGAGCATAACTTCAAGTTTTATTTATTAATTAAATTATTAATTAATTTATTTATCTATTTCTTTGGCACGTTTTCAAGGCACGTATATATTATACAGGAAAGAGTGGTAACATGCAAATAAAAATTTGGCATAGTAGTAAAATAGGACATAGAGTTAACAGGTGGCTAGTGAAATGGTGGTCTTAAAGTCTGATATATCCTTAATGACAGCGGTGGATCTAGGAACGTGGTTCCATTCGATGTACTTGCAAAGCAAAACGCAAAAAAAAAAGGTTGCGACCGGGATAACGTATAGCGATTCTATTCCAATGCCGTTTCTTATCGCGCTTAGTCAAGGGACCGACGAATCACGTTATCACCGGAAACGGCACCTCGAAACGGTGGATGATATGAAAGGAATAGAATCGAGCGAAAGGAACAGCCATGTTATATCGGCAAATATTTCTATTACAGAATGGTACAGCAAATTTGTGTATGTGATAAGTTCGGGATGAATTATAGGTGGAATATGCAAATAATTTTTTCTTTTAGTATCGGGTTGGGATTGTAAATCTTGTGAAAAAGTCAGAGGTTTCTGCACTTCCGACACGATGAAATATCAGACACCCAATTCAGCCACCTTTTCGTTCGTAACTGTTCTTTGTCTTTCCTCTTATGAACAATCCTGGCATAACAGATTTTTGTGAATACGAGCCTAGGGCACAAATTGACAAAGCGCTTCGTTCGTAAGTGTTCTTTGCCATTGGCCAGCCGCCTTCGCTAATAATATATCCAGCGCGCGCCGTGGTTGCTTAGAGGCTGTGGTGTTGGGCTGCTAAGCACAAGGTCGCGGGATCGAATCCTGACCACGCGACCGCATTTCAATGGGAGCGAAAACACCCGTGTGCTTAGGTGCAGGTCAAGGAACCCCAGGGGGTCCAAATTATTCCAGGGTGCGGTGCGCCTCATAGTCAGCTGGTGGTTTTAGCACGTAATACGCCAGAATACTTTAATAATATATGCAGCATCATCATTGGACATAATTTGCTCCTGCCAGCAATGCTAGCGTAAGAGCTTTTTTTCGAATACTGGTGTAAGTGTAACGCTTGCGTGACAATAATAATTAGATGTAATAAAGTGGCAAGAGCGATTTAGAATATATCCTGAGGCAAGGATTAGTGATGCTGGAACGGGATGCCCAATAGCAGAGGCATATTTTGACCTTGCGAAAAGAATTGCTTCATATAGGGCCAGCTTTAAAGGCGGTAGACGCAACGGGGAAAAATAACTTTATGCAAGTATCCTAACATGTAATTAGCGTTAATATTAAATCTAACGAGAATCATTCACCATTGTGGATGCAACCAAGTGCATTTACTGGATGCTGGCGTCGGGGAGGGCGAATACTTGTGGTCTTTTTCTGTGTCGCGCACTTACTTATTTGCGCTGGTGATGTCGAGACGAACCCAGGCCCGGACAACTCTGACCAGATCATTACTCTCGTTAAACAACTAGCACTGTCGAACGAAAAATTCCACAAAGACATGTCTAGTAAGATTAAGGATATTCAAACGAACGTAACGGAGTTCAAAAGGCGGCTTTCCAAAATAGAAGACAGATTTGAGGTCGTGAATAACTTGCACGACGACGTCACCAGTGTAAATGCCAAACTTCAAGAATCGCATGCCCAGCTAAAAACTATTGAAAAGAAACAGGCTGAACATGCAAGCGTAGTCGTTGATGATTTGAACAACCGAATGCGGCGAAACAATCTCATCTTTAAGGGCATCCCTGAACAGGAAGCAGAGAAATGGAAAGACACAGAGAAATTGGTAAGCGAAATTGTGGCAAAAAACCTTGGTGTCCAAACAGGTGAAATCGAACGCGCTCACCGAATGGGCCGAAAGAAAACAGAATATGTGCGCACTATTGTTGTGAAGTTTCTTAACTTTAAGGATAAGAGCACTGTTTTAAAAAAATTCCTTTAAATTAAAGGACTTGGATTCACCTCATGTCTGGATCGAGGAAAACTTCTCACCTCGAATTCAACTAATTAGGAAAAAACTCAGAGATTTTGCACGCAGTGAGCGGCAGTCCGTCGATGAAAAGTACAAATTGCTGTTCGATAAACTTGTTTTCAATAAAAAATATATGCCTTCGATGCTGCAACTCAGCAAGTTATTCCTCTTCTAAGACACGAGGCGGATGCTAGTTCAGTTTGACGCAAGAAACATGGTGCAGATAAAAAACTTTCATTCATCGTGTGCAATTTTCGGAGTTTGCTTGGCAAGCAAGACACCCTCAACGCACTCATTGAATGCTGTGAAGCGGATATAGTGCTGGGAACTGAAACATGGTTGCACCCTGATATCGACAATAGCGAACTTCGTTTTTTTTCGTAACTTTTCTGTGTTTGGGAAAGACAGGTGCACCTCACGTGGTGGTGAAATTTTAATTGCTGTAAAAACTAATTTCCAAGCCACCTTGCTAGACAGCCCTTCATGTATTGAAATCTTGTGGCTTGCATTGCGACTGCGTGATTTTATTACCTGCATCATCGGTGTTTGCTACCGTCCGCCGGATTCACCTGCTGAGTTTCTTAGGGACCTGAATGAATCACTGAGTTTTATAGGTGACAAATAGGTGACCTCAGAAACAATTCTTGCCGGCGACTTCAACTACCCAGGTATAAATTGGCGCACATACACAGCCGAAGGCACTGCAAGGAAAAATGAATGCAAAGAATTCCTTTGTTTGATATCTCTGTTCAGTTTGGTCACAGATTGTTTCTGCTCCGACACGTGGCGAGTCGGTCCTAGATCTTGTCTTGACACCTGAAAAAATGACAGTGCATGTTTTGGAATGTGTCAGTGACCACAATGCTCTTCACTGCGAATACACCTTAGAAAAAAAGAAGCCGGAAATTCCTAGGAAAACTACTTACAATTAAGCACGGGCGAATATTGAAGGATTGGCTAGTGAACCGTCATTGTTCAGTGAGCAGTTCCCGGAATCCGTATCAAGCCGTTGTTCAAATGACAACTGGAATCTACTGAGCGCTGAACTGAAAAAAATTAAAAGACAGACACATTTCAAAAATCACGCTCACAACGTCATCACAGAGCGTATGGTTCACTTCCAATGTTAAACGTTGTATTATGCAAAATAGAAGTGAGGCGTGCAGACAGGACACAAGAGTAGAGAAGTGGACAACACGAACGCCGACTATCAACTGAAGGGGGCACTGAGGCGAAAAAAGAAAGAAGGCACAAAACTCTGCGCATGCTCAGGAATGGTAACACCACGTGTCAATCGGGTAAACGTGCCGGCCTACGTGAGAGATAACTGTTAAGGTACTTAATCTCTTCCTTATGTAAAGTAATCGAAGGCTGACTCACGCACGCACTTCCACCATTATAGATATGCCATGCCTCTACCATAAGACGCGTATCTTCATTCTTATGCCTTCTCTACTCTTGTGTCCTGTCTGCACGCCTCACTTCTATTTTGCATAATGAATCCTTACCAACTAGCTCAACTTTCTGTCGTTCTAAGTTAAACGTTGCATCGGGAAGAAAAAGCGCCTTTATACTAGAGCAAAACGTTCGGAATCTGAGGGAAATTGGAATAACTACCGTGCGCAGTCGAGAATATGCCAAGCAGAAATTGAGAGAGCCAAAGATAAATTTTTTAATCATGACATATCAACTTTGCCTAAAACCAATACTCAAAAGTTTTGGAAAGTAATCAATCCTAAGCCTCCTTCATCTAGTCTGATAACAATAGTGAAAGACGGTGATTTTATTCAGCCATCTGATGTTGCCACCGAATTGAACCTATTTTTTAGTTCCGTGTTTACTAACGAAACGCCACTTCCCACAAGTTTTAATGCTATTAGTATAAACGCGGACATGCATGACATCCTAATTACGCAGGAAGGCATTGAGCAAGCTATTGATCGTTTGCCGAGTAATTCAGCCCCCTGACCCGATGACATATGTCCAAAATTGCTCAAGTTAATGAAACCAGTGATAGCTCGCATACTCGTCCCAATTTTCCAGCAATCCATTGATACAGGAATTGTGCCTGACGCTTGGAAAATCGCACGCATTATACCTATATTTAAATCTGGAGATTCTTCTGTCCTTTCAGATTACAGGCCCATCTCATGAACGAGTATACCTTGCAAAATTCTGGAACACATCATATCATCTGCAATAATGAAGTACCTCAGTCAGCAGAACTTTTTTTTTTGGAAACCAGCACGGATTCTTGTGTGGCCGTTCCTGCGAGTCACAGTTATTTGAACTTGTGGCCGACCTGCACGACGCTATACACCATTTAATGAGAATTGATGCCGTATTCGTCGACTTTGCCAAAGCGTTCGACAAAGTTGCTCACAATCGTCTTATATTTAAACTTGGAAATCTAAACACAAACAACAATGTCTTGAACTGGATAGTTAACTTTTTAGCTAACAGACAGCAGTTCGTGTCTGCCAATGAATTTTACTCCGCACTAACCCATGTAAAGTCTGGTGCGCCTCAAGGTTCGGTACTCTGGCCGATCCTCTTCCTTATTTACATTAATGACATAAGCAGCAACCTCACTTCTACAATTAGACCATTTGCGAACGACTGTGTTATTTACAGAAAGATTACTGACCCTCATGACACTAATGCTTTGCAATCAGATCTTGACAAAATCGCTAAGTGGTGCGAACAATGGCATATGGAAATAAACTTTTCAAAAACGAAACTTGTAACATTTACGACGGCTAGAGTGACGGAACCCATCTTTTATTCTATCGGTAACGTGGCCATTGAAAAAGTTCCTGCAATCAAATACCTAGGTGTCCACATTTCTTCTGATTTGACATGGCACAAACACATTGAATATATAACCACCAAAGCCTCCAAAACCCTCGTTTTCATTAGGCGTAACTTGTACTTTGCAAATCAGGCAACCAAACTCTTAGCATACACAACTTTAGTCAGATCTCAACTAGAATATGCCGGTTTCATCTGGAGCCCGCATCAAGCTTATCGTGCCGATAAACTGGAATCACTTCAAAATAAGGCTTCTAGGTTTATCACAAGGAAATGCGCTCGCTACTCCAGCATCACAGATATTAAATCATCTCTAAATTTAAGCTCACTTGAAAAGCGAAGACATGTCACCCTGCTATGTCACTTTCAAAAGCTCTATCACAATCCTTCAACGTTCACAGAATCTCATATCAAACCAGCACATCGCATTTTCCCCCGATTAGACCACTGCCTCAAAGTGCGACCCAAGATAGCTCACACCAAACTTATGCGCCATTCACCATTGTTCCTTGCAATTTATCATTGGAATAAACTACCTGCAGAAATCATTTCCGAAAATAATTACGACACATTTGTGAACAAACTGAAGTGCTTACTCTATGCTGGTCCTTAATAGATTATTATCAGAAGTGTATTGTTTTTTACATTGTCTTGAGAATTGAGGTCCACATGTGTGCGTGTTCTCAAACATTTGTTTTATCCAGATATGTTCCCTGTTTTCCTGAGCGCATGTTTATTTATGCTTTTCTAATTGTTCACTGTGTTATGCAATATGATCACTTTATTGTATTTTTAACCCCCTATGTAATGCCTGTAAAGGGCCTTTAGGGTATGTGAATAAAAAAAAAAGCTACATAGTCAACACGCTTTTGCCATGAAAGATAATTAGTGACGCTTCGTTTGTATACCTTGTTGTTTAGCGCGTTGCAGTTGGCTTTTATTCCCATAATTTCCGCGGACAGTTCCTATACCGGCATAAATGCAATGATGCGTGCTGGGGACTTCACCGCCAGTGTCGGCGGATCTCTTCGCCCGAAGCCATTTGAGGTCGATGAAGGAAAAAGGTCAAAGCTTCCTTCATTTGCGGCCTCACACTGTGACTTCAGCGGTTTCGTCGTCGCATATTCGAGCCACAGTGAAGGACGGTGTGAAAATGGATCAACGTGACACACCGATTGGTCTAGTAATCACTGCAGCGCGTGCCTGCTGCGTGTGGCATTCGCTTGGTGTCTTCGTTATAGCAAGCAGGCATTGTTGTGCATCAGCCTAACGCCAGTAGAAGTACTAATCGGAAGCCCTTCTTACCGCGAGAGCGTTGCATGGTCCAAGCTTTGCAACCGACAAAGCACTGATTATTCAGTCTTGCCTAACTTATGACAAAATTAAAGAAAGAAAATATGCTGGTGCCACGTAACTGTACAGAACCAAGGTAATGTTGTTTGCCGTCGCATGGAACAAGGCGGATTATTTCTCGCATTTCGCCTAATTACCATAATTATTTCTTATTAATCAAATAACTTCTGAAATATTATAATCAGGTCAGAAATGTCGATCAGGAAATTGTAGGCCACCATGAAAAATTACTGATCCATTTTTTGTTGCTTTACACGTGCTACATAAAAACACTTATTGAGCATATGAAATATGGATATATTGGGCTGCCCGATGATGAATCGAGGTCTCTGTGAACTGATTATAGCATATAATGAAGACTGACTGCAGGAAATTAGGTTAGAAGAACCCAATGCGAATGACCTTTAATTCAAAGTTTTACATGTATAATCTTCGCGAGCGCTCCATGAAACATAATTTACCTGTTTGAAAAGACATTGAAAAGACGTTCAGTGCAAAGGGCGTCCCATCTGTGATCAGTTTGTATAGACATGGCACTTTATACGCACCTGCGGCGACACTTTTTCTTTGAGTACTTCAGTTGCAATGTCACATGGGTTTTGACAACCATTTTCTGAGGTAGTGAAAATTGTCTGACAAACGGATGCACCTGAGGTGGAATTCACAAAGCTTTTCGTGCGTAAGTGTTCTTTGCCACTGGCCGATTTCCTTCGCTACAAATATGACCAGCATCAGGATTGGCCGGCATTTTATTTTACAAACGATTATAGCCTAAGTTTGTGAATACGGGTCCTAAAGCGTTCCTGACAGCTGGCAATATATAACACCATATTGTTATATAATTTAGTGTAAGTGTGTGTCCGTCCTTATATGACTTACGGCGAAGCTGGCTGTCGCCAGCGACCAGTATAACTATATGCGCTTATGTGACATCATTTAGTTATGTGTCGAATGCCTCATAAAGGAAGGTGCAAATTCGCGGGAAGAAAGTCGAGGCGAGTGGCTGCAATCAGTCGTTGCAAGTGATCATATATAAAGGTAAGCTCTCACTAACGTCAAGCTCAGTTATATTGATGCCCGTATTTTATTCCCTTTCATCAGCTATATCCGAAAATATGGAGCGGAGTGTACTGATTTGAAGTTACAACACAAAACAGGTCGTTCGAAGGGTCCGCTATCGAGTATTTTATTCGCTTCGCTGTAGCAGTTGCTACGTCGTACGAAGCAGTCTTGATCAAAAATAAAAGAAAAGGCATTGGTAAGCGAGAAACCTGTTTGAAAGTTGAAAAAAAGAAGAGCGCACACACCAGGCAGCTCGCTGTGTGCGCGTGTGAACAACTAAATCCGTCGTACGACCCGTCGTATACCGATAACGCACCCAACAGGCTTCCAACAAATTTACAACAGATTTACAACACGATCCAACAGGTTCAAACAGTTTAAGCAGCTATCTTTTCGACGGTTTCACCCAATGGATAGGATGCTTTTCCACTACACAGACGCGCCAATTCTGGACAACCTCTACATATGTAAACGCTCAAAAAGAAACGTCTCTTCCGCTCAGCCAGACTAAACGGACACCCCTCTGCTTGGGAGAAATATTTTGTGGCCGAGGACGATTATCTGAGGGCTATACAGAAAGCTAAATTCTCCTTTTTCCACGGTGAACTGCCTAAAATGCTTACGAACAGCCCTCGTCAATTTTGGCAAATAATAAACCCTCAGGAGGCGCGCATGATCAGCGTGTTAAATGCACATGGCGAAGTGGTCAGCGACAGCGAGTGTTCTGACATTTTTAATGCAGCCTTTTTCTCTGTATTTACTAACGAGACTTCAACTCCAGACCTTCCCACATCTACTAACATAACTGCGCGTATGTCGCCAATTATATTCTCGGCAGACGGAATCACTTCGATTATTGATAACATCAAGCTTTCATCGTTAGCAGGTGTAGATGATATTAATTCCAAACTCTTAAAAAATATTAACCATGTATCTGCTGCGTACCTAACTTTGTTGTTTTCGCAGTCACTCTCTACAGGCATCTTACCATCCGACTGGAAAGTGGTCAAGGTCGTTCCAGTCTTCAAATCAGGCAACAGAGACACCCCATTAAATTATCGTCCTATATCATGAACTAGTGTCCCCTACAAAATCATGGAACACGTCATATACTCGCATATCATCCTTTTACTCAACCTTTTAGACTCAATCTGTTTTTTTCACCGTTGTCAGCACGGATTTCGGAAAGGTTAACAATAATAATATTTGGGGTTTTACGTGCCAAAACCACTTTCTGATTATGAGGCACGCCGTAGTGGAGGACTCCGGAAATTTTGACCACCTGGGGTTCTTTAACGTGCACCTAAATCTAAGCACACGGGTGTTTTCGCATTTCGCCCCCATCGAAATGCGGCCGCCGTGAAAAAGTTTCGAAAAGGTTACTCTTGCGAAACACAGCTGGCAATTTTCCTTCACGACCTGCATGTTAACCTTGACAGTAACCTTCAGACTGACGTCATATTCCTGGATTTTGCAAAAGCATTTGACACAGTTCCTCATAAACGTTTGCTGCTAAAATTGTCTCAGTTAAATTTACACCCCGACGTACTAAAATGGATAGAAGCATTCTTGACTAACCGCTCTCAGTTTGTTTGTGTTAATAACCATTATTCTAGCAGACTCCCCGTAACATCAGGCGTCCCCCAGGGATCCGTCTTAGGACCACTTCTTTTTTTAATTTACATTAACGATCTACCAACGCATGTATTATGTAACATTCGCATGCTTGCAGATGATTGTGTAATCTACCGCAAAGTTACTAACACATCTGACCCCACACTCATCCAGAACGATCTCAATAATGTACAAGAATAGTGTAATCGCTGGCTAATGAACCTAAATCCTAACAAATGTAAACTCGTGTCTTTCACTCGCTGCCGTAACCCCCTCACATTTACCTATTCCATTGCTGATGTTCCAATAGAATCAGTCCAATCATTCAAATACCTCGGTGTCATCCTATCTTGTGATCTGTCCTGGCGCTTGCACGCTACTAACATCATCTCAGCTGCTAATGGATCACTGAGATTTCTTCGGCGACATCTGCGTCATACCCCACAACAAGTAAAAGCGTTGGCCTATAAATCATTTGTAAGATCGAAAATTGAATATGCATCTCCCATCTGGAATCCGCATCAGATTTATATCATAAATGCACTTGAGGCTGTACAAAATCGTGCTACTAGGTTCATTCAATCTTCATATTCATACGATATCAGCATTTCATCGATGAAAGCGCAATCTGGCTTGGAAACGCTTTCTTTCCGTCGACAGGTTGCCACCCTCTCTCTCTTCCGCTCATTTTTTTTCAGCTCCCTAAATCACCCACCGTACATCACGCCCCCTTCATACATATCTCATCGCACCGGTCATCCGCTTCAAGTTGCACGCGCACGTGCCCGGACCACCACTTTTCAAGCATCATTTTTTATTCGAGCATCAAGGGACTGGAACGGCCTTCCACACGCCATCGCAGCCATCACAAGCCCATCTGCCTTTACTGAAGCTGTTGTCACCCATATCTCACAATGAACGCCTGTTTCTAATGTTTATTTTATTAACCACCCCTTATGTAATACCCCTCTAATGGGGTTTTTAAGGTAATAAAGTGAAGTGAAGTGAAGCTATTTGACGTAGCAGGCAGCGAAAAAACGACAGGAGAGCATTAAGTGACGTGCTTGTATAGATAACCGCGAAGGGAAACAAAGCTGTACGGCACTTGCGCCATGCAGTGATCGCCAGAGCGATTGCACGGACGTGACATTGCCCGTGGAAACACACGTGCGTAGTCCCTCGTTCTCGGCGGAGCTTCAATTGTGTCTTGAGAAAACTCTAACAAGGAGTGAGCTCGTCCCTTTCTACTCACGTACGGCCGACTCCAGGCAAACGAGCAGAAAGAAACCTTCAACCTTGCTTCCCGCGTATATACGTTGCTATACTAGCAGTCTATATGCTCGCTGGAATTTCCTTTGATCAGTTTCTCTTTGTGCGTGCGTGCATGTGCGTCGTACAAACCTGAAAAACAGTTCGGCTATTTCCCTGGACAGTGGAACTTCGCTCTTTTTTTTTTTTTTGCCCATTCACGTGCAGAAGCAAAAAGCCTCGGTGCGCTCAAGCAGAAAAGGCACAAAGAAAGACGAACGTACCTGCGTCGAGTATTTTTGAGAGCAGAATCTACAAAAAGACGCTATTTCGTCCACGTCTCTCGTAAACGAGAACAATGGACCAGACTAGTATAACTATTACGTTCCAATTTTTTTCCCTTTCGCGCTTCGTCAGTGGTCTGGGCGGCGCTCCGCCTACGCTATTAGCAGCATCGACTGGTCGTGAGTTTAGAATGGTATAAGTAAGGAAGAAAACAGAACGAAGGGAATCGTTACCTTGTACCGGCCTTGTTCGCTACGAGACTCGACCTGCTATCACATTCCCGTGCACTTTTAAAGCGCGGTAACAAAACAAGTTTCCTGGGCTCGTATTCACAGTAAGCTTTTTTTGTAGGTATAATTGTTTGTTAGGGCAAATTCCAGCCAATCCTGATGCCAGACATATTATTAGCGAAGGCCCTCAGCCAATGGCAAAGAGCACTTATGCGAACGAAAAGCTTTGTTAATATATGGCCCCTGGACTTTTCCCCTGAGGTGCTTCTAATGCTATTTTGAACTGAACATTCAGCTTCTGGACACAAGGCTCAATTTCGTGTTTAGGCATGCAGAGGATTTCCGTGTATCAGATTCCTTCAACGAAAAAAAAAAAAAGTGTTCTCCCCTCCCACACTCCCACCTAATCGAGAGTGACAAGTACCTTCGTGTGTAACCGTCAGAAGTGCAAATGTTCAAAGCATTAGATTGAGGTGTTTTACGGGTTTTACGTGCCAAAACCCCGATCCGACTATGGCGCATGGGCAGAGCAACAGAACGCGTGTTTACAATATTACGAAGAGTGGGACCGGATTGTTCTAAGCATAATATTGCGTCTTGGGAAATTGCGGAAGGCTATAGAGTACAGGGTCACAGCTGATTTCACGGTATTCAACGATGTAAGAAAGCCTCTGCTTTTCGCATAAGACATCGTCCTATCACCCATCGCATTATTTTCTTCATATACTTTTAAGGAAATCGGTTCTCTTAAGATGCTTGCTTTTATAAAAGCGCGGCACACTCGTGCGTCTCTAACCGTCTTCTCATTATTTAACGTTTCAACATACTACTTGAGAAAGGCAGCCCGTAATCTTTGCGAACACAAGACACTGAACTGCCCGCGGTAACCTCGCGTCCTAATGACAGCATTTGGGACTTGACTATAGTTCAGGGGTAGGGCGCCAAGTTGTAGTGCTGAGGGAGCCTGGTTCAAATTTGAACCACCGGAAACACTTTCTTCTGCATTCAAGAGGCACCAGATGAGTCCAGGCAGACCACGAACCACAGCCGCAAAGTTAGCTGAAAAATGCAAACAATTATTCGCATTAAATATCAAAGAAAAACGATAGAAACAACAGGAAGAGCTGTCACTCATTGCTGCATGATAGTCAGTTACTGCGCATGGCTTTACGTTTCGCTTTCGCTGGATTGTGGATTTACTATCTGTAACCTAGCATAAAGTGAATCATTTACACAGCGCGGTCGTTTCTGCATGAAGTGGAGCCAGTCTGAAAGTGGAACCAGTCTGAAACCTGTGGCAGATGGTGGTTGCACGGCACAAACATGTTTGTCGGCAGCCAGATCACGGAGCCACAAATTCTTAAGTCAATATGACAAGTCTTGTGCGCTGCGTCGACCAGACCTTTGTGTCGACTGAGCGATCGAAGAAGGCTTACGTCGGTAAAGAGGCAGGATTTAGAGGGCCGAAGCGACGAGAACTCTGGCCCTGTGGGGGCACGTTTATTATTACAGAGAGTCGACTGAGTGTGGCCTATCGAGGCGTTGTCCTTCTAGTAAGGCAATCACCAGGGAAGGTGGATTAAAAAAGCAGCGACGTTAGTGCGCCATTCATCGCCTGATGAACTGGAAGTGAATAATTGATTTACCAGGAATGGCGTCCAATCGTTGTACACGCCGTAGATTGCAAACAGACCAAGCCGCGAGCGACACTGCCCAAGTCCGGTCTTTGGCGATAGTAATTTACACTTGTGAGTCTCGTTTCCGCAACACAAATATTCCTTATAGTGGTGACATGCTTTTGACAACGGTAACGCATCCTTATTAAAAGGGCCTTGCAGAATCTCTGTGCGTTTTTTTTTGCTTGAGTACCTCTTAACGTTTCACCATCACGTTTTGCGCCATAGTCAGGACTGCTACGTTGTTGGAGATGACAACCACCAGTGGCAGATTTTCTTGAGCGAGAGAGCACTACATGTTCATACCCGAATCGGCGACGGAGGTTTAAAAAGAGCACATGATGCCTTGATATCACTGGCGCATTCAGGGAGGGGGGCACCTCCCCACCACTCTTGAGACATGCCAGCATTAGTGTTGACAGTACTGAGAGAGAGAAGTGGTTCCGTGTTAAAAAGGAAAGGTTAGCGCTATCTTCTGCAGCCCTGGAGGGAGCACGGCTCAGGACCAGACAGTAGGAACCCCCAAACACCTCTGAAGGCTACTATGAATCCGCATAGGAGCTTTGCAAGGCCGTATTAATGAGGGTGCAGCAAGAACCCCTAACCCCTTTCCCCCCTTACCCCTGAATGCTACCATGAATCCGCCTAGGAGTGTTGAAAGGCCGTATTAATGAGGGTGCAGCGAGAACCCCTAACTCCCTCCCCCCGCTTACCCCTAAAAACTACCATGAATCCGCCCAGGAGCATTGCAAGGCCGTACCAATGAGGGTGCAGCGAGAACCCCTAACTACCTCCCCCCGCTTACCCCTGAAAGCTACCATGAATCCGCCCAGGAGCGTTGCAAGGTTGTATTAACGAGGGGTCATAATGCTGTGACAAGAATTAGGACCACAGATCAAATTCTCTGCAAGGGATCATTTGCTAAACTATGTGTCTGTGCCGGATATTACTTCTCACATCCGTACCGTATGCTTATTTCCAAAGCATTATGCTTCTACTGCTTTATGTCCGTTACCGAGATTCTGGGAGAATGAAGCCGAAAAAAAAAGAAGCATAGTGAGAACAATGATTAGATAATATGGTTTCAGTTATTATCATTTTTGGTGGATTTCAGGAAGCTGCGGGCTGATTATTATTGCTCTGGACTTCGCTTGCGCACGTATGGCAGAGAAGGTAGCTTTCGGGCTGCTAGATAATGTTGGTCCTTTTTTAAACAAAATTTTTGTCAAAAGCACTTTGAGCTCTTTGGGTGCACAATTCCTCAGGCACAACAACGAAGAAACCTTCTTTTTCAGCAGTAACCAACCTTAGTTGATGCTCGACGGAAAAAAGAAACGTGAAGCCAATGTTACTTCTTTGATTGCACTAACTGTTTGCAAAGCCAGAACAGTGGCATGACGCAGCAGAATAGGCAGATGCCCTCCGGATGTTCAAGCAATTTTTGGAAGCATGAAGCCTTCAACAGGACACTCTCGAAGGATGGCCCCTATACTGAACTCGGAATTCTGGCGACAAGTCCGTTTCTTCAGGGACAAGCTACTAGTTTTGTGCGGGAGAGCCCCGTCTGTGGAAGGCCAACGAATACGTTTTCGGCAATGGATTAGGATTGCAGAGCAAACCACGGAATTCCTTTGGGCCCATGCTCGTCTCTCGTTACCGAAGAAGGATAAGACTACACGGGACCAAGGAAAAGTGTTGGTAATCGGCAATGAACAACTCCCAGGAAACACCGAAAACACTCTGCGCAAGGGACCAAAGTTAGCATGTGAACCTGGTTTGTCACCTCCGGAAAAGTAAGCTTGTCTAGATACATTTCACGTTGGGTCACTGAAGACTTTCGACCAAGATGTGCGATTGAGTGCGTTGATGTGATTGCAAGGACAGTACCTCAGCAATGTAAGTCACACAACCTATCTGGTGTGTCGCGTTTTTTCGTCGAGCATCAGCTATTGGTTATTGCGGACTAAGAAAGTTTCTTTGTTGTTGTTCCTGAGGAATTGTAAACGCAAGTTGCTCAAAATGCTAGACAAACTTCGGCATATAGTATATCTCCACTGCAAGCTCTGCAGTTAAATTAAACTGTCGGAGCAGGATCAGCACGAACGCTTCTCCTGTACCTCTTACCACTTTCACTGCTGGTGCGTTTATTTTTTTTCAGAGTACAGTTGAAAGAACAAGTTCAGGCCAACTGAATGAACAACATTGAAAGCCTGAAGCGACAACCAGATAGGGAAATTGAGCAGCTCTGCGTTTGCTCTGAAGATGCTGGGCTCATTAGAAACGGTTTTAGGCGCAAAAAATAGGACGCGGACAACAGAATAAAATACAACAGACAGACGCCTAAAACCGTTTTCAAAAGCCATGAATCAACTAGCCCGGCCGCAGACGTTACTAAACTATGCTGAGCTCAGTGTATAGGTTGCCTGTGCTTGCAAATCCTGACCTTGACATTTCCTGACCTTGAGTGTTGGTGTATTTTCCTGTCTTTCGAGCTAACTTTCTCGCAGTCGCGTCCAGTACGCGCGCTGAATTTGGTTATATATCACGCGCTGCGTGCGCTTCTGCTCTACGCCTCGTATACGCGTTCTACAACACGCACGTGCCTGCATGGCAGGTTGAATTAGCTTGCCAGGCACCCACGTTATATATAACCTTCTTCTGGCCAGTGGGTGTTTAAAGGCGTTAGTACTTTAAGCACCTTCAGCGTCTGTTTCTTTCGAAACCCTTGCGACAAAGTGCGTCGCTTTTCTTGTTTTGCTTTTATGTTTTGTGCATGCGTGTGATCACAGCGAAATAGGAACATAAAGTGGCGAAATAAACTAAAACACCGGAAACTCCATCGAGAGCAGGACGCTCTAACACGCGCGCGGAGAGGCTCTCGCGCGATAAGGCGCTTATTCACGTCTTCAGGGACGCGTATGTCGGCAGAAATGAGAGGGGTTCCAGGTCATGTTATTCACCAGCTGACGAGTCTTTCCGCGAGCAGCGCGATTCGGCTGCGCATCACGTCGCTCTCGATATGAGCTCTTTCTACTCACGCATCCTCAAGCATGCGCCTTCTCAAGCTTCCTGGCAGCATTAGTCGCTTTACGAAAATTCAACCACTCGGTGCCTAGTATTTTTTTGTTTTGCTGTCTAGCAAAACGAAGAAATGGAGCCAGGTTTTGCGTACATGCATGCCTCTCTTTAACACGTGCTGTAAGGAGTGGACTTGTGCATTATACACTCTTGAAGCATCTTGTCACATGCCGCGAGAGTGGCGCTTTCCTGTATATACCGGGTGTCCCAGTTAACTTGGACAAATATTAAAAAAAAAAAACCAAGAGCTCTAGAGAAATCGTACAGCCTGCATAGTAACCGTAGTGATGCGCACTTGCAGCCATTTTTTTATCACGAAGTATTAATTGATTAATTGCTTTTAATTAGAGAACTTTTCAATTATTGCTTGAATCGCAAACATATTCATTCCGAAGTTGTAGGGCACCTCAAATCACCTCCGAATCAAGCATTTGTTTCGTGCTCGGCTTTCCCTCGTTGGTTTTTCCGAGAAAAAACAAAAGTACGCGAAACATCCAAAATACGAAATAGATACGCGCTCGAGCGCCGCTACTCAAGCGCTTCCAAGCGAATAGCCACGGATACACGGCTTTACTAGCGGTGGCAGCTCGATTCAGGGCTTCACGCTATGTGATGGCCGCGGAATCATGAGAACATGCACGCCGCCGACGCATTGATAAGCCTTGCATACGGCGCGGCGATAAACGAATGCAGCCGTATATCTTTCAAAGGTTGCTTGGAGGCGCTTGAGTTATGGCGCGCAAGCGTGCATCTATTTCATATTTCGCGTATTTCGCGGGCTTTTGTTTTTTATTGGAAAAAACAACCAGACGCGAAATAAATGCTTGATTCGGAGATTATTCAAGGTGCCCTACCACTTTGTAATTCATATGTTTGCGATTCAACCAATAATTAAACAGTAGGATAATTCAAAGCAATTATTTAATTAATACTTCTTGATGAAAAAGATACTGGCTGTAAGTATACACGGCAACGGCTATTATGCATTTGGCACGATTTCTCTCGAGCTCTTGGGTTTTAAAAAAAATAATATCTTGGTCCAAGTTAACTGGGACATCCGGTTATACGCGAGTTGCGTTGTCTGCGAAAGATATTTGTGCTACTTATACCACTTGCTGCATTTGTTGAAATCTAAGCTTAGACGTTTCCAAGTGACAATTTTCCAAGTCATGCTTTTTAGTTGAAGTGTGCTTCCATTTTTGTACGCTTAGAAACGGAAGTTATTTGCATAGAGAGCTATACAACAACGTTATAACTCGTGGCACTTTCGCGATTTGTATTTACTCTGCAAGTGGGCAAAAAGTTAAGAATGACCAAAACTAACAACGGACAAGCAATCGCACTGCCTGCGCTATTTCTACATATATCGTCGGTGATGTGATTGACTTGTTTTGTGTTGTGTTATGAGTGGCTATGGGCCATTGTACGTTAATCAATTGTTCATGTGGCGATGTGTAATGGGTAGGGTCAATGCTTTGCATATTACCTCAATTAAGCAACAGTAATCGCTTCCCATTTTGGGCTCTCCGCACAGTATACAAAAATCAAACGCGTTCAAGACTGTACAAATAAGCATTCGCATTACGCCGTTTCCACAGGCCGTCGGTGACATGGGTCTACTCAGGTTGCGTCATAAACTGCTGTGAGCGCTTTGAGATGTATGGCGTGTCATAGCGCACTTGCTCAACGACGCACCTTCGGCGAGTTAGCGAGAACAGCTGTGACAGCATTTCTTTTTCGTGTCAGACGACGCCGTGGATGATCCACTACGTTTTAACGCCATCTATTTAAGAGTGAGCGCCATACGTTGTTCTCACCCGCCAAGCACCGCAGTTTTTTGTTTAACGGGTTCAAAGGTAACTTGCACCCAAATGACGACGCCACTGCGCCTTCTGCAAGAGCTTAGTGCTTCACTCGGACTTATCCGGATTATCCCCCGGGGATAACTCCAAGCCACCCCCCCCCTCACCCCACCACAGCCACTGGTCGCTGCAAAGCGGTCGCTCTAAAAAAATATGCCACAGATCCGAACACGAGGAACAATGCTCACAAAAAAATAAGCCACTTGTGAAGCGGCAGCTTGACCAAAAATGGAGCTGTTGTCGGCTCGCGCAAGAAAGGTGTCAGCAGCGCTTCATCTTCCGGCAGTCTATACTAATTAAGAGGAGGGGCGTGTTCTTGTCACTCCGAGCTTACAGCTCGGAGTCGCAAGAGTAGCACATGTCTGCGGTTTAGTGCTCTTGTATGTTAACGCTGAGACTCTTCCAAAAGACGTGTAGTAACAGTGGCAGACATTAACGACCGTTCGCATGTATAATTCCAGGTTTATGGCATTAAGAACGATTATATCGAAATAATATGTACTTTACCTTATTGCCTTCTGAGTTTTACGTTCTTAGCTGCATCGTTGCACGTTAAAGTGCCATTTAAGCCGACAGAGCCTGTCTTCCTATATTTTTTTAAAAAACGAAGGGAGCAATTCCATGACCACCAGAAGCAGAATTCACAAAAGCAAGGGCCCTATAACGTAAAACTGTTCTAATCTGTTCTTATTCCAATCTCCTGACGTCAAATTTACTTAACCACTGACGCAAGCATCGGGCGGTAACCCGCAGCGCTGTTAGAAAAAAACACAATCAAACGCGCCTCTCGGTTTTAGGATGTCACTTTCTTTTGCTTTCAAAGCGAACAGCATTTCCTACATTGAGCAGTTTTTTCTTATCTGATTGACTGATGGAGAAAGCTTAGATGGGGCCCAGCCAGCACAGTGAAAGTAGGTAACCGGATGAGGAATGTGGTGCCTGCGTCTGCTTCCCCTTACTCACGGAGTAAGACATATAGGAGGTTTCCACTCCTAAATATTTCTTGCTCCGTGCCCTTACTTAGCTTGCGGTGGCTGGTCGAAAATCGCGGCGGTGTGCAACGGAAGTTTAAAGATGTTGTTAAGACGGATCCTCAGCAAGGAAGAGCTGGCATAGTGATGTCGTATACGTGCCGAACAGTCTCCACAACGTTATACTGGCACGCAAAACTTTTCATTAAACGCAATTAAATCCATGCTCTCCGGCAGCTCCAAGTAGCCAGTGCCACAGCTATCAGTGGGCAGCCATCTTCTATTCCTTTCGGAACGGGGCAGTCTCCGGCTATTGAGAAAAAAAAATTCAGTTTTGTTCGGCTTATTAATGCGCCTTTGCAACGCGCACACGTCACTCTGACGCGGTGAGTTTTCGCAGTTTTGTGACGTCGAGTGACAGACAGGCGAAGTGAGCGCAGCCAGAAAACGTTTGACCAATAGCAATTGGTCAAACGACGCCTTTTTCACTAAATGGCGAAAAAGGCGTCGAATCAGAAATAATTTTTCTTTCGTTCGGTCTAATCATGCATAGTCAGTGTTCACATATCACACGTAGTTTTCGTGACGTCGCGCGACAGACAGGCGCAGAGGGGAGGGCGGTGGCCCGACAATATTGTGACCAATCGTGGAGGGCTGATTGCAGAATCGGAATAGAAAAGTTTACAATAGCTTTACGTTATAGCGCCCCAACTTACAAAAATTTTGCCGCAAGAAAAATCTTGTAAAACAATAAAATCCGCCTCCATTCCATCCTGTGAAGCGTACAGCGAAGATGTTGCTGACGTTAGACACGCACAACCGACGTTAGACATCCTCATTTTTCTAGGTTTTCCGCCAAGCGCAAGCGCCTGAATGAACTAAGTGAATTTTCAAAGTAAATTGCGTCAGAAAATTTGTAAAGTGCGACTTACGCACAAGCTGAAGATATGATAGCTTCGGATTGTAATTAAAATATACGAGAAAACATAATTCTGTTACGCGTAAACTCAAAGACAAAGCGCTTTTCCAGCTGCCGTCCGAGGTCTGTCTGAAGGGCCGCGGCCGCTAAGTGGCGGTACTGTTTTTGGATCAGCAGGAGCCCACGAAAAATCTCGACCAAGTAGAAGCTAACAACATTACTGTAAAAAAAGCGCAATCACAAAAATAAAAGTGTGCGTGGGATTAGAAAGCTACCTGTGCCCGCCGCTGCGAAATCGAGCGCTTTAGCCGTCAACAGACATGTTTGTAATGGGATTCCAGAGAAGCGAACTTCCGTACTTGCGCAAAAGGAAGTCAACAAACGGCAATCGCAACTGCCGACGTAAGAAGTAATTTCTGCGACAGGGTTGCTCCTGCTGGTGAATAAATAATATGTCAATATAGTTACAAACAACAGGCGGCAGGTCTTTCGCCTTAACTGAGCACCTACTGCAGTGCACCCGAAAAACAACGAAGTAGCCCGGCTATCACCGGTGCGATGCGATTGGCTTTCGCACATTGCGTCAACGCCAAGACTGCAATTAACGAGTTAGCGGGAGCAAATCACGCGTGGGCAAGGAGCAAGCACTCTACCGTCGAAGCACGAGGTGTCCAGTGTTGCACGTGCAGCGGTAAAGTGAGCACTAGAAGCCACGTCGGCAAAGGCAGCCTGAGCTGAGAAGAGCAGCAGGGGAGACGCGTTGGCCTGCTTCAACGTTCGGGAGGTGAACAATCGCCGGAAGGACTCGTTCGAGCCCGAGGGTAGACTTGGAAGCGACACGTCTTCCGCTCCCGTCGCTCAGCGGACGCACAATAGTTTGCGAGAGCTCGCCTGCCCTCTCTCCTCGAACAATCCTTCGAGCGACGCAGCCACGTCAGCTTCGTGGGACGACGTGCTACCGGGAGCGCGCTGTGCCACTAAGAACACATCGTAAGGACGCTTCGCTATATTTTTCCTATAGCCCAATGCCTTATGTTGTTGTAATTTCTCCTTTTGGTATTTCAATATATGTTTGTGTGCCGTGTCTGTCTCCGATCTTTCCTTGCTCCCTTAGGAGACGTCTGTGATTTTCGCCTTCAAGCCTGGGGCCTTATAACGTAGAACTATCCCAATATGTTTTTATGCCATTCTCCTGACGTCAAATTTGCGTAACCGCCGACGCAAGCATCGGGCGGGGACCAGCAGGGTTGTCTGAACAGACCAATCAAACACTCTCCGCAATAATAGGAGGTCCCTTTTGTTTGCTTGAAAAACGAATCACATTGTCTACACTGAGCGGCTTGTCTTATCTAATTGGTTGACAAGAGGCGATGAGCACCCTCAAGTGGAGAGGGATTCTATGGGGCCGAGCAACTGCACTGAAAATCGATAACCGGATCAAGAGGGTGGTGCCGCCGTCTGCGGTTGGTCCGCTTTCCCTTACTTAGCTTGCGGTGGCTGGTCTAAAATCGCGGCGGCATGCAACGGAAGCTTAAGAATGAAGCTAAAACGGATCCTCAGCAAAGAAGCGTTGCCAGAACGAGGTCGTAAACGTGCCGAAAGTGCTCGAAAATGTTACACGGCCACACAGAAAGCTTTATTATACGCAAATAAACCCATGCTCTCCGGCAAGTGCGAGTAGCCAGTGCCTGAGTGATCGACGGCAGCCATGTTTTATTCCTTTCGGAACGGGGCAGCCTGCGGCTATTCAGAAGAAAGTTCAGTTTTGTTCGGCATATTAATGCATCTTTAATGCGTACACGTCACATTGACGCGGTGAGTTTTCGCGGTTTTGTAACGTCGCGTGACAGCCAGGTGAAGTGGAGGCAGCCCGAAAACTCTTGACCAATAGCCGAGGGCTAATGGGCAAAAGGCGTTGAATCAGAAATAACTATTTTTCTTTTGTTCGGTTCAGTCATGCATAGTCAGTGTGTAGACTTCATATCAGATGGGGAGCTGTCGCGGTTTTCGTGACGTCGCGTGACAGACAGGCGAAGTGGGGGTGGTCCAAAAGAGTTTTGGCCAATCGCGGAGGGCTGATTGCAGAATTGGAATAGAAAAGTTTGGAATAGCTTTACGTTATAGCGCCCCTGCTCCCCAAACCCAATCGTAACAGCCGGACTGTCGTTGCCTCACTTCTGACAATCTCTTGGATTGCTTTCAATGCGCCTGAGATTAGTTACTACCGACAGCGTTCAGACTCGCCTCAACGATACCTCACTTACTTTCACCCCATCCGGGCTGGGATATCTTTTCATACGTCCCATTTGACAAAACATTACTCCAGATACCGGACAATGTAGTCGCCATCAGCGTCCAGCTCGCAGTGCACACATAACATGCTGCGTTGCGAGGCGTTAAGTACTCTTAGCGCATGTAGGTATGTATACATTACCGATGTCCTGACGCTGCAGTACGTTGGTTGTGCTCTAGCCTTTGAATGGAAAGGGTTCAAGTTCAATGCTGGTCAATACGCCTTTCTTTATTTGTCTATAACGACGCTTACCATTATCGTGGTAATTGACCACACGAACTACGAAATACTGCCGGAAATTCCAAATTTTAACAATTCCCTTTGATACAAGAAATAATCACAGAGGCGGGCTTCTCCCTACAAGGTCTCTTACTGTAGAGAAGCTAGCTTTGAAGGGGTTTGTTATGCACGCGCAGACATATTCGCAACCGCTTCTGAGTTCGCAGACACAGGCTATCATCTGTACACGTTGTAGGTTCACGCCACGGCATTTTCTTCCCGTTACGGTATGAAGGCTGTTGCTTATTCAACTTCATTGGATTGGAAAGCCCTCAGCTACTCAGAACGCAGCATAGGAAAAGTAAACGAAAGCTGAATACAACAACAACAACAACAACAATGGCCGTGGAAACTAGCAGGACTTTCAAACGCGCCACAATTGCCTCGTATAGTTTCTGTATCATTCACGTGCTTATTACTTTTGGCCTCAGAAACGCTGCAATCTTCGAATTTCGCGCATGTAGTCCTTCTCCGAGGAGAAAAGAAAGAAAGAAGGCAGGAATATTAAGCAGAAATGCGTCTGGTTGACTACCGTACTCTGGGGGACGGGAAAGAGGGAATAGAAAGATGACATAGAGAGAGATGGGGGTGGGAGGAAAGCCGCGGTGAGCTCGCGCACGCACGCGGAAGGCCTGAGCGAGTCAACAGCGTTCACATAGGCCAGTCGCCCTCAAGAAAGACAACAGTGCTTTCACAGCTTTGTCGGCCGACGAGCGATGGGGACGGTCTTCATGTAGCACCTGCACAGACAATGGCCGATCGCCCAGTCATCGCCATGCGGTAGATAATGTTTGTCTTTCCGACTGAAATCGATGGCAGTGGCACAATAAATGTTTTCCCGAAATCGAAGGTTTGCAGTAGTGTGAGAGCAGCATGTCGGAAGTCAACTGCGACGATCTTGGTTGCCCTACACTCCTCGGTAATATTGGGGGAATCGATAATACTTGTTGGTCTTGCTCGTTCATTGTACTTGAGGAAAGATGAAGCGCAACATGGACGAGGAAGAGAAGGTAGAGAGGTAAAAAACAGTGAAATAATTGAGCCTTGTTGCTGTCACACATAGTCACGTCGCCAACGTACGTGCGGAGCTGAAGGCACGACCATGCATGAATCTGCAGCTCTGCCTCCGTCCGCCGCTTTTGGCTGCAAAACGGCGAGAGACTTTCGCCCTAATGCACGCCTCCTGCACTGCACCTGAAAAACGGGAAATGATAGTCGATAGACGGCGATCGCAACTGTCGGCGTAAGAAGGAACTACTGCGACGGGGTTGCTCTTGTTAGTGAATAAATAATATGTCAATATAGTTACAAACAACGGGAGACAAAACGGCGAGAGACTTTCGCCCTAATCTACGTGTCAATGGCTGTGGCATTCGCTACCACTCTGGTTGCCTGAGCGCTTTCAAGAAAACGTCAGCACTGAGTGTAACGCTTTGATGCCCTCTCCAGTAGCGTTTTTTTTTTTCTGTGTGTACCATATACTACTGATTTCATGTTGATAATCATATATTACGCGTCCTCATATCGTCCTGCGGACTTAACGTTTATTAACACTTCGGGTCGTTCCGTTCCGTCAGCGCTTCTCGCGTTGTTGTTACTTTATTATTATTATTATTACTAAGACTTTTTCTTACATATTTAAATGAAAAGAAATAGCTGAGCAACTGCAAGTCTCCTTGTCTTGCTTTTATTTCAGTAAAAAAAAAAACTTAAGGGAGTGTACTTCGATGACTCTCAAGTCACCGCTGTCTTCATAATGATCATAATTGTCGTCGTCCCCTTCGTCATTAACCTAATCAAGTCTACTGCGGGACAAACACTTTCTTCCAGAGAACTCCAATTATCCACGTTCCGCGGCACCCACCCGCGAATCGGTTAATCTCTCCCCTCCATCTTTCCCTTCCCTTCTTTCGCTCTCCGTCCTACTACTCCAATAGGCCACGGGTCTTAATTCGATAGGGGGCTCTTGTCCCCCGAGATTTCAGCGCATTTAAATATTTCACACCGGATTATTTATTTGCAGGATTAAGAAGGCCAGAAGGACAGAAAAGGTTCGATATTCGCGCCTACAGCAAATACGGCTGAAGGCCCGTACGCGAGTGGTTATCGATGACAACTGGTTCGCCAGTTAAACCTGCTTGCCCACGTTTCAGTTGGGCTTAGTCTTCTGCATTACAAATTAAATTAATAAAACGTAAACAAATACGCGCGCGGCCGCGAAACGTTAACTAACTCGCAAGTGTCAGCTCGTGCGAATCGCTGTTGTCGTGGCCTCAACGCAACAACTTCCACGCACTGATAGTTGTGGACACGCAAGTTATCGTAGCCTGTTGCTTTGCTATTCTTTTTTTTTCTCCACCAACATTACCGCGTCTGCTTGGCAGGAACTTATTCCGTGCCATCATTTCATGAGGCGTATTTTTTCGTGACAGTGCATGCTACTGGCTGTTGTTTCTTTAGGTTGGCAGCATGCATTGTCTGTTAGACACTCAGGTCCTGCATACGGGAGATAAAATTAATACTCTCGCGTGTGGAGGTGAGCACTTTGATAACTTGACCTGACGCTCTTGTTTCTCTTGGGTCGCCGACAATGAAGTATGCGTTTGCTGCTACTAAAGTGCGACCGCACTCTGCGACCTCGAATCAGCTTTGCTGTTCCGCGAGCGCTCACGCCACAATGCTGGAGCGCTCGAAAAAAAAAGGAGAGGTTTTTCTCTGACAGTGGATCGAACGAAATTTCTCTCGTTTAGGCTGTGTGCCGAAACCGCAGGGAGTTTTCATTATTTAGATTATTTTTGTTGATGCGTGTTGCAATCGTGCGGGTTCATTTTGCTGCCGGTAACATGCGCACGAGACGGGCGCGCTGGACTCAACGTCGACACCGCGCAATGTCCGCACTAACGCTGCTGCCGAGTTTTATCGACGCCAAGGCACGGAAGCTTCATCCGCGTTTCTCGCACCTCGGTATGCGCACCACAAACACGTTGAGATCACTCCTTGCTTTACAGCGCTGGATATTGGCATTGCCCAGACTTTGTTATGAAGAATTTATTAAACGTGCGCGTAATGTTTGGATCTGACCGCTGGTACGATCTGTTGGGAACTCGGCGCTGACGCCCGTGGTTGTACCTGGGTCGCAAGCCCCAAGGGTAGCGTTGGCCTGGCGGCCTGGGGTACAACTGGAAGCATCCGAAGGTCCCGGCAAAGCATGAGTCGACTGGTAACAACGAAACAACTTGTTTATTTTAACATCGCAAAGAGTTGGCGGTCAGGTTTGACCGTAGTAGAGAGACGGGAGAGCACTTCACTCAACAGAAGAAATCGGAGCCCTCCCTTTGGCGTCCGGGGGCAGCTGTTTTTATACTCTCGCAGTTGAGGGCAAGAAGGAACCCCTCAAAAGACGAGCACGTGAATGTACAATGGGCTAATGGTGACGCACACTGTCGTAGCGATGCCGTAGCACCATGTCGAGCACGATCTCGTAGCACCCTGTCGTGGCGCTGCCGGTCGGACACAATGACTGTAATGAGAGGATGGTCCCTGCTTTGGCATCGCCTGTTTCGGGCACAATGACTGGAACGAGATCCCTGCTTTGGCATCGCCTGTTTCGGGCCCAATAACTGGAATGAGATCCCTGCTTTGGCATCGCCTGTTTCGGGCACAATGACTGGAACGAGATCCCTGCTTTGGCATCGCCTGTTTCGGGCCCAATAACTGGAATGAGATCCCTGCTTTGGCATCGCCTATTTCGGGCACAATGACTGGAATGCGAGGATGATCCCTAGGCGGTCGCATCGCCGCAGTCGCGCCTGGAAACACCTGGCGATGAGTGTTGCGGCGACGACGATCGGGCCAAAATGTCTGCCGCCCCGCCGCAGTCGCGCCGGCAAAACCACGTGTCGCAGGCGAAACGCAACAGACCGCCCCGCCGGGGGAAGGAGATCCCGATGGACAGGGGACTGCATCCGCTGTCCGGAGGGATGTCGCTCGATGATGCTCATAACCGAAGTCGGGCGTCCCTCGACGTTTCTTGAGCGCAGCGCACAGAGAAGGCCTCGTTCTCTCGTTCAGGTTCGCACGGGACACTGCAAAGTGACTTCGGGAGAGTTCACATTTTTGTTCTCGTTCCCGGCAAGCGTTAGAACTACGCTGAAACTCAACCGCTCAGTCAGCAAGCACGGCACAACCCTCACTAAGCCCTGCCAGGCTCTTTCCCCTTTTTATACCACTGCCTAGTTCCTTACAGTAGTCTAGCATCACTCAGAACGCGTCCACAAATTGAAAAATTGCACTAGAAAGCATATCATCACTTTGAAACACTAAACAAAAGCAATATGTTAAAAAAAAAATCCTGCCTCAGGAAGAAAAACATCAGTAACAAACAATTTTGAGGCTGATTCCTACGTTAGGGGCTTCGACTTAAGCCATCGGCGTTACCGTTGAGACTCCCCTTTTTGTAACGCACCTCAAAGGAATATTGTTGTAAAGCGAGGCTCCAGCGCAGGAGGCGGCCATTTTTGGGAGAGATGGTCTGCAGCCATTGGAGAGGGCAGTGATCCGTCTCAATGATAAACCTCGAGCCGGCTAGATAGCATGACAATTTCTGAACGGCCCACACGAGACATGCACACTCTTTCTCGGTGGCGCTATACGCCTGCTCACGACTGGTCAGCTTACGACTAGCATACAGGACGGGGTGTTCTACTTCTCCATTTTCCCGTTGGCACAGTACAACGCCCATGCCTCGCTCACTAGCATCGCACTGAACAATGAACCCTTTTGTATAGTCTGGCGATCGTAGCACAGGCTGGCTTGTTAGGGCACTCTTTAGGGCGCTAAAAGCTCTTTCCTTGGTCTCGTCCCAGACGACTGTTTGAGGCTCTGTCTTTCTTAGAGCATCCGTCAGGGGAGCCGCGATATCAGAGTACCTAGGGATGTACCTCTGATAGTAGCCGGCGACACTTAAGAACGACCGAATATCGGTCTTGGTGCGCGGTTGCGGAAAGTCTCGCACAGCGGCCACTTTTATTTCAGAGGGGCGGCGACGACCCTGACCAATCACGTGACCGAGGTAGACAACCTCGGCCTGTGCTAACTGGCACTTAGGAGCCTTTACTGTCAAGCCCGCTTCGCGCAGGCGGGTTAGCACTGCCCGCAAGTGTGTCATATGCTCAGACCAGGATGCGGAGAATATCGCTACGTCGTCTAGATACGGTAAAGCGAATTCTTGCTGTCCCCGCAACACTTTATCCATGAGGCTTGAAAAACAGTATGGCGCGTTCTTCAAACCAAAACTCAACACTTTAGGACGGAATGTTCCCATTGGTGAAATGAACGCCGCATACCTACTAGCCTCTTCTGTAAGTGGAACCTGCCAATAACCCCTGACAAGATCTAGGGTGGAAATAAACTGAGCGCTACTAACTTTCTCAAGGCGCTCCTCGATGTTAGGGATCGGATAAATTTGATCCTTAGTGATGGAATTAAGCCTGCGGTAGTCGACGCAAGGACGAGGTTCCTTGCCCGGTACCTCAACTAAAATCAAAGGGGAGGTATAATCACTCTCACCTGCCTCAATAACACCGAGCTGTAGCATTTTCTTTACCTCAGCCTCCATAATATCGCTCTGGCGGGGTGACACCCGATACGCCTTGGATCGTACTGGCTCTGTGGAGGTAAGTTCTATATCATGAGTAAGTACAGAAGTCCTACCAGGCCTCTCAGAGAACAGACCTTGAAACTCTTGTAATAGCTGGTGTAGTTCGGTTTTCTGCTCGGGCGACAGCGGTGCTTTACTGATAAGGTCACCAATGACTTGACCGGTGTCTTCCCTGTTCGTCACTGAGCCTAGTCCCGGAAGCTCGACTGGAAGCTCTTCAGGAACGTTTATCATCATGCACACCACTGCTTCCCGTTGTCTATAAGGTTTGAGCAGATTACAGTGGTAAACTTGCTGTGCTTTCCGCTTTCCTGGCAGACTTACCACGTAGTTAACGTCCGACAGTTTCTGAACAATTCGTGCTGGGCCCTCCCACTGCACGTCTAGTTTGTTGTTTAGCGATGTGCGCAATATCATGACCTCATCGCCAACCTCAAAACGACGGGCCCTGGCTGTCCGATCATAATAAACCTTGGCCCTCTGCTGGGCCTTTGTCATTGCTTCACCTGACAACTCCTGTGCCCTTCTTAAGCGTTCGAGGAGCTTAAGTACGTACTCCACCACGACTGGGTCGTCGCCCCTACCTTCCCATGATTCTCGAAGCATGCGAAGCGGAGATCGAAGCGAGCGACCGTACACCAGTTCAGCTGGCGAAAACCCCGTAGCCGCATGCGGCGCGGTCCTTAAAGCAAACATCACCCCAGGCAGACACAGCTCCCAGTCAGTTCGATGTTCAAAACACAACGCTCTCAACACGCGCTTCATGACGGAGTGGAGCTTCTCAACGGAATTCGACTGTGGGTGGTACACTGAGCTGTGTAGCAGCTTTACCCCACACCTTTCGAGAAAAGTTGTCGTCAAAGCGCTAGTAAACACTGTGCCCTGATCTGATTGGATTTCCGCAGGAAAACCAACTCGCGCAAATATGGACAGTAGTGCATTGACTATCTCAACTGAGCTGAGTTCTTTAAGCGGCACTGCTTCAGGGAACTTTGTCGCTGGGCAGATCACAGTCAAAATGTGTCTGTACCCCGTGGCTGTTACCGGCAGAGGTCCCACAGTATCAATAACGAGCCGTCTAAAAGGCTCCGTAATGATAGGTACCAATTTCAACGGCGCCCTTGATTTGTCCCCTGGTTTGCCCACCCGCTGACAAGTGTCACATGTCCTCACGAAATGGTCTGCGTCCCGAAAACACCCTGGCCAATAGTACTCTTGCAAGAGACGGTCCTTAGTTTTCTTAACTCCTAGGTGTCCGGACCACGAACCCCCATGTGACAAGCGCAACAGATCCTGACGATAGCATTGAGGCACGACCAGCTGATCGAACTCCACTCCTCTTCGGTCTAGATACTTCCGGTACAGGACTCCACCCCTTTCCACAAAACGCGCAGTTTTCCTGGCGATACCTTCTTTGACATTGCAGCGCACGTTTTCCAGGCTGCCATCCTTTTTTTGCTCGGCTATCAAAGCCGACCGGCTGACTTTTAGCAACCTATCAAGTCCGTCTGACGTAGGCGCGATGAGCAAATCAGTAGATAGCTCTTCTAACTTTCCCGTGTCGGGCATTTCCTCTCCAGTATCTGGCGCCTTTAACGTTACAGACTCAAGTTTATTCAGTTCGGGCGTGCTCGGAATATCAGCTTGCTGCGCCTCTGACCCTTTTTCGTTGTTTGATAACGTCGGCCCCGCAACTACCGCCTTTGCAGCGAGCTCCCGAACCTTCGATCTGGTTAAGGCCTGAACACTAGCTTCACCAAACAAAAGCCCCTTCTCGCGCAGGAGGTGATCGGACCTGTTTGAAAATAGGTACGGGTACTGGGGTGGCAGCATAGATGACACTGCCGCCTCTGTCTCAAGCGCTCCGAAAGGTCCTTCAATAAGCACTTTTGCTACCGGCAGACACACGCTATGAGCTTCCACGGCTTGCTTGATCCATGCGCACTCGCCCGTGAACATATGGGGTTCTACGTAAGACGGGTGAACTACATCCATCGTAGCTGCGGAATCGCGAAGCACTCGGCACTCTTTCCCGTTCACGAGGAGGTCTCGCATGTAAGGCTCGAGAAGCTTCATGTTCTCGTCAGTGCTGCCTATTGAAAAAAACACAACTTTTGGTGTTGTTTCCGGACACTGCGCCGAAAAGTGACCCGGCTTCTGGCACGTATAACACACGCGCGCTTGCCTCATCTCGAACCGCTTTCTGCGTTCGGCTTCGGCTGCCGCCGTCTCTTTACGTTTGGTCGGACTGCTTTCACTCGCATCCTCACTACGCGTGTTCCCCTTTGCTCTCATGGGTGTGAACTTCGGCCTCTCAAACTTCGAGCCAAATTCACCCTTTTGACCGTCCTTAGCTCCGCGAGCCCGACGCGTCACAAACTCCTCGGCTAGCTCAGCGGCTTTAGCCACCGTGCAAACGTCTGGCCTATCCAAGACCCAGTATCGCACGTTCTCCGGTAACCGACTATAAAACTGTTCTAGCCCGAAGCACTGCAGAACTTTATCGTGGTCACCAAACGCTTTCTCTTCTTTGAGCCACTCCTGCATGTTCGACATAAGCCTATACGCAAACTCTGTATATGACTCACTTCTGCCTTTCTCATTTTCCCGAAACTTCCGACGGAACGCCTCCGCAGACAGCCGGTACTTTTTTAGAAGACTCGATTTCACTGTGTCGAAATCCTCTGCTTCCTCTCTATCCAAGCGAGCGACTACGTCGGCCGCCTCGCCGGGTAACAAAGTGAGCAAGCGCTGTGGCCACGTTTCCCGAGAGAACCCCTGCTTCTCGCACGTTCGCTCAAAGTTAACCAGGAACAAACCAATGTCCTCTCCAAGCTTAAACGGCCGCATCAGGTCCGTCATTTTGAACAATACGCGTTCTCCTGCACCGTGTGCCTGACTTCCATTACGAGCGCGTTCCATCTCTACCTCGAGACGCTTCATTTCCAAAGCGTGTTCGCGCTCTTCTTTTTTCTCTTGTTGCTCTCGCTCTTTCTGTTCTTTACGTTCACGCTCTTCTTTTTCTTTCTGTTCTTTACGTTCACGCTCTTCTTTTTCTTTCTGTTCTTTACGTTCACGCTCTTCTTTTTCTTTTTGCTCTTTAAGTTCGCGCTCCTGTCTTTTTGACCTCTCCTCAATAGTCTCAAGGCATTCCGACAGCTCGTCATCCTCAGCCTCTAACTCAAGAATAGCCTTTAGCAGTTCAGGTTTTCTTAGTTTGTCTGAGACATCCAGACCCAACTCTCTTGCAAGCTCCAACAATTTCGGTTTGCGCAACGACTTCAAATCCATGGCTGCTCTGAATGCTGCTTTCTCTACTGCTTACTATTGTCTTGCCGCAACTAACCCGGCAGCAACGACAACCACAATTACCAGCTCTGTTTCTAACACTAACAAAAGCCTGGCAAAGCTCAGAAGAAGAAAGTCCCGCACTCACCAAACCTCGCAGGCAGGAATTCCGCGCAGTCGTTCCGCTGCAGGCAACCAGTCGTCACACAGGGCTCGTTGCACTGCTCCCGGATCGTCGTTGAGCTGCTCAGCATACTGTCAACTGCATCTCTTTGCTGCTGGCCTCCGTTGTCGCGATCTCGCCGCTGGCAGACAGTTGTTTGAAGTCGTAGGCGATCTCACCGCTGCCAACCAGATGTTTGGATCGGACTGCTGGTACGATCTGTTGGGAACTCGGCGCTGACGCCCGTGGTTGTACCTGGGTCGCAAGCCCCAAGGGTAGCGTTGGCCTGGCGGCCTGGGGTACAACTGGAAGCATCCGAAGGTCCCGGCAAAGCATGAGTCGACTGGTAACAACGAAACAACTTGTTTATTTTAACATCGCAAAGAGTTGGCGGTCAGGTTTGACCGTAGTAGAGAGACGGGAGAGCACTTCACTCAACAGAAGAAATCGGAGCCCTCCCTTTGGCGTCCGGGGGCAGCTGTTTTTATACTCTCGCAGTTGAGGGCAAGAAGGAACCCCTCAAAAGACGAGCACGTGAATGTACAATGGGCTAATGGTGACGCACACTGTCGTAGCGATGCCGTAGCACCATGTCGAGCACGATCTCGTAGCACCCTGTCGTGGCGCTGCCGGTCGGACACAATGACTGTAATGAGAGGATGGTCCCTGCTTTGGCATCGCCTGTTTCGGGCACAATGACTGGAACGAGATCCCTGCTTTGGCATCGCCTGTTTCGGGCCCAATAACTGGAATGAGATCCCTGCTTTGGCATCGCCTGTTTCGGGCACAATGACTGGAACGAGATCCCTGCTTTGGCATCGCCTGTTTCGGGCCCAATAACTGGAATGAGATCCCTGCTTTGGCATCGCCTGTTTCGGGCACAATGACTGGAATGCGAGGATGATCCCTAGGCGGTCGCATCGCCGCAGTCGCGCCTGGAAACACCTGGCGATGAGTGTTGCGGCGACGACGATCGGGCCAAAATGTCTGCCGCCCCGCCGCAGTCGCGCCGGCAAAACCACGTGTCGCAGGCGAAACGCAACAGTAAGAACTAAGGCTTGTCGCGTGCTCCAAGCGTGAAATAAAGCGTTGACTGTGCTTAGAAAGTGTGACAGCGAAGCGCAGACCATCACGCTTAGTAACAGGGTGTAACTCAATCATGCAGGCGCAACCTTTCGGTACGTATAGACTTCCCGTCTGGCATAAAAAAAATTCAGAGCCATTCCGCCCTGCACAGATGGTTGACCAGTGGAATCGCAAATGTCGTGGTAAGAAAACGCGTGGTAAATACTCAACTGCATCTCTCGTTGTCACTTAGGAACGCCGGTCACGGTGGTTTTGTGGTCGCTATGATGTACACTGATGGGCATACTCGTAACCGCAGACACATTCTCAGCGAATACACACGATTGCTAATTGGAGTGGTTCAGCCGGTCGGGGTGGCCGAATCGAAATGCGCGAAGCATCTCAACGCGCCGACTTTCCCGCGTGAAATTCGTAAGGGCGTTCTATGCCGCTTGGCGATTCACGCGTCCGTGGCGTAATGGTTTGAACGTCGGGCTTCTCTTCTGGAGGTCCTGTGCTCGAATCGTGCCGTCGGACAGCTTTAATAACGTTTGTTTATTTATTTATTCATTTATTTATTACACAGTACTTAGCTGAAAATGACGAGCTTACAAAGTCGCGAAGCCGTTTGAAGCCAGAAGGACGAAGTTCAGGGAAATCCATATCCTTCCAATAATTCCTTTACTGGCTGAACCGCCCCGATTGCAGCTCCCGTAGACATTAGCGCCCTTTAGTAATTATTGTATGAAATTCTATGGCATCGTGTGGCTTATTAGCTTTCCTCTTGATACGCCAGGTGTTAGCACATGCCTTACTGGTTCGCTTTGCCTCCTCATAGAAGGCTCGGGAGTTCTGAGGCACGGACACTGAAAAATCAATGGGAGGGGATACATATGTAGCTCCGCTGTAAAACAAAAATAAATACGGTAATCGTTGCACACTGAAAATGTAGAGTGTAGCACGAACATGGGGCCTGAGACGGCCGGTAATCTACGTCTACGTATACCTGCATATTTGAATGTCTCCCTCTTAGTGCGTATGCATGCGTGTGTTTACGTATGTGCTTGCACGTGTTCATGTATGCTGAAACATCGTTGAGCGCCACCTGGCACTCTGCGGCGCATGAGCCGCAGGTGCGGTGAAGGCGCTTAAGTATGAACCCCGTGCAAGCGATCTTGCGCGCGAAAGCGACAAGTGATGCGATGGAGATGGCTGTCGCGTTCGCTCGTCGCCTACACGTCGCCTAATCGTCACCTACGCCATGCGAGCGACGATATTGAGCGACGTTTCCCCGGTGTTGCCGGTATGAGGGTAGCAGTATACGCGCCGAAACTAGCGTGACGCGTGCTTTATTGATTTAAGTTGATGTACTTTTCTCTAAAAAGCAGCATAAAATATTTCTGAGGGTCTTGCAGTAGGTTCTTATCCTTGCACGTATAAAAAATTCAATCGTTTGCTCCTTCCGTGCGACAACCGGTAGTACTTGAGTGATGTATGTGCATCCAGTTCCGGCTTCGCGCTATTGGCTAGTCGCTCATAGCACTGCCGGGCGACGAGCGACGAGTTATAGATTTCTAGAACCGAGCAATCGAGCGACAAGAGCGAGCGATCCGTTCTAGAAACGCCCGTTTTGTCGCTCGAAGCCGTCGCTCGTCACCGTCGCGCACAAGATCGCTCTCGTGTGGTTTAAGCCTTTACCGGTTCTGTCATAAGGCTTTTATTTTGTTTATTTATTTTGAATACTGCTGGCTCTCAACCGAGAGCATAACAGGAGCGCAATACAAAAAGTCAATAGTACTAAAATAGTAAAGGGCTACAAATAGGCAAATACGCAATTAATACAAGTATAATGAATGTAGAAGAAAGAGGAAGGAATTGCAGTAATAAAAACATAAAGGGTGGTTACATAAATATAGACAATGTATTTTTCCTACATTTGTGTATAGTACACTATAGTGTATTTGGCAGAGATTCAAGTGCATTCAGATGGTAAACACAGCGATTTCACATTGCATAAGGTATTCTAAACCGGGAGAAATGGGGGAAAGAACAATTTAAAAAAGCACACACGAAAAAAACAATAACATTTCCCCGATGAGGCAACCAACAAAGATTCTGGGAGAAGGGGGGAGGGGGGGCGACAGCATGTGGTTCGAACAACTCTAATTCTTTAGTACCTTCAATTGTGCTAGTGAATTTAGAAAATAATTTGGTGTTTGTGACAGATGGGTGCAGTTGATTCCGTTCTCATATAGCTAGCGGAAAAAAGAAAGGTGTTTAAAGTTTCATTGCTGTAGGATTATCGAGTTACTTTATTTGGATGGTTTTAACGTGTAGTTCGAGATTTAGAAAACAAGATGTATTTCGACGCGTCTATTTTAAATTTGTTATGAAGCTGGACCAAAACCTAAGGCGTGCTTCTTTCGCTCTATCTTCTTGCGTTTTCAGACTAGGTGCAGCTGGAAAATGAGTGGTTGAGTCAGCGCGCCTGTACTTATTATGAAAAAATCTTATGACTTTTCTTTGCGCCCCTTCCAGTTTTGCTAAGGTAGTCACTACGAGTGGGAACCAAACCACATTTGCATATTCCAGGATGGTTCTTGTGAATGTCTTGTAGGCGAGCAACTTAAGGGGAGCAGGCGCTAGCTTTAGGCATGCTTTAAGGGAAAAATAATTGACGTACTGCTGCTGCGGTAATGTTTTCAATGTGCGAGTTCCATTTAAGGTCAGCAGAAAGCGTGACAGCTAGATATTTATGCTGATTTACTTTAGCTAGGGCTGTGCTATTGATTGCGTAAGCGTAATCAAAGTATGAGGGCTCTTTTTTTCTGTTAATGGTGATTACGGCGGATTTATTTACGTTAAGTGACATCTGCCGCTGCTCACACCATTAAAATATTGTGTTAAGGGATGCACTCAAAAAAAGATGGTCTGAATCATTGTTAGTTTCTCGGTAAATAACACAATCATCGGCAAAAAGCGTCATTTTAGTATCGATGTTCGCTACAATGTCATTAATAAAGATTAGGAATAACAACGGCCCAAGGACTTATCCTTGTGGTATTACTGATGATGCAAAAACAGATTTTCATGTATCATGTTCGAAGAATGTAAATTGTTTCCGCTTTAAGAAAAAATATTTATTCCAACAGGTGATGGGCCCGTTACCGAAAACGTCTTCTACTTTCGCAATTAACTTTTTGTGAGTTACCCGATCAAATGCTTTCGATAGATGTCGTAGAATCACATCTGTTTGGCTACGGTTATTCAGGCCGAGCGCAGGGTCATGTACTACTTGTCAATTGTGGAATATAGCTGATAAGACATTTCGGAAGGCATCCTGGTTAGGAGAAAAAAGTTTACGCGTTCAATGAAAACTGTGATGTGTCGAAAAATAGCATGTACTAGGAGTTTTCGCGATATCAGAGATATAGGCCTGTAATTTGACACCATACCTTTATCTCCGCACTTATGTACTGGTAACATTTTGGCTATTGTCCAGTCTCACGGTAATTTAGCTAATTGGAAAGGTTTTTTGAAAACTAGGCCGAGATATCTGCTGCACCATCCCGCGTGCCTTTTAAGAAAGTCGTTTGGAATGCCATCCGGGCCATTAGGTATTTTTTAGAACCAATGTTCGACAGCAGGCTCAAGATACCGGCGTCTGTAATGTTTAGGTGAGGCAGCAAGGCTCAGCGGTGCCCTGGAATAGGGGCGCCGACCTTGCGAAGCGGCCAAGAGTCCAGACATGAAGACACCGGCCCACCGGCAATCTCTCTGAGATATAGAGCAATAAAGTTTTTTCATTCCATTAAGTCATCGATGCTAACAGCAATGCGTGAATCAACCGAGGGTATACTCTCATTTTCTACGGTAAATACTGACTGAAAAAAAATCGTTAAATGAATTAGCCTTCATTTGGTTTTCTTCTGCAGATACTTGTGGCTCTACTACGTTTCTACTGAAGTGCTTCCAAAACCTATGGGGATTATTTGTAAGGAAATTCGGAAAGAGTTACGTTATAATAATAATAATAATCTTTTGCCGCCTTGGTTTTATTTCTCAGGTCTGCTGTATCGTATAGGACCTTTTAAGTTCTCAACTGGCTTAGATTATTCTTTGCCGTTTTACGAAGCCGATTAACTCGGCGCTTCGAGTGAATAACCTTTCGCGTGTGCCATGGGTTTGACCTTCGCTGTTTTTTTTTAGAATATAGTTATCAATACAAAAAATACAGTAGATTTGAACCTAATTCAAAGAGTGTTTATATCTTATGATGCGTCGGACGCTAGCTATGAAGAGCTACGAAACTCGTGGCCTAAGGGCGTTAGCACACTGCTGTCACCTGCCCTGTAAAAGTTGATTATTACAGGCACTTCGCTGTGATTCGTCATTGTGCATCTAAATGGCAAAGTACATATCGTGAGCATTACATTACTCCTTCATCTTCTTTATCTGTATGTATTCATCATCATGGCCAGCGTCTTCTTCTTCAGCGCGCGACCTGCTAAATAAACCGTCGAGGTTTAACAGCTGCCTCGCAAGTCTTGGCGACCTCAATATAGGTATACCGTTGCCTGAGATGTCTTGAATAATATCTGATTTGATAGCACTTATCGGGACGCGTTGACTGAGAAGAATAAGGTCCATAATATTCTTTGCTGTGTACGTGTAGGTTCAGTCACGATTTGTTGAAGGTCAAACGCTATAGCATGATATAGAGAACCTTAAGCTGATGATGAGTGATGCATAGTATTCCACTCTATGTCAGCAAGGTTGAAATCACCCATTAGCGGTATTCTCAAATTTCGCACGTGCTGTATTATGAACTCTTGAATGGCGGATATGCTTTCATGACCCGTTGACGGGCTCCGATAAACACACCCGATGAACACAGTCCCTGAATCACGTGCAAGTTTGCAAAGCACAGTCTCTGCTTCTACATCATGTGGCAAAACGATGAAAGAAACACAAGTTCATATCAGCAGAGCAACACCACACCCTCGTGCCAGAAAATCCTTGCGGATAGCGGAGTACTTTGGTGGCGCGATTTCGTGATCGTAGACATCCGGTTTGAGTCATGTTTCAGTAATTGCCACACTATCAGGTTCATAGTCAAGCAAAATATTTTTGAGAGCTTCAATTTTGTTTGAGATACTCCTAGCATTTATATTTAATACAGTTATTTCTTTGGCTGTGCGTTTCAGCGAGCGAAAGGCCGGCTTCTCGTGTCTTCCTTCTTTCTTTATTTTTTTTTTTGGGGGGGGGAGCACTTTGTCATTTTTCTCATCGTCCCAAGCGAAGGCTTGGCCATTAATTTAGTTATTATTGTATCACTATAGAATTAATTTCAGTGTAGCCGTATTCGAAAAGTATTGCTTATATGGTGTTTTCGGAATGCTTATAAATTAAATGGGTTATGCCACAAGGCCTCAGGTATGGATGATGACATCAGCGTCTAGGGGTCTTGCGCCTTTGCGGTGCATCACGGATGTCGCTGCCGTCTTAGAGAAATAGAATTCACCGAAATTTCACTCGAAAATAGGAAATAAAATAAAAACTTTTTTGGACCACCCTCACTTCGCCTGTCTGTCACGCGACGTCACGAAAAGCGCGATAGCTCCGAATCTGACATGACGTCAATGCGCTGATTATGCATGATTCGACCGGACAAAAGAAAAATAATTATTTACGATTCGATGCCTTTTCGCCATTAACCCTCTGCTATTGGTCAAAAGGTTTCAGGCTGCACCCACTTCACCTGCCTTTCACTCGACGTCACTCACGCGTGCACTGCGTCAAAGTGACGTGCACGCGTTAAAGATGCATTAATATGCCGAAGAAAAGTGGATGTTTTTTTTAATAGCCGGAGACTGCCCCACTGGGAAAGGAATTGAAGATGGCTGCCGCCGATCGCTCAGGCACTGGCTACTCGCACATGCCGGAGAACATGGGTTTATTTGCGTATAACAAAACTTTTTGCGTGACCGTATAATGTTATCGAACCCTTTCTGCACGTATACTACATCGCTTCGCCAACTCTTCTTTGCTGAGGATCCGTTTTAGCGGCATTTATGAACTGTCCGTTGCACGTTGCCGCGATTTTCGACCAGCCACCTTAACCCAAGTAAGGGAAAGCGGACCAATAGCAGATGCTGGCACCTCCCTTTTCATCCGATTTTTTTTCAGTGCGCTGGCTCCGCCCCATCGAAACCCTCTCCACTTGAGCGGGCTCCTCGCCTCTTGCCAGCCAATTAGATAATACCGCCCGAGATAGGCAATGTTAATCGTTTTGAAGCAAACAAAAGAGGGCTCCTATAAACGAGGGGAGCGTTTGATTGGGCTGTGCAGGCAACACTGCGGGTAACCGCCCGGTGTTTGCGTCGGTGGTTACGTAAATTTGATGTTAGGAGAGTGGTACAAAAACCTATTGGAATAGTTTTACGTTATAGTACCCCTGGCAGGAGTGTTAAGTGTTTCGTGTCTTGGCAAGGGTCACTATGGCACCAGCCAAATAAGAGCATTTCGGTCACGTGCGGCGCGCGTGGAGCGAATACGCACTAAGCTTATCGCTGAACTTTGTTGCTAACATCAATGCCGAACTGAGAAATGGGCCGGCCGTGTTCGTTCGTGTATCGCACTCGCTTTGACTCAGGCCTGGCACGCCAGGCCACTACGTAACGTAGAATAAAGATATCTAAGATAGCCGATCATACGTTTTTAAGAAGACCGTTCTAAGTACCACAGAACGGCCCCTTAGCACAAGAAAACAGACACTCGTATTCGACGTTGACAAATTGACAGGCTCATTTCGCGCACGATACCATGCACAGTGTGTATGTGATGATTTCTAGAACGCAGTTTTCTTCACTTATCACTGCTTGACGATCGCGATAACGTTCACGTCTACGGCATAAAACGTCTTGCTTATCTTCTTCACTCTTATAGGAACTGCACATTTCTTGTCAGATTCGGACAAGAACCTGAATCGGCCATCTTCTGCATAAACAAGAATCGGGCATCTTTTGCAGGGTGTAATCATGCGGAGGCACATTCCTCTGCAGCTGGCCCTGTCGACATTTCCAGTTTCCTAAGCCTCATTACCACTTGTAAGCCGATGAGCCGTCCACACTTTAATATAGCTCTGTCATCACCCTTAGGCGCTGCACAACTTACATCAATGTGACAATGTGCGCATCGGCTTTTGCATGGTCTCCGAAATTGCGATATTCCGCTGTTGCAACAGCGCGGCGTCTCACAACCTGGAAGGGCATGCTTCTGGTGCAGGGCAATATCACCACGTACTACCAGACAAACGAAACACACTGCGCTAACACTGTAATTAACAGGAAAACTCGAATTCATTCCACCGACCTAAAATTAGAACATGAAAGGCGTAGACAGCCTTGAGATCAGACAGCGCGATTATTCAGTTTTCGCGCAGCCTCTTGGCGTTGCAATTCTGGAGTTTCCAGGAGTTTTTGAGGTCGCACTGCGTTTCAACGTTTTCCAGGAGTACCGGGTCGGACGGGGTGATCTTTTCAAGTTCAAACGGAAGTCTCTAAACGTACTGAGGAATAGAGGCCTCATAGCTGCTGCTTGCAGTAGTTAAGAGAGCCAAATAGTCGCTGGTGTTTTGCGACTTCATAGAAAAGTCTGCGGGGAAGTTTTTTATAAAAACAGATTATACGTTGCATTTCTTTAACGTTGTGTGCATTAACCATGTATGTACGCTGCGGTGGCTCCTGGACGGGAAAGCGCCTACTGAAAAAGTCTGCCTTGTGTGTTGTGCGTAACCAGCCACAGATGGCCAGAGCAGTCAAAAAGCTGCCGGCGCTAAATGGTAGAGCGAACATGCAATAAAGGTTCTTTTGCTACTCACCGTCGAAGTTGCAAGCGATTTCTTTCGCAAGAAACAGGGAATGTTACTGTCGCCTTTAACACGACAGTGGACGTGCTGTGACAAAATTTCGCTTTAATGTTATCGCGCATCATACAAAATTGGAAGATATCCGCATCCATAAAGCTGCCAGATAAATGGCAACATAGAAATCGAACAAAGGATGGAACGTCGGAAAGGAAAATTCAGAACGGAGAAACTGTGGGATCCAAACATCTATATATGACGCACCAGGCGAAAATAAACCTGCATTCCAGCTTCATTTTTTTCTCTACGTGGGAACAATTAGGCGCAACCCGGAGGCGCAAAGGTATAAGGAGCAAGTTCCTTGCAGTGCCATTGTACGCATGGTGTAGTGGAGCTATTGCACGAAAATGTTTCACGCACATGCTTTCTTGTTAGCCCAAGTGCACGTTGACGTCCCTTACTGGGCATATTTAGTCATGGTGGCGCTGTTAGCGCGGCCCAACTTCTTGCAGATATTTTTGCAAGCATCAGAGTATTCCCATGAGCTCATATTGGGATATTTTTATCGATTGTGTTATGGCATAACAGCGGATGTGATAGGTGGAACAATGACGTTTCTTTAATTCAGTCTGTGGAGCCGCGGCATGGGGAATCCAACGCGTTACGCGGCCTCAACTAGACGTTTCAAGAACTGTGCCATGGTGACCGCTAAACAAACGTTCCTTGCTGTTGAACGATACAAGTTGTTACTGCACTTTAGAGCTCACTGAGCGCAAACTTATCTCTCGAATACTTTAAAAAATGACAACGCCTAGCAGCTCTGCTTTGTACAGCTATAGCTATCTGCAATGGAGTTTTCTGCTGAACACGCTTCTTTGAAACGAAATGATTATCCGTGATATCCTTGGGTTATAACGACGTAGGTTTCCCTTTATGTGATCCGTGCTCAGGACAATGTAGCTTACAGAGCACAAGTGGTTCTGCCTTTGACGTGTGCGAAAGCTCTGAAGTTTTCTCAAAAGGAACTCGACTGCTCTGTGGCGATGAACATGACAATCGCCGATAGTATCGTACACGAAGAGCGGCGCATTATTGTGGAGGCTCCCGGGCGTGGCTCTCAGTTCTTGCTCCTCTTGCTTTGCAGGGCCTATCATCAGCAGCAGCGTCGTCAAAACCTTGGGATTTCAAGCGTAAGTTAAGCACTGCTGCGTCGCGTATTTTGCCGAGGGTGATCCTTATTCCTGCCACCCTCTCCCTTGCAGGCTGCTCTACCTCACGGCCACAGTGTGCTTCGCGTACTCGCCGGTGATGTTCCTGCTAAAGAACCCCCCGGGCCGCCAGGAGAATCAGTCGCTGCTGCTGCGAAGCGGCTCCTCGGACGTCCGCTACAAGAGCTACGCCAACGAGGATGACTCTCCGGAGCACAAAGAGCAGCGCTGAAAGCAGAAATTTAATAAAGGGGCGCGGCTCATGCGTTGGCCGGCCCGGACCACGCGACCGCCGGCGTCGTTGGCTTGACGTCTGTCGAGTTGGCTGTCGTCTGCTTGTGGTCCTCGGTTGGGACGTTGGACTCTTGCATGGCCACGTCGTTCGGGTCGTCCGTCCTTCCCAGGCGTGACGCGCGCACGGCGGCCACGTACACACTGTGGCTGACCTTCATGTAGACCACGTACGAAAGTGGCGCGACGGTGTAGTCCGGCACGAAAGCGCCCTTCTCGACGGTGAGCGCGGGCAGCCCAAAGTAAGAGAAGGGCCCCGCCTCGAACACCAGGCTCTCCCTGCCAACCGTGACACGCACGCGTCCCTCGAGGACGACGGTGAAGAAGTCACACGGCTTGCCCGCATCGAATATGTTCTTTCCGGAAGAAGGCTTGATCGTGAAGAAGATGTTCTGCGCCATGAGTCGGCGCAGCACGGCGGGCGTCACGTACTCGGCCGTGAAGGCGCGCACAGCCGTGCTCAGGAACTGGAAGCTGGCGAAGGCCAGCTGGGCCGAGACCACATTCTTGCCTTGCTGGCCACTACCAATCTTGAGGAAGTCGCTGAAGTCCTGCAGCAGCTGAGCGTCCTTGCGCCGTTGCTTGCGCCGGTTGTCGGCTGCAAGGAAGTCACGATAATTAGCTGCATGTCACCGCGAACGCCCATAATTACATACTTTGCACGATACCATCACTAATGATTAAGTAAAGCAGATACCCAGGCTAGTTGATTGGAATTCAAATACACAAAACAAAACAAGAAACATGTGCAAAACAAGAAAGAAAACAAAACACGGACGGAAGAGGCCATGTGACTTTATTTGCCAGGTAGCATTTAATGCTATATTTGCAGCCTCATTACGAGCAAGAATGACGCTGTTTTAGTGATTTTCGTATACGGACGTCATTAAGTCACTAAAGCTGAGGCGCGTCAACTGGAGATATATGTGTAAAGAATAAATCATCTCATTAGGTAAACCCTGAACCAGTTTGAGTGAAGGTTGTTGCATTTGAATGAAAATGTTTTCTCAACAGGTCTTCAAGTATACCCATTCGGCAAGAAGTTAGCCAACATTACCCGGAAACACACAAGTAACATACTCTCAGTGGCCCTATCACATTTCAGTTTTACCGAAGCTCAATGTCCGTGGCTTTTTTTTTTTACTTGCCATCCCTGGACAGAACTGCAACGAGTACACAAATGTGTACACCGTGACTAAAAGGGCTGTCATTGATATTCTGCAAGATACCAAAAAGTTGGTATTTTTTAGGACACTCGCAAATGCTCACATCATTCCGATAAACGCTCATGCTTTGACAGGCGACAGGCAATCGCTTCGCAATCGACGACAGCTTGCTGTCGTCGATTGCGAAGCGATTGGCGTTCGGAATTTCACAGCATGAGCAGTGAGTAACAGAATAGATGAAAAAAAAAATCGACACTATGGCACGCGGCACAAGAGTGTCATCTTCCCGTCTCCTTAAAAAAAAAGCATACAAGAAGAAATCCTGCTGAAGCATCATATATCACAGGGTGTGCAATGGAATCTGTGTAAGTGAAAAACACGGCCGCACAGGTTGCCCAACACTGCGGCTCGTTGTCACTCGCAATATCTTTGTCAACACTGCTGTTCAGTGTGACAGGATGTTTAGCAATATGCAGACGACGAACTGTTGCGAAAGCGTTGACCTGTTGTTTGAAGCCCGTAGCGCGGTGCGAATAGGCCCTTATGATGACTAAGGCGAACAAAAGCGGGATCGAATTAGCAAAGTTTTTCGTTCTGAAGTGCTCTTTTCTAATAGCTGGCCGCCTTCGTTATTATGTTCATCATTAGGATTGGTTGGCGTTTTCTCTAACGAACAATATAACGGCGTAAGGTTGTTTTTTTTTTAATGAATACGGGCTCTCAATATTATACGGGGCTACAAGACATACCAATAATTCGTGAACGAAGCTCTAGGAAAAGTCTTCTGTACAAAGTAGTCATATGACGTAATCTGGAATAATTCGTAAATAAAGCTCTAGGTAAAGTCATCTGTACAAAGTAGTCATATGACGTAATCTGGAAACTTGTGACCTTGAGTTCCTTAAACTTGAGCCATGACTTCCGACTACGAGAGAAACAAGTTGCAGAAGAGTGCCCTCAAAATACCCACTCGTCATGGATTTCTACACGGATACGTGAAACACATGTGAAGGAACACGGTGCCATAAACTAAACTCACTGACACGTGGCCTTGCAAAACTAGGGAGAGGTGCTGCTCATCTGCCACCTCATATACGCTGTTGTGCACGAACTCATTTCGGCGGCGTCGCTGCAATGTGGCCGTTTTTCTGAGTTGCGTTTGCTTTCCTTCTGACCGCTCCAGAACTACGAATGACGTATAACTCACTGAGGACGTCGGTCTCGTCGATAATCTCTGACTGGATGATCTCCTCGATGACGTCCTCGAGTGTCACCAGGCCCGTCACGTTGTAAGAGGGGTCGCGGTTTTCAATCTGCACCACCTGTCGCACAAATGCCATGTGCGAGTGACCCTTCTTGAACTCGCGCAGAAGCGAGTCGAGTGTCTCGTCCTGGAACACGAAGCTGAGTGGGTGCTTGTAGAAGCTGCACACAGTAGCCAGCGGGATGGCGTCGTCGGGGTCCACGAACGTCAGGTCCTTGGTGTTCAGGAGCGACACAATGTTCTGCTTGGTACCTTCGTAGACGGGGATGCGTGTGTAGCCGCGCTTGACGATTTCGCTCATGGTCTCGAAGTCGAGCACAGCATCATACGGAAGCATGTACACATCCTCGATGCGCGTCATGATGTCAGCTGCTGTTTTCTTTGTCAGTTCCAGAGCACCGAAGATGATGTTAAGCTCTTCATTCTCGAGTTGCGCGTAGTCCTTGGTGATTCGAAGATATTCGGTAAGTTTCTCGCGGTCGAATACATTACCGATCTCCTCTCCGAGCACACAGTCCAGCAGCTTGGAGATTGGCCACGAGAGAGGAAACGTGATTATCATAAACAATTTGGTTATTATTATTGTGCGCGCACCAATGGCAAGTCCGTATCTGGAGCAAATGGCCTGCGGGATGATTTCTCCCAGCAAAACAATGCCTAAGGTGGACAGTAGCACTGCCACGGGGCCGGAGCTCAGCATCTCGTCCAGCAGGATGGTGAAACTGCTGTTTACGCACACGTTGCCGAGCACCAGGGTGCACAGCAGGTAATTTCCGCGACGCCGTAGCGGTAGTATTTTGCGCGCGTAGTCTCGTTCCTCGGGAGTGCCGCATGACTCGATGACTTTGAGTTCGGTTTTGTCGAGCGCCATGAGACCCAGCGTGAGCCCGCTGAAGAGGCCGGACCAGACAAGCAGCGTGCCGATGAGCAAGAGGTTGACCCAGACAGGCACCAGCGCTGTTTCGCCCTCGAGCGTGACGAGCGGGTCGCTGCCTTGGTGCACCCAGCGGCCGGAAAGCGACACGCACAGTTGGTACTCGCCCGAATGGGGAAGCTTGAGGGTGACGCGCGCGGCCAGGCCGCCGTGCAGCGGCCGCAGCTCCCAAGTGTCGATGAGCACCTGCTCGCGGCACAACACTCCGCGGGCCGCTTTCTCAGTGGTGAGCGTGACGCGCGTGCGCTCGGAAAAGTTGGAGCCCAGCAGCAGGAGCGGCACCTCCTCGCCCACGGGTAGCACCATGAAGCCGTCCTTGCTGGTGGTCACCGTCTCGCCGCCAGCGCGCACGCCCGAAACCACGGCCACGTCCGGGTCACCTGTGCTGCGAAGCCGCGCTTGAATCAACGGCGTCAGTAGCCCGCCTGCGGCCCACTTACGCAGTCAAGCTGACAGCAGGTCCCTGGTGCACCCAGTTCTCGCCATTTCGCAGGCAGAGGAACCAGCGGCCCCGCCACGGCAGCACAACCGTGGTGGAACCGTTCTTGTCCGTGGAGGACGGCTGCAGCGCGGATGCATGGCCGCAGATGCTTCCGCGCTCGCCGTCGCGAGGCGTGAAACTCACGCGCTCGCTGTCGAGATCCGAGCCAAGCAGGAGCAGCCAAGTCTGCTGACCCACGGACACCGGCTCGTCGCTGTGCCAGCGACCGTCGCGTCCCATCACGAGCACGCCGTCCACGGTGGCGGCCACCGCGGCCGCCACCGCCGCGCATAGCACCATCAGCAGAGCGCTGGCCGCCACCATCGGAGCCTGCTCATCCCAGCGCTGTCGCCCACGGGCGCGTCTCTTGGGCTTCCGGGCGCGCCGGCTGGCTCGGCTGCCGTGGCACCGCCTGCGTACCCAAGCACAGTTCAGCGCTGTTCTCGCTACACGTGCACAGCTGAGCGCACCGCCATTCAGCCCGGCGCCCTTTCGAGAAGGGGTTCCTAAAGATCTTCAGGATCTATCGTGGACGCCGACGCCATGACTCCACCGTCGTCGTCGTCTTCGCTGACAGCGTTATCTAGTGCTCTTTTTTTTGCGGTGCCTCTGATATAGCTAAAGACCGAGACGCTAGCGAACAAACTAGAAATAATAGTTGTACTATTAAGAGATGGAAGGACGGCAAGCATGGGCGGCACCAGCAACAAACGCGGCGAGCTATAATATTCTAGTCTAGACAAAGAGGAAGAAGCAGTGTCGGGCAGGTCAGGAAGCCGTGATTAATTTTTTCATGTTCAATTTCAGCACAGGTTGAAATGGTATTTCATCATGTTTTTGTCCAAAAACACACAATATTTCCACCGGTGCGTGTTTTTGAAAGTCTTCTTGAAGATCACTTTGTTTGATTTTATTGCCGCTTATTGTCACGGATGCAGCTCAGAGTTTAGAGATGGCAGCTGGTTGGCATCTTTTCTACTCACCTGGTCTTTCACTCTCCGTCTTCCTGATTACACCCCAATCTTTCTCACAGAGCTTTCTGGTAATTATGTTGGCCATCAGAAAGCTGTGTGCTTAGAAATCTAAAGTAATAGTTATTATAGATGTTCTTTTGGTCTGTGCACATTTAACCTCTATAGCCTACTACTAAGCGGTCGCCTCTTCTGAGTGTGTGTGTGTTTTTTTTTTTTTTACAATCGTGCAGTTTGTCTGAAGTTTGCTTTATGTGGGTTCCCGGGCACACTGGAAGCTTCCTTAAAGGAGTCCGCAGACTCTCTCGCATTGTCTTTACTCAGTGGTCCTGTTTGAAATGTTCTTACAAAATTTTATTTTACTGCACGAGCTAGATTTAAACGGATTTTATTTGACAGTGCGAGGAATCAGCATCTCATTTTCCTGCTGATGATCTCCAGCGCCTGCAATTCCAGTGGAACGCGAGAAAATGTCTCTCATGACAATGCGAGATGACATTATCAAACTACCGCTTTCTGTTTCCGTGTCTAAATATTTACCTTCGTGGATCTAGTTTCTGTACAATTAACCCCTATTCTTTTTGTAACGAACCAGAAGCAATATATGATTTCTTTATTTCCTGCTACCACTTCTCCTCCCTCCGCAGGATGCTCCTCGTACTTATAACTATTATTCCAGGGTTTTGAACATCAAACTTATTGTCATTTGGTCCGTGTTTATTAGTTACCAATAACAGGTATATTATGTCTGAACTGAGGTTGTATTAGTTGTTCTGCATATTATAGCTGCACTGATGTGTGTGGTAAGTTGGTTATATCGGTAGCAGTGGCCGAGTATGGTGCACTTTTAAATTTTTTGTCACCTAATCTTTCTATAAAAACGTTGTTATGCTTGTTAAATTGGACAGGGTCTCCTCTTTTTATTGCTTTTTGTTCTTTGTCGGATGTATTTTTTAACCACTCCAGGGTGCCTGATCTCCATCGCGGGTATGAGCCATATGTTGAGGCGGCAACAACAATAACGACAACAAGATGAACACATTAACTATGCATTAATGAATTAATGCATAGACGAGATAACAGATGGTCTTTGAATTGGAGCAATAGATCAAGTGCCAAAGGAATGGAACCAGATGACCTCATTTAGCGATGACAAGTCTACTTTATAAATCAAAATATATCTGTTGTGCCTGTAATGGCGTCCTTTGAGTCCTTTGTAGATGTACCGTTATCAGTTTGTTTCCGTGTGTTGTAGGCTGAAGAAGAGTACACGGCGTATTTATCTTTAATGCAATTCACATTCATAGGGTATTAACCCCATTTTGGTGCGCTGCTAAGTGCTATTACATGAGAACTTTGGCCACTGGGTATGTTTTACTCCTTGGTCAATGTGCCAGAATTGGTATGTACCCGAATAGACAAGCAGAACAACAGCATTCAGTGGCACTAGCTATGCGCCATTGAATATGTGCCCCAATTGACAACTTGGGCCACTAAGTACGTGCTAATGGGCATGTGCCTATTCTTGGGCAGAATGGGGATGCTCCCGAAGTACGAAGAGTGGGCTGAGTCATCGCTGGGTGTCAGGGATCGCTTTACACGTACAGTCTTCAGAAGTTCTAGTTATCGACAACCACCTGCTACACCTATGGGAGACCAGTAGAGGACTCACACGACGGTGGAAGAGGCAAAAATTTAACCGCAAGCTCAAGATCAAGATCACGGAAGTAACGTGGGAAGCGGAAGAGTATGCATGGACCTTGGACAAGTACAATTGGTCGGCCAAATGCGACTCCATGAAAGGCAGCCTCGGCACTAAGGCTGCATGGTCTCTTCTTAGATGTTTGATAGAGCTTACGAAGTGGAACGGGGAGCAGCAACGTAACTTCAAGAGAGCCTTGCACGGCTTCGCGGGCCCGGACGAGCAGCTGGTTGCAGTCCTCACCACCAAATATATCTGTATAGTGAAATACAACGAGCCAGTACGGGAGTATGAAGGTATGGAGAATACGGACCTGGGATCGAGAATTCGTGGTCGAGTAAATAGAGGCAGCGCTTATGGACATGAGGCGGGGCACGGCGCCAGGGAACGACAAAGTGACGGTGCGATTGCTTGCGAATCTTAATCGGCAGGCGCTCACAAATCTCACGCTATACATCAACGAGTGCTGGAGACGTGGAAATTGACCCAGGGTGTGGAAGAGGACTGATGTCAGCTTTATTCCCAAGCCTGGAAAGGAGGTGAACATCAATAGCCTGAGGCCAATCTCGCTTACGTCGCGCGCAGGGAAGCTGAAGCCGGCGTAACTGCGCCTATGTTGCCCGGGTTTCACGATGTTCGGGTTTCGGGCACACTTGTCAAACGAGGACGTGTTAATGCAGTTGAAGATGGAGGTGACTGATCTCCCGTGCGAGTGCAACAGTAGATCCATACTGGCGCTGGATCCTAAGGGGGCTTTCGACAACGTGAAACACTCCAAGGTTCCGGAAAATCTATAGGTACTCATAGTGGAAAGCGCATCATCACGGACTTATTGCAAGATAGCCAAGCCCACATCAAAATTGGGGACAGGAGGTCCGAGCCGACATCCATGGGCTCCAGGGGTGCGCCTCAGGGAGCGGTTCTATCTCCACTGCTCTTCAATGTTTCCCTCGTGCACCTGCCGGAACAACTTAGTGACGTGGCGGGCATTCGTCACGCCCTTTACGCGGACAGTTTAACTATACGGGCAACGGAGGGCAGCCTGGGACAGATGGAGGGAGGCTGCCCCCACAGTTGAAAAGTATGCAGCAGAATCAGGACTGCGCTGTTCCCCGAACAAGTCCGAGCTCCTCGACTTGCGCCGGAAAGGGCATATTGCACCGTTGGAAATGTCGGCCCACGACATACTTATTGCCGAGGTGGCGACACTACGGGTCTTGGGGCTGCTTATTAACAACAACGGCGTGAACGCAGCCGCAATTACTAAGCTCTGAATTGTGCGCGAGCAAATCATTCGTATGATATCTCGGATCAAAACGAATAAGAGGGGTATGCAGGAAAAAGACACCCTTAGGCTAATACAGGCATTTATCTTCTGTAAAATAGTGTATGTGGCCCCGTGCCTTCGGATAAGGAATATCGATCTAAATCACCTGGACGTTTACATTCGAACGGTTTATAAGAAGGCGCTCTGTCTACCCGTGAAAGCACCTTTACGTACGGATCGCCTGCTGCAACTGGAAGCACACAATACGGCGGATGAATTGATGAGCGCCCATCTAACAAGCCAGGAAATGCGATTGGCTATAACCAAGGTGGGCCGCAGGGTCTTGGAGGACTTGAACATCTGCTTTCCACAAGTGGCCGGGTGACAAGATGTTTCACGGAAGTGGAGGAAAAGTTCCTCAGGCTTCCGCTTCCTAAAAACATGCAGCCGGAGCATCACCAAGCGAGAAGAGTGGCGAGGAGCAAAATGATGAACAAGTTCTATTCAAGAGCAACAGGAGCATTCTTCGTGTACGCTGCGGCTCCTGTAAAGGGGATATCGTCAATTTCAGTGGTGAACCAAATGCAGGTTGTAGACGGGCTTTCAGTTCGTAACGGATAAACCTTGGCTATGGAGGAAGTGGCGATAGTCGTAACCACGACGCACTCCGCATCGGAATACGTTGTTACAGATTCGCAGGTGGCTTATAGAAATTGTATGCGTGTTAGAATCACCCCGCGGGCCCGAAACCTTCTGAGTCAATCTAAGGTTCGAGCTGCGTGGAAGCAGCTGATATGGGTAGCAGGTAACCAGAGGATTGAGGGATTAAACGAGTGTGCGCACGCTTCGGCTCGGGCTTTCTGCCCTGGGATCCTTCAACGTCCTCCCTTGCTGACTGGACAACATACTCAGAGATATTACAGAATTTGCGCCTTGAGAGGCAGATATCCCCAGGGCCCAAGGGTCTTAATGATTCGGCAGAGCGTCACCTCCATCGGCTACAAACTACGTCGTTTAATAACTCACCCAAGCTTATCGCCATTGAGCCCGAGTCTTTTTCGGCGCAGTGCACAGTTTGTGGCCAGAAGGCAGACTCGAAACCATGTTTCGAAACCATGTTTCGAAACCATGCTTCGAAAACACAGGACCCTTTTTTTATGTTGGCGCTTGTCCTGTGTCGTTCTCCCTCTCGTGGTCTTCTTAGTTGGCGCTGTTCCTTCATAATTCAAGTATGCACCATCTAGCCCAAATGAATGTTGTTCTGAACCATGTTTCGAAAACACAGACCACTTTTTTATGCTGGCGCTTGTCGTGTGTCGTTCTCGCTCTCGTGGTCGTCTTGGTTGGCGCTGTTCCTTCCTTATTCAAGTAGCCTCCCCCATACGCGCCTTCAACATGTTGTGTTTTCAGAAGGATCTACTATAGCCCACAAGGAAGCTTCACGTCTTCTTCTCACATTTTTGAAGAGACACTGAACTGTCCGACAGATGGTGAATGCCCCAGTGACAGTGAAAGAGACGCTCACAGGCAGAGCAATAGCCGGCCTTGATCTCCAGGCTAAACCTGCCTGTAGTAAAACACACTACCCCCACCATATGCAGCTCAAGAGGGGCCGCGTGACTTGATAGTGTCATCGAAAGCCTGTACACACTTTGCCCAGTCTTGAGTAGATCAGTACTTTGTTTTTCCTAGAAATGCTCGCATTCCGACGCCGTGCGACAAAGAAAGAAAATGGGCTCTAGTGGTTAAAACTTCGACACTGCGAGCCGTTCGACTGGGATTCGACATCTTTTTGTCGTGATAACAGTCACTTTCGTGTGTGTTAATTTTAAACTAGGTTCCTAGATGATGCCCAGGTGGCCTCTTCTCAAAGCCCGCGGCAGTGTTCGCTGTTTGGATCGGACTGCTGGTACGATCTGTTGGGAACTCGGCGCTGACGCCCGTGGTTGTACCTGGGTCGCAAGCCCCAAGGGTAGCGTTGGCCTGGCGGCCTGGGGTACAACTGGAAGCATCCGAAGGTCCCGGCAAAGCATGAGTCGACTGGTAACAACGAAACAACTTGTTTATTTTAACATCGCAAAGAGTTGGCGGTCAGTTTTGACCGAAGTAGAGAGACGGGAGAGCACTTCACTCAACAGAAGAAATCGGAGCCCTCCTTTTGGCGTCCGGGGCAGCTGTTTTTATACTCTCGCAGTTGAGGGCAAGAAGGAACCCCTCAAAAGACGAGCACGTGAATGTACAATGGGCTAATGGTGACGCACACTGTCGTAGCGATGCCGTAGCACCATGTCGAGCACGAACTCGTAGCACCCTGTCGTGGCGCTGCCGGTCGGACACAATGACTGTAATGAGAGGATGGTCCCTGCTTTGGCATCGCCTGTTTCGGGCACAATGACTGGAACGAGATCCCTGCTTTGGCATCGCCTGTTTCGGGCACAATGACTGGAATGAGATCCCTGCTTTGGCATCGCCTGTTTCGGGCACAATGACTGGAATGCGAGGATGATCCCTAGGCGGTCGCATCGCCGCAGTCGCGCCTGGAAACACCTGGCGATGAGTGTTGCGGCGACGACGATCGGGCCAAAATGTCTGCCGCCCCGCCGCAGTCGCGCCGGCAAAACCACGTGTCGCAGGCGAAACGCAACATCGCGGAGACGTCCGTAGGCCGGAGAGAGAGATGATACTAACAGTGTCGTGGAATGTCATTCAGTGTACCACGATGTAACTCTCCATTTAACAAATCATTTTAGAAGGTTTCAGTAGAATTTGCATCAGCCTGTATATTCGCGAGGCGGCACCAATTACAGTGTCTAAGTTAACTGTGAAAGCGCGCGTTACGCAAGGCTTTGCTTGATTATCGTTACAGTAACTATTTTCTGACGTGCATGGTCCTGGTGGCATGGCGAGTACTCGCCTGTAGTTTCGTCAGAGGGGAAAAAAGAAAAAAATTATTTCTGAAAAGTCTGGCTGTCACACTATCCACGCTCACGAAATTATTGCGTCGTAAGCCTCAATGCTAAAACAGGACGTCGATGCCTCGTGCGTTTCAGTGGCTTTCTAGACGCTCAGCTTTTGGTTAACATACGGCTGGATTTACGTATGAAACCATCGACGCTGAGCTAGCTAATTTTAAAACGAAAGCTGATATAAGCTGCCCCTAACTCAAAACTGACGTACGGCGTTGAGCGAAGCGATATCAGCCGCCAAGAAGGAAAGAAATCCCAGTCTGGCTCCTTCCTCGGTTCGTTGCGTTTCCGGGTTGCTTGCGCTTGGAATACAGAGTCTTTGTATGTACTGTAACGAAAGTTCCAGCAGTGCCTCGTCAAGTGAAGCGATGACGTTAAAGCTAAGCACCCCTTTGCTAAAGTAATAATAATTATAAAAAAAAGGAATCTTACCGGTGGCGTTTTCATCGAGCGAAATGGAAAGAATTTATTTTTTCTCTGGACGAAAGAGGAAGGAAAAGAAGACCGCAGACCGCAGTGGTGAAATATCTAAAGAAGACGGCCACCGAATGCTGGTATCACGCACCGTTTCAACAGCGCTTCACGAGGCACGAAGACAAAAGATTGGAAAAGAAAGAGCTACAACCACAAGCGGCGCGGATACCCTGCGTTGCCCTTTGCCGTCGCAGCCAATGCTTCACACTTTAGGCGAAAAAAGGTTACAATTCTCTTTTTACTTTTTTTTTGTCTTTGTTGCTGTCTCGGAAGGTTGGAGTTCGCGACATTTATTTATCGCTCGCGTCGTTTTATTTCTTTATTAATATTTTTTTGGCGCCCATATAGACAATAACGCATGACACACTCCTTACGGCTGCCGTGAGCGGCCAAAGGGCAGCGCTGTCTCCAGTCGTACGGCAGCAGGACTTCGAATGGGGATGCGCTCAGGCACGCTATAGTTTGTGTCATGTCACCATATTTTCTTAATCGCAATGCGGATGTATACATTCCACTACGATTGACAACGGCTCCAGTACGTGGCTCAGACTTGGGGCATGCAACATCGCGCATCTCTGAACAAAGGGCTGCCTTTCCGTGTTCCTTATTTAACGGCCGCTGAAAGTTCGGCTGTCGCTGTTTATATAGTCAAACATGTAAGTCTTTGATGATCAATACGCCACAGAGGGTACAGCATTAACCTCTCTTTCGAAAAGGTTACGGTCGTACCAGTGCAGGAAACTTGCGTTACAAGTGTCAGACGCTTCCCAGTTATTATGTTCCTTTTTCATTTGGTAGATAATGAACTGTCAGGTCATAACATAGCATAACATAATGTAGATCCATCGTTGAAAGTTTCGAAGTTTGTCGTCGGTATACCCAAAGAACTGCGAGGTTGCGAAGAACAGGAGAGTGAGGAGCGCTGTCCCTCTTAATATCTGAAAATCTTGTGGAGCCAAATTTCCGCAGAGGTCTCCAGTATTCGGCCTGACAAAGAGGCACAGTTATGGGCGTCGTGACCCAGAAACTTTTGACAAGGACTCTATACGGCTAGGTACAACAGGCCTTACGACAAACCCCCCCCCCTCCTCCGCCCCTTATTGTTGTGTATCTATATTCTCCTGTACCATAATACGTAACTGAGGTAGTAGAAGGGAGAGGTCGAGAGGACCAATGAAATCATGTTAGCATTGATTACGTACCCGGTAGCAAAGCGAGCTTCACCATCATCACAAAACAGGCGGCGCTGCAGATGACCTATGTTCGAACTAGTTGCCCCTGAATCAGGCTGCTGGTTACATTTAAAGAAGTCAGTTAGGCGTTCAAGTGTGTCTGTAGACTTGAGAGCAGTAGGGAGAAGTGCCTCGCACGTACTAAATATACAGTAGAAATTTATCATAATTTTTTTGGTGAAATAGAGACGTAGGCGGTTGCTTTTCAAAGAGCGACCATGCAGGAGAGTGATGAAAATAGCTTTCACCACTCTGGATGTCTCTTTTGAATAGAGAGACGAAACGGTCTGGCAAGTATGGCTCGAGCTCGAATTAAATCTTGCGCGATCATGTCTACATAGATTAACGTTTTTGCAAAGCTGTCGCTGCATTAAAAGCGTGCGCGAAAGTGAGCTTGTTGCACAGACATGCCACTACACTACGTAATCCTTCCAGGTCAAGCCGACTTATGGCCCACGGACAACACACGGGTAAACGCTGACGCCTATAAGTGGAGGCCAAGCACCAGTAAAAGTTTAGTAGAGTGCGTTCCTGGGCCTGTTGGTAAGCCACGCTAACAATGATACGATACCAGCGTATAAAAATGACAATGACAAAGGGGAAGAAAGCGACAGGACAAACAGCGTTTGTTCTGTAACCTTATTCACGACTGCCTTTGTGTTTGCTTTTATCCCGCTGGTTTCGTACCTTAATTAACGTCAACAAAAGAGGGCGACTCAATCAGGCGAACGACCGGAGCTGCCCACGCGGTGGTACTCGCTCGCCAAACTCACCGTCGTAGAACCCAAAAAGGATCCCAGAGATGGCCTCCCGCGACTGCTGATCAGCAGTCGTTCCTGGCGACGGGGTCGATCTCTCCCGATTCCGGCAGCTCTCGTATAGCATTGCTCAACGTTCGAGAACGTCCCCATTTAGCCCTTGTTCTGCCTATTATCCGTCTACATCCGATAAGCACGCTGTCATGGTCACTGAATGAGCATGCAATCAGCTGGCAGCGTAAAATACGCTGTAGTATACAGGGTGTATCTTTTAAAGACCGTACAGGAGTTTTTATTTTAAAAAAAGGCAATAAGCGCAACGAACGTGCCGTTTTTGCAGGCGAGTTCCTGTGAGGCGGACATACTTTGCCAGTAATAGCATGAGCTTCAGAAGACTAATAACACAAATTAAATTGTTAACTTTTGTATTAGTGCCTTGGGGGCCATGGTCTAAATGACAAATTTGGAGCCAGTGACATTTTCATGCACACCCACGTTTTAAAAATCTTGAATATCGCACCAAATTCGAGATTTTCATAATCAAATTCCAAAGCTCAATCGAGGCAATAGACAGCGTTAGCAGAGCGTTTGCTTACGCTTCGCTCCGCACACATTTCGCACGCACCGGTGGCTGCATAGAATGTATTGATTTCGCTTATCTTACATGCGCGTTTCCCACAGACGCCAGTGACATGTTCTCACCTTGGATGTAAAACGATTACGAAAGCAACTAGACGCACCCTGACGCTCCGCTAAATCGAGTTCCTAGCGGAATGTGGGCAGCGTTTGGCGTTCCGCTGCCGCTATGTTCGTTTTGCGCACGCGCATCGGTGTTTCCGGTAGCGTTCTGCTGAGCGGCTGTGTGCAAATTGTTATGATACGCTGGTCTGAGCGATGCGGACCGTCAGCGCTCTGCCAAAGCTCTCTAATATCGAGACTGAGCGCGTCCCGCTGCGCTTCAGACGACACTGCCCCGTAAAGAAGTGTGGGGTGAAGTTTGAATGATAGCATGCCACGGCATATCCTGACCGGACACTCAGCCGCACATGCTTGCCAGGAAAAGAGAGAGAGAGACGAATACTTTAGTTAAGATCAGTAATGGAGCCGGTGGAGGCCCTCAGTTCATGGCTTCGTTGGTGCAATCTTTCCGCGCAGCGTTGATGAATTTCACCAACTACTCTTGTACCTGGTGGCTTGTGTCAGCAACGTAGCCGATGCGGTAGTGGGGTGAGGGACGAGGAAGGAGAGGGGGGAGAAACAGGTGGGGGGCAGTGCCAAAGAATGTGTTGTTGGGAGTTAGGGTAACCTCCACAAGAAGGGCAAACAGGTGGAGGTTCATCTGCGAAGCACGGAGAAAGGGGGGTGGGCAGGCTGGAGAGAGCAAAGAGTTGGACTGCGCCTGCCTCAGTAGAACGCCATGAGCCCGCGGAGTACCGAGCGGGGAGGGGGAAAGACGCGCCTGAGGAGACGATAGGGTTCTACGCTGTGTGGTGTGTAGTGTTAAGTGTGCGGGAGTTGGTTCGGGGAATAAGCGCACCGTATCAGTAGCTGCCGCGACTGGCCTAGACTTTCGGTTTTAAACTTCCTCGCGTTTGTCGTCACGAGGACTTTCGGGCTGATATGATAGCGGGACCACCTTCTATAGCGATATCAATTATATGGACACTCCAGGCGCATTTATGCCGTTGGCGTCGGCGTCGCCGTCACCGTGAGGTTCCGTATAAAGTCCAAGGGCAATAAAATCGTCGCCGCGTGGCGTACGGTGTATGTGCGAGTGAAACCTTGCGACGACTAGCCGGCAATCACGGCTCAATCTCACGCACGCAACTGCAGAAAGCCGTTGCGTGCGCGAGCGTAGGGAAGGGGGTACGCGTTCCACTGTGGGTGGCTCGGGCGGCCCGCGCGCGCCCCGGCCGGGTTGCTGTATTTTGAAAGCCATTTGCGACGGGTACAGAGTCCGCGCCGCGTTGTGTTTTCGCAGTGTATTTCGGGTTGATTCGAGCGGCCTCACGAAGGTCAATTCGCTTGCTGCTGCTGTCGCGTTTCCTCACTACAGCGCTTTGACATCGAGTTTGCGCGGTCATCGAGTGAGATATGTTCATGTTGGCTTGTGCGCGCGTGGCATCATGCTTGTTAATTTAGTTAGTATGTACGCCTATGTTTACAAGTTTATACTACCGATAAAACTACTATCCTTACTTCGTATAGCTGTCCACTAATTTGCTATCGCAATCGGTGCTTCGCCTTTCGGGCGAAACTGCGACCTTTTCTGCGCTCCGCGGCGCTCGGTTTCGATGTTGCCTAGGTTTACTGTTGAAATTCGATGGTAAATATCTCGAATTAGGTGCGAGTTTCAAAATATTTAAAACATGAGTGTGCATGAAATTGCGGTTACCATCAAGTTGGACATTTAAACAACTGCCCGTGAGGCCCTAATAAAAGATTTAACAGTTTCTTTGTTTGATTAGTCTTCTTAAGCTCACGTTACTAGAGGCAAACTATATTATATACTCAAATAAAATGCAAGAAACGCAGAAATGTTCTAATTAGGAAATTTGTATACACAACAATACGCAACTTGCGCGTATTGTTCGCTGTCAAGCGAGAAGGGCAATAATATTTGATCCAAAGACGGAAGAGAAAATTAACTCTTCGCTTGCAAATATCTACCGCAAAAATTTTGCCTTGTTGCTGAAATACACCAAATTGCATTATTCATACGCAATTTTAACATTCATTCATTCATTCATTCATTCAGTGCTGGAGAAGAGCGATCTAGAAGAAAAACAAATTACAAGAGCACCTCATATGATGCTAAAATGACATTCCATCCGCTCCTATCGCCACTGTGCTCTTCTTTTTGTATCGTTTGTTTTCATCTCTTTGCATACACCGCACCGACTCATTGCCACGCCCTTCATCTTCGTAATATCCGATTGTGTATAAAAAGGCGATGCGAACAAAGCATGGAAATCGATAAATGCTGTTTTTTTTTTAGTCTCTCATTCCACTCACATGCCATTCCACGATTCACATAGGTAACAAAGCGATCTCGCCTACTCGGCTACCCTTATACCAAGTTTCTTTCCTAAGTACAATATAATGTTCTTAGTTACATACTCCACCTCAGTGCGTTATCTCGGGGCTAATTGCGATTTTTCTATTCAAACCTTATGCCAGAAACGCAGAAATGCTCTTATTAGGAAATTTCTATACAGCATTAAAAAACAGAAAGCGCGCTTGAGCTCTAGAGACGACGTGCTCGACCTGACAACGCGCCCAGTAGTTTCAGGTCCACATCGCAAGCACGTGCAAGAGCTTGCGCGAGTAACTTTAGCATTTGAGGGTGTTTATTGCCATCCCTCTATAGCATTGGTCAAACTGTTTCCACACTTTTTGGCAAGCCACGGAAGATAGGACACCGGATTCGCAATACTTCGGTCGTGTACGGGCTGTTAGCCATTAGTCGGTCGCCTTCGCTAATAATATGTCAGACATTACGATTGGCTAACATTAGCTCTTACAAACAGAACTTTTCTTTTTAAATACGACTCCTGAATTTCAGCTCAAAGTTACAGCGTGCAAATAGTACGTTCTCCAGATACTAAAAGCTAAATAACAGGAAATAGAAACTAACGAGCAGACATTGGAAATATTGTCCTTTTGAAGTATGTACCCTCTTCACAGTGTTATGATTGGGGGGCTCAATCCCATCGCTCGTAACCCGTTGTCAAGACTGGAGTCCGGCATGAATTCGAAGGTAGCTGGCCTATGCCGTCGTCCAACTTATCCACGCTGAGGACGTTAATGGAGGGAAGGACTGCTTCTCATCGAGAACGAGGAATATGGGTTTATTTACAGTATTTACATGCAGTTCATCAGTTCAGCATGACTGCTTAAAAAAGTGTCTCGAGCATCCGCACAACAGCGGTTTATAAACACTCGGTCCCCCCTTGATTCCAAGGAGACAGAAACGTTCGTCCAGTCATTGTAAACACGCCGCCTCTCTCCGGGACGGCTTACACCCCCCCCCCCCCCCCCCACACACACACACAGGTTCACGGTCTTGAAACCGACATCACACGAATTTCGTAGAATACGGAGCTGACCCTCGCGGCGCGCCCGGGTAGCCATTGTCCTGCGTCTTGGTCGGCGCGTGGGAAGGGGTCCCCGACGACGTTCCCGCGGCAACTCCCCCGCTCGCGGCCGACCCGGTTGGCGATGTCGTGTTGCGGCACAAAGCTTGCTTCGTCGAACTCATTCAGTCACAACGGCGACGAGGCTAGAGCGTAACGGTGCCGTTCCTTGAAAGTTGACACCGCCGTCGTCGCAACTGGCTGGCAACACTTGCACCTCAGCTGGGCCGTTCTTAACAGCGGTCATATGTGAGATCTAAGTATAGATGCAGGAAGCCTAGAGAGGTTGCTTTTTCACTGTGTCTTTCTTCTGAAATACAGGGGGCACAGTCACTGTTTCACTGCTTGGCAATGGTACACAATTTTAATAAAACATTCTATTCTCAATGCATGGCCATGACAAAGCATGACCTCTAACGACGATCACATATAGCGCTTACGAAGGGAGACACCAGTATGTGCGAGGTCACTAAAGCCTCATTTATAGGCCAACACGAGACCGCTTTCCGTCTGCCGACATTCGTCGACAGCGTTTTTTCCTTCGTGTCAGCGCCTCTGTCACACTATACTGACGCCGAGCTGTCCGCCGACCATCGGCAGATTGTCGGCGTCGGTGCATTGGGACAGAGGCGCCGACACACACACACACACACACACACACACACACAAAAAAAAAACGCTGTCGACGAAAGTCGGCAGACCGAAATCGGTCTCGTGTTTGCCTTTAGCAGCGAGCTTCACAGACACACTAGTAAGGCGCTACTGTCGCGTGAGCACACTGTATAGCAGTGGCGGGTGCAAGACATTCCGCCGCCTCCTCCTCTTCGCTCCAGCTTTTGGAGATCGAAAAAGGAGAACGGGTTGTGAGGTGGGCAACTGACAAAATAAGAGGGTTTTGTTTTGATCAATGATATACGTGCAGAAGCTCCCCACCATCGCTGCTATGACGTCACCATGGCTCATGTTTACCGCAACCGCTGGTCCTCCTGGCCAAGTTTATAATACTTTAGCTGCTTTGAAAGAAGCCTGTTCGCTGGTCTGGAAAGTGCTCATCCGGAACTGTTATTGCTGATGACGCCTCGACCCCTAGTTGCACCAGTGTCGCCGCCAAACCTTTGTTTGTCAACGTCTACTTAGCGTCCGCTCAAAAAAAAAAAGGGGGGGGGGGAGTGTGAGACAGAGAAAGAAAGAGGTGCATCAAAAGCGGTCGATTAGCATATCTGCGCTGCCAATGCTTAGAAGCGCAGGCGTCCTGTGAGCGCTATCATTTTACAGGGAAGCTCTCGGCTCTTGCGCGCGCCGCTTCGCCGTTCGCCCAGCCTGTCTGTTTACTTTCCATTTCTTTCGTTTTTCGCGCTTTTCTGCGCTTTGCTTGCCTTCTGTCACTCATGCGCAATGGCGGAAGCTTTCGGCAAACTGAAACCAAGCGCGAGGTGCGCGCTCTTCCGCACGTAGCGACTCTCGTGCGCTCGCTGCATAATGTGAGCGGCCACTCCGCGACGCGTACGGCTCTCTAGCGGAAACACAAAGACAAAGCAAAAAGAGGCGCCGCTCACTGGCACTGCAGCCGTACGCGTCCTACGATGCCCCTGCTGTCACAACGCGCTCTGTCAGCGTCTCGCGCTGCACGATTGTTCGCAGAGTGAGTCACGCTACGTGTTGTTGTTCGGAAGAATGAAGGGCGCGCTTCGCGTTCTAACCATGGTCCTAAAGTAAAATACATGAATCCAGCTTCTCAACGTTTGTGCGTGGTGTTCAAGCTGCCCTTTGGGTTCATTGCCATACAAGGGTCGTCTGTCGAACAATATTGCCCCAGCCTCCGGGAACACTTATTCTCAGAAGCGGGAAACGGTAGAGAAGCTGTCAGGAGCGGAGTATATCGCATAGCTAAGTACGGACAGCTGGGCTAGTTGGTTATGATTAGCATTATGAAACATCGTTCCAGCGCACAATTGAACAAGGACGAGAAGAGAAAGACAACGCGAACGCCGGACTTCAACTGAATTTTATTCATGGAAAACAGGGCTTATATGCACACAGGGGGAGGGAGTGGGGGGCTGCTAGTGCGCAGGACCACTCAAAAATATTTCCTTGGTCTAGGCAACAGTCATCAGAGATGTCCAACCAAAATAAGAAAAAAAGAAAAAAACTTTTCCCTCTCTTTTTTACATCACTCAGTGCAATCTTGCTCATCTCCCGCCCTACCTAGCTGATTCGACACACCCGTTTGCCCTGAGATAATCAAGTTCTTTTTTCCCCAGTACAACAGAAGGAGCACTGACACAGTAATCGTTTTTATTGGAGATACAAAACGCTTCAAAAATTTCCCGGTTTTTCTGATTGCTATATTTGCGCAACACACGTGTGTCGAATCAGCTAGGTAGGGCGGGAGATGAGCAAGATCGCACTGAGTGATGTAAAAAAGAGAGGGAAAAGTTTTTTTTTTCTTATTTTGGTTTGACACCTCTGATGAGTGTTGTCTAGACAATGGAAATATTTTTGAGTGGTCCTGCGCACTAGCAGCCCCCCACTCCCTCCCCCTGTGTACATAAAGCCCTGTTTTCCATGAATAAAATTCAGTTGAAGTCCGGCGTTCGTGTTGTCTTTCTCTTCTCGTCCTTGTTCAATTGTGCGCTGGAACGATGTTTCATTATGCTATATCGCATAGCGAAGCAAACAGAGAGACGTTACAACAACGCATGGCATACACACAGCTACACCTGCTAAAAGCCGTTCTTCAAGTCTTGATAACCACTTTTAAAGGCAACCACAGCCGCCATCTAGCGGAAAATGAGAGAGAAATGCGATAGCATTACGTCACACGTCATTGAGGTTCCAGATCCATGATTTAACAGGCGTTAACCACATTGCGAAGTGTTGTTCAGGCGCTCACTCGACAGACGTCCTGCCTCGTAATATATGAGCATACTGTTTTCTACTTTGACACTCCTATTGCTGACGCATTAAAGAAAAAAAAATAGTTTGCCCTAGCTGCCCTCTGCACTTGAGTGTCGCTGGCGAAAACCCCGCCAAATGAGCCAGCCATAAGCCGTGTTTAAATGGTTACTGTCGAAGCACAGCGAAGCTTCGTGGTTTTGCCGGCCTCGACGCCGTGTGACGCCGTGTGACGCCGTGTGACGCCGTGTGGCATCCAGGCCGGGCGGATCGAGGCGCTTTTGCGGCTTTACAGGACACATGTAAACGCGGCTCGAATCAGAGCGGTAGCGACTGCACGGCCCGTCGTCGCACGACTAACCTCGAACGAGGTTTAAGCGAAGAGGCATGCTTTAGCGATGTTCTCAGGGGTGACGCCTCCTCAGAGGGGGGCGAAATCATGTGATACGTGTATACAAAGGGTGTAGCATCGAATTAGCCGCTGCCATGTAAAGACCAATATAGAAAAAATCGCAACCAAACTAGCCCGCGTATTCCTATCAGACTTGGCATTTTACAACATATAGGTAGACATGCACATCAATAGAAACAAATATCGAAGCGATTGTTTATTTTACTTTGATAAATTGCCAGCGAGATCCACTATATTCCTTTATGCGCAGGCATAGAAGCCGTAGTTACTGCCGCATGCAACTTACTTGCCTGACGTGTCCGTGCAGTTTCTGTGCGCCAAACGTTATTGAAGATAATTTTGTCACTAGTAAAAAAAGTATGACATTTAATTTTCGACATTGGTTCCGTGAAAGGTCGACCGAAACAATACAACGTTGGCAGGAACTTCTATACTCGCCCTTCACTTCAATTACAAAGTGCATAGGGGACTTTTCATGCACGTATTTCATCTTTCCTTCAGATGCTTTTCTCCAGCTGCTTGGACAACACGCGGCCTGCAGCATAAAAGATGTCTCAGACTTGAGCGGCGGCGATTCATATCGTGAGTATTGGGACAACAGCCGTCTAGTGCTTGGCTTCATGATCGTCTTCAAGTTAATTACGAAGCAGTAGTCTAGTAATTTGGGTAATTTCTTCTGAAACAATATATTGTACGATTACTCAACACAGTCGGCCCTTTCTCCGCTACGTAATCGATGCACCGCGCGGGACCATTCTTTGCCGCACGTTCAACGAATGTCGATCATCACGTGGACAACACGCATGCATCAGTCGCCCCCCATATGAGCATCTGCATTTCTCTCAAGGCGTAGGCGTCCGAGAGCAGACATCCTGTGCTGGTACCACGCGAAACGCTAGCCCATACCGACGCCGAACCGGCAACGACCGGACGCTGCCTGAGCATCCGTCGCTCCTGTTGGATGAGCCAATCCGCTTACGGCGCACGTTCCCCTTCGCCTCGTTTCGCTCCTTTCCGTCCCACGTTTCGCTATAGCCAAATACTTCCTCTTGGTATTAATTTTCTTCTTCTATCGTATGGTGTGCGCCAAGCCACACCGATGTGTTCTACTTTTTGTTTCTCTCTGACGGCTGCATATATGTCGACTTCGGCCAGAGCGGTATCTGCAAGGGCGCGCAAGTTATTGATGACGTTCCGTTTCCTTACCTTCTACTTGCAAACGGGTCTAATGTGTTTAATCTTTCTGTTCTTTTGTAGCCACTCCATAAAATTAGCTCCGAAAGTCTTTATCCCCTGAGGTTCTTCGATAACGTGCACCGGGACCTCAGCACACAGGCGTTTTTCAACCGAAATTATCTTAGCCCTAAATTTCTTCGGGATTAGGCACGCCCTTACTGGCTGCCTGGTTTCTCGCCGAGTAAATTGGTCCCGATCCCGGTTGGGGTTCAATAAAAATTGGTTAGATCACGAAGGCTGCGTTATCGAAGGTGCTGACTTGATGGGTCGATCCTGGCACCAAGTGCAAGACATGCGGGATCTGTAAGGGTTTAATTGCGGTTTGTAACGCCGGTCGATCCTATAGGCAGTGCAATCAAATACGTGGGTTGACGGACCGATCGTGGTAATGCTAATGGATTTTAGTGCAGCTCAGGTGTAGACATGCGACACGAGCCTCTTTGCCCCTTCCTCCGGGTTTTGCGTCGTTGTCTCGCCGAGTAGACGTCATAGGGGCTCGATCTCTCATACAGCTGAGGAGGCGGACAGGGAAAGCACGAAGAACAGTGGCCACGTTAGTGCGGAGGAACGTGTAGAGGAAGCACTTGCGCAGCGGCGCTGGTTTATACGTTACAAACGGTGTGCGAATAGTTCAGTGCAATATTAAAGCACATTTACCAGCGTTTCGATTGGGAAGTGCAAACGATCGTCGAATGTGAGGAAGTGACGATCATTCACTTCGTTCCAGGAATCAATAAGTCAACTAAATTCATTCTCTATTGCTTCGACACAAGCAATGTCGTCATATGCATGACACCAGAAAAGCTTTACATAGTATTGTGGCAGATGTCCATAGTACACAGAGGAGTGTTGTGGCAGATATCCTTGAATACGCACGAAATCGCCAGCTAAACCCTCTTTTAAGGTGGCCATTTCGATATACGCCCCAAATATAGCGCGGCTACTTGGTGCAAGTTTTGTTTACAAGGAATATCAGCACGTCACGAAAAGCGGAGGTGGTGGTCGCAAACCGCTGACGCAGGCGCCGTTCAACCTGGTTCATTGGTCGTGAGCCACACAACGACCGTGTCTCGCCGAAAGCTGGACGCACGTTGCATAAGCCCTTCTTTCATTCTGTGGTTTTTCCCTTAAAAAAAAATTACCGACGATTACGTTACTTCCTAATGCGAAATTTGAGCGCAGCAAATAAGCTGTTTCACCTTTTGGATAGATTGAGGCAAAGAAATCGAGCAACACATGTATGCGCTATCACAGAATTTTTTTTTTCACACGTATTCCTTTAACAAAGACTCCACTAACAGTTCTTGACAGTCATGAAGGAAGCTTTGTGGTCGGAGAAATAGACTGATATATGTTCGACTTGGTACACCAATGCTTGATTCTCAAAGACGAGATCTATACAAGTGGCTCGCGAGGTTGTCACAGCCGTGGGGGAAGCAGAGGTTAAGCGCCGCCGCCGAGAAGACCCTGCCGTTCGCGCCGCCGAAGCGGAGGCTCACCGCCGCCGTCCAGAGCAACCAGCAGTAAGCGAGGCTGAAGCAGAAGCTCATCGCCGCCGCCGAGAAGACCCTGCAGTTCGCGCCGCCGAAGCGGAGGCTCATCGCCGCCGTCGAGAGCAACCAGCAGTAAGCGGAAGCGGAGGGGGGCGGCGTGTACACCCAGCGGCAAACGATGGGGGCAGAAGCGCGCGCAGCAAGCGGACAACACGATAAAGGGAGGAGGGAAGAGATAGCAGCGACCCTTTCCTCCTCTTTCTGCATGGCGGCGACGGTGTTCTATGCAGTCACGTTATCTTGACTCTCTAGCGGCGTCAGCGGCATCCAGCGGTATCAGTCGGTCGCTGCTAGCGCTGGGGGGATGTAAGGGGGGCGGAGCTGGTTACGAGGCCGACGCCGACGACAACGCCGACGACGACGCGAAACCCAGGAACGGACGCCAAAGAGCTGCGCTCTAAAAAAGGATAACGAGCTTGCGTCCATGTTGTCGCTTCTATCAGAACGCGCAGCGCCCTTCGTCCTTCTCACCTTCTCTCCCCTAATATCGCCTTGTCTAAACCTTTCGACAAGGCGAACGCAATGCATCTTCGACCTACTGCAGCGGCTTACGCGTCAGTGGCACGTGAAGCCTCCAACCTGCCAGTTTATGTGACGTACACAGATTACTGGTAATCTAGCCCACCCCCCCCCCCCCCAAGAAAACAATGTGGCGCACTTTTTTATTTCACATTAAATTATGTTATAGTTAAGGATTTAGTTATAGTTAGTGCTGGAAGTTAGTCCGCCGAAATGGCAGAGATGATAGCACCATCCCTGCCTTACTATAGAATAGAAGCATTATTGACCAAGATGAATCCAAAGTATAGATTGTTTTGCTCATTACTTTTCGTCTGTGTTTGCCCCTACAAATACACAAGATATTGAAGTTTTGCATCCGATTCAAGTAGATCGCATGCCGGCGGTGCCCTTTTCGATAACGGGTGTTCATCGATTGCTAAATGATATAGAAGAGAGCAAACCCAGCGGTTCTGATGATATTCCGGCTGCAATTCTCAAGCACTGTTCAGGGGTATTAAAGTTTGTAGCTTTCTCGCAGTTATTTCAACATTCTTTAAACCATGCTGCTTTACCCCGTGACCGGAAGTTGGCACATGTAGTGTCTGTACATAAGTGTGGGCCGCGCAACAACGTTTAGAACTACAGACCGGTGCCACTAACAAGTATCCCGTGCAAAAAAAATGGAGCATGTAATTTATTCTTCTATAATGTCACATCTTGAAAAGCATAATCTTCTAAATGACAGACAGCACGGATTTCGTCGCGGATTTTTATGTGCTACACAGCTGGTAGAATTCACACATGATTTGGCCCTGGCACAGGCGGCTTGTCGTTGACTGAGTTTTCTTTGATTTTCTCAAGGCGTTTGATGTTGTTGCGCACGGCTTACTTGTATCAAAACTTAGAGCTTACAATCTGGATGAAAATGTGCTCAAACACATCGCTGAATACCTCTCTTTCCGGCAGCAGTCTGTTGTTCTGAACGGTTTTTCTTCAGTAAACGCCCCAGTCACTTCCGGGATACCCCAGGGTTCAGTACTGGGGCCACTCCTATTCCTACTGTACATTAATGACATTACGGATAACATCACATCATCGTTTCGAACGTTTGCTGATGACTGTATTTTATACAGAGTCATTTACGATCATAGCGACTACGTAGCTTTGCAGGATGATTTGGACATTGTGGCAACATGTTGTGCACGTTGGAAAATGTCGATAAATGTGAGCAAATATATGCACGACACCTTTACAAGGAAGCGCTCCTACCAAGAGCACACATATAGAATCCATGAGGCTAGTTTAGTTACTTAGGTGTTTTTTTTTTTCACCTCGGACTTGCGATGGACTAGGCACACAAATTATTTAATGAATAAAGCGACGTCGGTGCTCGGTTTTTTGAGGCGGAATTTCAGTCCCCTACCCAAAGATCTGAAACAACAATTGTATTTCCCACATGTACGATCAACGCTCGAATACGCAGGTGTATGTTGGGACCCTTACACCTCGGAATTAAAAAACTTGAAAAAAATACAAAACAGGGCTGCCAGACTTTTCCTTGTGAACTATGGCAGAAAATTCAGCATGACAGAGGCTATAGGCATGCTTTTCAATGGTCGAACTTAAAGACTGGCAGGAGAAACCTGCGCTTGAAATTATTTTATAGCATATATCATTCCCATACCGGTATTAGTCGAGAGAAATACATGACACCACCTTCGTATGTATCCCTAAGAAGGGATCACCTTTTGAAAGTCAAGGAACTTGATTTTGAAGGTGACGTTTTGCAGTATTCTTTTTTTTTTGTCCAGGTAGCACGCGCCTGAAATCTTCCGCCTGATGTTGTGCTAATTATGTCTGTTGATGCTTTTTGCCACCCTTTAAACGTATAAATACCCTTCTACAAACTATTATATTTCGAATGAAATCCGCCCTGCTGCAATGCCTTATTTGTGATGCAGGTACTGAATAAATAAAAAAATGAAAAGTTTGTTGCACGTCCCAGAAATTGAGGTGCCCTACCATCATTCTGGAATCGGCGGCTATCTAAAAAAGTGAGACAAAATTTTTTTTTTAGAGCGCAGCTCTTTAGGCACCCGTTCCTGCGGCGCGCTTCGGCGGCGTAACCAAGCGAACGAGCACAGCGAAAAATGAAAGAGCGAACGCGGAGCAGGAGATGGAACACGGGGGCCGCGAACGGCGGAGACCAATGAGAGCGGCCTCTTCACCGACGTGCGCGCGGGAAATTGCCATCATGCGGACCCGCCCGACCGCTCGTTTCGTACTATCGTCTGCTCACGTCAGCTCTCGCTGGCGCTTGTTAGGTTTGGTATCATTCGCGCTTGTTTCGATTGTCACGGTTCGCAATTTTTGTCATCTGATTGAGTGCGCGATGCGACTTGTTTAGTACTTTCTGCAAGCCACGCGGGGACCAGTGATTACACTGGAACCTTCGACGAGTCATGTATAGAAGCCGACGCGCTTGACACGCAGATCAGACTTCCGACGATCGCCAACTCTGCTCGCCGCTATCGTTGTGCTAGAGTCTTAAGTGTCACTTGTTTTTCTGGGCACAAGTTCGCCCACTAAAGAGTTAAATTTATAACTCACAGTTTCGACACTGTGTCGTTCTTCCCCTGTCACTAGCACGTGACAATACAATCATAATATTGTTACAAGTAATGTTGAACCGGCTTTATTTAAGGGACGAGATTGATGAGGAAGTCAAGATGGCGTCCCGAGGCTGCACCAGCTAACGTCTTCTTCCTCTTCTGCTCGGCCGGCTCATGCCGTAGCAATATAAAATAGTGTCAGCCAGTTGTTTCTGAACAATGAGCGACGCGAACGGTGGAAGTGCTTCGTCAGCCGCAGCTGCTAAACTAGCTGCCCGAGCTGAGGCTCAGCGCCGCCGCCGAGAGCACCTTGTCGTTCAGCGTGGGAGCGGCCTGCTACGTGCTGACGCGCGTTCCGAAGGACCAGAATAAAGTTTTACCATACCATACCTTATATCGCGAATTCAAAACACCTAAACAGCTACGCTCGAAATTCGCATTAGTGAGTGAGTATCGTAACTGCCGGTGAGTTTTTTTGTCACCGCTTCTCCTCTAATGAAACATCACAATACGTCAGCATATTTAGCGATTCATTAGGCTTACATTAAAGGAGCGGATTCGCGTCCGCCAACTTCCACAGTGCATGGGATTCGCATAATTTGTTTGCGCTTCGCTGTCGTGCTGCCGAACGAAGCCGCTGCAGTAAGTTTCGAACGAACGACCTTGTGCGGAGCAAGAACGTCATAATGGTTGGCTGCTATTTAATTCAGTGCATTCATCGCGACTGCTGCGTCGGTATTGTTTAAGAGTTAGCTGTGCTCTTCTTCAATCGCTACATTAGCGTTTATTGTCAATTTATTTTTCAGGTTTAAACTTCAGAGGCCGCATTCACAAAGGTTTTCGTTCGCAAGTACTACGTTCGCAAGTACTATTGACCGGTCGCGTTCTCTAATGATATGTCCAGCTTGATGGTTGGCTGGAACTTGATCTTGCGAACGGTATCAGCGCAAGAGCTTTTTCTGAATACGAGCCCAGAAGTGTACTGCTTCAGAAACGCATCGAGTGTTTCCTGGGACACACCCGCTTGTCAACTAGAGCGTCTGTCAAATAAACAAAATTTGTCGGCGTATTGAGCATCGACTTATACATAAAGAATGAAGGCATGACCCTTTAATCTAACCTTCGTTTCAAATAATAATAATAATAATAATAATAATAATAATAATAATAATAATAATAATAATAATAATAATAATAATAATGTTTATTGTCCCCAAAAGTGCAAAACAACACGAACAGGCCGGTATAAGCCTCAATTGGCTCGTAGGACCGAGCCTATTAGCATGATACGCATGGCGAAAAAAATACATAAATTGAGGAGACATGTAGAACAAAGAAAAAAAATGAATGACAAAAAATGGAAAAGAACAAGTTAACATTTGGTTATTATACTTAAAACAAAGGAAATTGAAGAAGTAAATATTACGATGCAAAAATGTTCTGGAAGTTAATTTCACCATAGCTCCTTTAATAATTCTTTCAGGGTGCTTTTCGAAGTCGCGTTAAACACTTTATCTCGTAACTTGGTAAAGATGTCCGGCGCATATGCACAGCGTCTGGCCGCACCATACCTTGTGGCTGAACGAGGAACTAATCAATCAATCAATCAATCAATCAAGAGTGTTTATTAAGGTGCCCAGGAACAACGTCGAGAGTCTTGGTGCTGGCGCACCACTACTGCTACTACTACCAACAACAACAACAACAACAACAACAACAACAACAACAACAACAATAATAATAATGACCATGACGATGATGATAATAATAAAATTACTCGCCCGTAGAACGTTATAGTGAAAATGCTTGCTGATCCTATTCCCGGTTTTATTCTAAGCAGGCACGGGTTCTGCTAATTTCCAGCGTCTCGGCGAGCTGCGAATCGCAGCACCGCGTGCACTTTCTCAGGAGACAGACGTGGTTCCGGTCACGTAGCCAGCTGTCGCTCATCGGAAGCGCGTGGGTGTACATGCCAGCCACTCTAGAATGGCGAATAGGAAAACAAAAGACGCAGCGCGACTCGACCACGTGTGAAAGTATCTCCGCGCGGAGACGCGCTCGGGCACGAGCAGTATCCGCGTGTCACAAGGTGCGCAGCAGCAGCGAAGACGAGCAGCGCGGTGCGACGACGGGCGTTTCCGTTACCCCGAAGACGGAGCGCGACACAGGGTGGCCGGCCACAGCGTTCCTGCATTCTAGAATGCCCTCGTTGCAGGAACATACTATATACGGGCGGTGATCGTTTTTTTTAAAACTTTCACGGAATTTGTTAAACAAGCCTGTTGCACACACCGTAATTCCAGTCCTTTTTGAGCTGGGTTGTTCGGGGAGGCGGACGTTACTTGCACGAGAAATCGAAACACATATTCAACTAATTAACAAAAAATCCACTAATTGCAGCCAGTTAGTTTCCAAGGCGTATCCACATGCAATGAATTTCCAGAATGGCGCCAGTTTGGAGACGTGCGCCATCAAACTCGACGTACGAATGCAGTGTAGTTCCACTTGTTCAACAAAACGCACTTTTGTGCACTGAAACACGAAGGTAACTGGAACGCCCATATATTTCATTCCACACTTTGGGAAATAATATCTCAAAACTGGTGTCATCCTGAAAATTCACTTCAAGTGGATACGTTTCGCAAGCTCACCGGCTACAATTTGTAAATTGCAATATGCGCCTTAAGGTAATTAATTTATGAGTTAATTAGTAATTTTTAATTAGTTGACTTAGTGTTTCTTTTTCTCGTGCTAGTAATGTCGGCCTCTTCGAACACTCCAGCTCAAGGACGAGGATTATGCTATTTGCCACAGGCGATCTTCTTTTTAAATTTCATAAAACTTAAAAATTATCACCGTGTACGTATACGGGAACACTGCAGCGATGTTGTCGCAAGCACGAGGTGAACCACTGCCACATTGGCAGACGTGCCGCGTGACATAGCAATTTTCGTGCGACAGCAGTTAAGCGCTCGAAATTGGGACTTCCTCGTCCGTCCGTCCGTCCGTCCATATCGTTACGCTGACGATGACCATCGTCGTCATCGACGACGCAACGACGATTTTTTCTCGTCGTTAGGCCACCTCGTCATCCCAAGCTTCGGCATCGCAGCAGCGTGAAGAGAAAAGACAACTTTGCGCATTTTCGGGAACCGAGCGCGCTAACCACTAATCTGTAGCGCAACAACAGGGCGGGGAATTCAGTGCAAGCAAGGCCTTGTGCTCCACATGCACAGACTCCGAGAGTAGTGGCGTCTGCGCATGTATTTCGGAGGCAAGGGCGAGTCAAACTGTCGTGGAAGAGGATGGTAACATGTATACATCGCATACGAATCGTTCTCGATAAGATGGTGGTGTGTGTACATGCAATAATTCCTTGTCATATACTCATGAACACATCGTCGATGACACAACGGAGGCTACATGACAATGATGGTGATAAGCCTCGAACTTGGCACATAGCCACAATAGAGGATGCGTCGAAAATAAGATCCACGCGGTTAATGGCAACAAGCGACGTAGCTGACGCACAAGCTCACCCGCAGGATTCCCAGCCGCCAAGTACCCTATATACAGGGTGTCCCACATAACTTGAGCCAAGAATTTAAAAATGAAAGGCACGTCGGAAGCGAATTGAACCGAACGCATGCTATTCGCAATAGCTTATAGTAACTCAGACATTTTTTTTTGTTTTCCCCATAACTCACGAATTGATTAAGTTTAATTACCCAACTTTTTAATTATTGGCTGAGGACCCCAAGTATGATACGCAAATTTGTAGAGCACCTTCAGAAACCTTCGATCGAGTTGTTTCCCCTTTTTCCGGGTTGCATAGAAAGACCGCGAAATATGAAAAAAGCCACGCGACGGAGCATTTGCGCAGCGGTATTAAGCTGCTCTCAAGCGTGCGTTCGCTGAACAAGGTCGGCAGCATCGTGACTGGTGACGAGGAAGTGGCAGGGCGTTCTTTATCTCATCGGCAGCGCTCAGCCAGCAGCATGCATTTTCGCCGTCATCTGACGGGAGCTGACCTTGTTCACCGAACGCACGCTTGAGAGCAGCACGATGCAACTGCACAAACGCTCCGTCACGTGGCTTTTTTTTTCATATTTCGCGGGCTATCTTTGCCACCCGGAAAAAAAGGACTACGTGAGACGTATCGTATAGGGAACAACTCGATCGGTGGTTTCTGAAGGTGCTCTACAAATCTGCGTATCATACGTGGGGTCCTCAGCCAATAATTAAAAAGTTTTCCCCGTAACTCACTAATTAATTAAGTTTAATTCATGATGATGATGAATTAAACTTAATTAATTAGTGAGTTACGGGGAAAACGAAAAATTGTCTCAGTTACTATAGGCTACTGCGAATTGTATGTGTTCGGTTCAATTCGCTTCCGACGCACCTTCCATTTTTAAATTCTTGGCTCAAGTTATGTGGGACACCCTGCGCAGCGGCACTGCAAATGTACAAGTATAATGACATGGTGCTGCGGCATTCCGCTCGTGACATCAGTTGTAGTAGAAGTTTCTGGCCTCAGAGTTAATTAATTCTCAAGGAGGGGGAGGGGAACCTTCACAACCACTCATCGAGCCTGAAAAGCCTTTATGACAGCAACTACCCCGATCCTGATTTGCGGCCTAAACATTGATTTACGCAACAATTAAATTTTAAAAATGGTACAACACAATTTAAAATCTGAAGGTCATCTCAAGTGCCACGCTCCAGTGACGTCGGGGAGGTAGGCACTTGGACGTTGTCCTACCGAACGATGGATGAATAAAATTTTTACACGAGCTCTCCAAACTTGTCACTCTGAGACAACGCTAACTCAACTGACTTTGATAGCACACAAAAGAAACGAAAATAAACATGATGCAATAAGATTATTTGAATCAAATATAGTCAAATAATAAAATGCTGAAACGCCTAAAGAAAGGATTAGTGTAAGCCTTTTTCGAAACAGCTGCGAATAAAGAGTTTCATAAAGTTCTGCATTTTAACAAAATCAATCTAGCCCGCTTAAACAGGGGGAATCTGAGAGCGCTACAGTATGTTCATGTGTGTAGTTAGAATTCCACAACGTGCATTACTATGTCGTACATTAAGGCAGTTACGTACGTCACAAAGAAGAAAAAATCTGAACTTTCTGTCAAGTTCACACTAGTCTTTCTGTAGTATCACAAAATTGTAATTACCTTTTAAATTTCATAATAAACGTATATTTCTTTTCAACATCTTTACTTAAATTACTAAATTCTTATATGACTGCATCCGTCGCCCCCTAACAAACCACCCTATAACCGCTGGGTTCATGACCATGCAGTTCTCACGCTCAGTTAGACGTAGTGGCCGAATGCAATTATTCGAGGGAAAACAAGCAAGCGAAAATAAGATAGTGGTTCTGGGTGAATGCTGCTTGCTCAGTAAAAATGTGCAAAACCAATATGAATCGCTGAAGTCTGTTGTCCTTTTTGCTACGCACATGCAAAAATCGCTGGTATTTGTGCATAGCTTATGTAACAGAAGTAACATTTTCTAATAGATTATAAATCATCACGCCGATTCGCTTTGCTTTAAACAACCTTAGTTTTGAAAATGAAAGGCTCTATGAAGCACGAACCTGCCTGAAATAGTCAGTTGAACTTGACATTTTTTTTAATTTAACAAATATAATTCGAATCATTTACGCGGTTGCCTGTAGTGGACAGAGAAAAACAGAGGCTCTCTTTAATAAAACCTGGAAACGTTTGCCACATTCAGCAATATGCAAAGCTAGTCGGCTAATGCAATGCTTAGTGCGCTCAATAACTGCTCCGCATGAATTCAATAGGGAGGGTCGGAACTAAAGCTTTGGCCGCCGACTCACCGCGCTCGCTTCCAAGAAGGCAGCGGGGCGTCGTAGTACGTGCGCGAGCAGCTGGCGTTTGGCCTCGGGCTGCCACGCTGCCGAGTCGGACCGCGGGCGCGCGTTTGCGAGGAGGGGTCATTGCACTATAGCTCGCGAAAGAAGCTCGTGGCTAGTGCTGCGAAACCCGCGGCTTGTGTTGGAGCCTCACGAGCGAACGCCGAGACTTCTGCGCGAAGTTTGCTTACGTTGATTCTTGCACTCACCGACGATGTGGTTCTGAATACAAGTACAGTATTTCTTACGCATAACCGATTCGTAGGTCTCGGGTATAATATTAACGGAAATTCGCTTTGTCACGTGACCCCGGGTAAGAATTTCGCAATTCGGGTGAATCACTTTTACTGGCGCATGCGCGATAGTTTTGTGTTACGAACTTCGCAATAGGACATCTGCGTCAAAGCGTGCCGACTTCTTTCTAACGCACTTCATTTGTGATGCAGTGGTTATAAAATACTACGCTGATAAAATACTATTCATACCGAATTTCCGTCGTGAAAAGGACGTCTTGGGCATCTCATACGAAGCGGCCCCACAAATCTATTTGAAGCTGATTATCGGACCATCCGTTCCTGTGCAACTAGCCTCTATGTTTATGTAATCAAATCTTGATTCCAATAATCTGGGTCTCTTTCAAAGCCGTTACACGAGCCAGAATGTCTCGATAACCCGCATGAAGACTCCGATACCGCCTGCTGCAGGGACATTTTTGTTCTATTCTTGTTTGCCTAAAACCAGCGCAAAGCGCTACCAACTCCCCCAACACCCATGATCTTTCAAGACGGCCCTAGTTCAGCATTTAAATGTTACAATGCTATTGTTACATATCCGATCATATATTCTGCATGTCGAAATACTCAACCTGTCTTTGCCGGCCACTGGGCCCTCAGAATATTGCAATACAAGGTATGCGCTATAGAGTTCAAAGAATAGGAGGAGCTGAATTTAGAGAACTGAACAAAAGCAACAACAACAACAACAAAAAATGAAACCTTAACTCGAACCTAAGGAAAACAACATGAAAACGAAGTATATTTAAGTTTAGGTGTAATAATTTGATCTTCTTAGCATTTATATTAAACGAAAAGTGACCCGCCGTGGTTGCTCAGTGGCTATGGCGTTGGGCTGCTGAGCACGAGGTCGCGGGATCGAATGACGTCCGCGGCGGCCGCATTTCGATCGGGGCGAACTACAAAAACGCCCGTGTACCGTGCATTAGGTGCACGGTAAAAAACCGCAGGCAATCAAAATTAAAGTTAGATCATTGAATCAATCAGATCAATTAAAGTCATAGTCAGATCGCTGTTTTGGTGCGTAAGACCCCAGAATTGTTTTTCTTTTTTAATCATAAGTCGTCGCAGCTGAGCCCCCCCCCCCCCCCCCCCCTTCGGAGTCACGCGTATACGGCTTGAAGTGATCGAGTGGGCTCGGCGATGTCATGCCGGGCGATGAAGTATAATTTTATTGAAACGGAAGACTGTGGGAGACCTATCCAAAAACCGCTTCCGCGGTAAAAAGCCGACGACAGCCCCATAGGTAAGGAAAAGCGCTATCGACCAATTCATTCCTTTGAAACAGTTCGGCGTTGCCACCGTTGCACATCATGCTGCGCAGCCGCTACTGCATGCGGTGACGAACTTGCACACACCAAGAAGCATCAGTTGTCAGTTAGCCGCAGCGTTATAGCGCCGACGCCACCCTGCAAGCGGACAAATCGCGTGTCTGTCTCGTGCCTGTCTTGTTCCGTGGCTACACTCTTGAAAGAGAGCGTACACCCAAATTTGCAGCGCCGGCGCTGTCTCATCACAGCCAGATTCACTTTAAGCTAACGTTCTCATCAGCAGTCCCACACTTCAACAAACCCAAGCACGCAAAACGAACGTATATAGAGAAGCGCCAAACGCAGCAATAATCGCTGCGGCAGTCATGCGCCGCGATGAAATGTGGCTCCAACCGAGCGAACCAAGGAGTGCATATACGACCGCATGGCCGCAGACGTCGAGTGTGTGCATGTGAGGGAGACCTTAACGACGACGGCGGCAGAGCTCACAGGCGACACCGCTCTAATTTGCCATTCAAATTTGTCAAATCAGTGCCGTCGTCCCCCCCTCATCCCTCTGTCGTTCGCGCGCTCGCTAACGATTCCGCCGCCGGCGAGCGTCGTGGTGGGTCTGTCTCGGACCGCTGCCCGCGCGCAGGTTCGGGATTGTCGCGCTGCGAAATAGCTGTCGCCGGGGCCCGCGTTTTTTCTCTCCCCGTCGGCCATCGCAAAGCCTGTGCGAGCCGATAATGGAACGCACGGTCGCGTCGTGCCCTTCTTTCACCAGGGCTGTGGTGTCCCATTCCGGGCGTTTCATTATAGGCGCCGATACTGAACTGCGCCGCAGCTGCCACCGCGGCAGCCGGTGGTTGCTCCGCTTCATCAATCACGGCAGCCACCGGAGACGCGCGCAATCACCGAATGACGCGGCCTCCGTTCGGCGCGTTAATTCGGCGTCAACGAGACCTATAGAGCGCCTGTCATGTCCAGCCACCTCTGTAGGACAATTTCTACGGGAAAAACCCGGGCTCGCTATGCGCATGTTTAAGAATATCGCAACGTGCGGGAGCGATTGAGCTCCTAAGGAACCGCCGCAGGTTCGCCGTTGTGTGTGTATCGGTTCGTCCACCAAACTCTTCTTCACATTTCCGAGCATATTTCAATGACATCCTGAAGGAATAACGGCAGCCGATAGCTGTTACTTAGCCGGTTTTTATTCTTGTGCTCACGTTCGTTATGTGCAGATGCTGTAATGAATGCTAAATAAATAATTTGATTGATTGATTGATGTTTGATTGCCGAGCGCCTTAATTCCGACTACATATTACTTATTTGTTTTGTAATAATCCTTCGGAAGTTTTGTCCACAATTAAAGCACTGGTGAAAGCGACAGACACTGGAGTGATGTGCGCGCTACGCTCAAGTTGCGTGCGCAGACCGTGTGATGCGTGTGGAACAGGGGACCTCGTGAAGGAGGCCCCTTGCTTGTCTATATTGGAAGGAGGTCATCCTGTCGTCGCCGCATACGACAAGGACCATTGTGTGTCGGAAGAGGTGCCGACATCTTACACTCTCCTAAATTCCACGGCCAGGGCGACGCTGCGTCGGTGACGCTGGGAGCCGTCACCGTCGTGGAAGAAACCGTCGACGCAGGAGGACAGACGGGCAAACAAAGAACAGCGCGCCGCGCGAAAGCTTGCGTGCCGCCTCGTTTTGCACCAGGGCGCTCTCAGGGAGAGGGCGGCGCCTGCATCAAACTCGCGATTCGCCGAACAGGTCAGGTGACGACGACTCCATCGGGAAAGAAGCGAATGCAGCTCAGGAGACGACGTTGCCGCGGGGGAGAAGGAAAAGACACGGCGAGAGAAAATCGCTCGTGTCACCTTATAAGACTGGAATTCTGCTTGCTTGATGGGTCTCTCGTTATTCCTTGTCTGGCTCTCGCTTTGCCTTAGCATGGCAATAAACGTTCAACTAAGGTTACCCGCGAAAGCGTCACCCCAACTTTTTTTTTTGTCCGGCATCGACGCGTGGCAACGCGGCCAGTCCGGCCTGCCAAACAGCCTTCCCGTACTTGGCGCACGGTACGTGAGCCACCCAAAGACTGCACCGAGTGACTGCGTTGCACTAAACTCACAAATAGACAATAATAAAAAAATAAATAAATTGCGAGGTTGCACTGAATGCATTAAAAACTGCACAGTGAGTTATTAGAAACGCCGTACTGGGGGGCCCCTGATCAACTTTAACCACCTGTGTTCCTTTAACGCACACCTAAGCATAACGTGCGCACGAGCGTTCTTGCATTTTCGCTCCCATCGGAATGTGACCGCCGTGGCCGCCAAAAAAAAAAAGAAAGAAATATATTGCTGCCGTTTCATTCCCATTCTGCTCTCAGACACCGGTTTAGAATAACTGCGCACTCATTCTCGACCTCAGTCTGCAGCTGTCTGCGCGGTGCGCGCATGGGCAACTTTAGCGACGTGGCAGCTGACGACAAAGCTGTGAAGAGCGAGCGCTGCAAATGGCAAGCATGCGATACGAACAGGCTGGGCGCTATTGCTCTTGTTCCTTCGTTATTTCTGGCAGTGCCCGCAGCTATACAGTGTACTAGAATATAAGGGACACTGTACTGCAGTCCCCGGCAAAATATGGCTGCCCCCAAAAGCGCTGCAAATTTGCCTCCATAGTCTGGTGGGGACCTGTAGCTTTTTTCCCCCCTTTATTTGAGTCGGAAGCTGCAGCTAACCGCAGAGTAAGGATGGTAACATTCGTAACTACTATGTTATGAACGGGTACAGGGACACTTTAACGACGGGGAAAAGGAAAAGCAACGCTTCCTTTTTTTTTTCATTGGAGGTTCACGACATAAATCGCGCAGCGTAAGTAGAAGGTGCGTACACCGGCAAGACGCATGCCGACTTCCAACAGAGTCATTTTTGTCTCCCGGTCTGTTTGCGCTACAAGTTTCCTTTCATAGCAATTCGAAACAGCGACACCGACGAGCTACCCATCCGAGAGCAGCCATTATGCATTGACGCCTGACATCAGCTTTTTTTTAATTATTATTATTATTGCTGCATTGCCACTCGACGAAGACGCCATTACAGCGCATTTGTCATGGGGTACAAGACGTATGCGGCGGAGTTATATTTCACTTCCCCGTGAAGAAACACATTTATCGCTTAATGTACGACGTGTCTTGAATCAGTCGCTTTGGCTGCAGTTTTGCAGGATATTTTTCAAATACTAACGGGTTAAATTTTGGAGCAACGCAGCCGCGCATTGAGAAGATGTAAGGCGAAATTGGTAATATAATATTTGACATTTTCATTTTAATCCAAACAGCTTCAATCATTCAATCTACCTCGACAAAGCTGTTCTCACTGACTCTTGGCGAAAGGAAGTAATGCGGTCGGCATGGAATGTGTTGATTAGCAACATTTGGGCGCGAAGACGCTGGAAGTGTGTATAATTAAATAAAAAGGTTAGTTAAGGTCTAATTAATTACATTATGGCATGTATTGCAATTTGCGAATTGTAGGCGGTGAGTCGTAAGACGTATACACTTGGAACAAATTTTACGAATGATACCAGTTTCGCCATATTAATTCCCAATGTGTACGACGAAGGGCAACTATAAATAGAAATCAGATATCGAACAAACTAAGACACAAATTCAATTCAATGACCCCCCCCCCCTCCTGCCCACTTGGCACCTACGTCATCATTGTCGGGCCAGTTAACTCAGTTCTCGGTACATCATGAGTGGTCCTGAAGAGTTTCTGAACTGTCTGTTGTCTGAGAAGCTAACCCTAACAATAATATGTAAAATATGCGGGTGGCTTGGCTACGCTATTCTGGGCTAATACTAAAGTACACAGATATACATTTCATTTAAAGATGCGCTCACAGAGCTTGGAACTTATTATTGCCCCCTTTTACGTGTAAACATTAGCTATTTTAGCTATTAGCGTATTGTTGCGTAAGCTATTGTGTGCATGAAAAAAAAAGAAGAAGAGAAAAAGATCAAGGCAGTTTTGCTCGAAGTGCGAAACAACGACATCAATAGCGATGTTTCGCGTTGCGCTTAAGCTTATCAGGCGGTGTTCTAAGAATTAGCACGCGGAAGCGACAGGTTGGCGCTGCACAGCACGCAAGGCAGCTGCTGCAGCGGCGCATAAATAGCGCCTCTATATTAGGCGTCTTACCATTATATAGGCGTTGTCGATAGAAGCGCCGCCACCGGCCTTACGGCCGTCGCACCTCGATTAAGGTACCTCGATGGTCGCCCGTGTACCGTGCAATGAGGGCACGTTAAGGATACCCTGGTGGTCAAAATTAACCAGGAGTCCCCCGCTACGGTGTGCCTCGTAATAAAATCGTGCTTTTGGCACTTAAAACCCCAGTGCCTCGGTGGTGCACGAGATCAGAGCAAAAGAAAACCGTCAGCGTTTGTATCTTACCCCCGTATTCAGAAATGCGCCTAAACTTGAAGCTTATGCTTGACTTGATCTAAATGACGCCTGTCGTGAACGCGCCGAAGCAAACGCAATGAGCGCCTCGGGCACGTTCACGCTTGGCGTCACCTAGATCACACCAAGCATGGCTTACACATTTGGTAAGCGCGCAGATTGTCAGCGAGAACGCTGCCCCGGGAGGGTGCGTCCACTTAGCTCCATCGTTTTTGCAGCCAAACGCACTGCGCATCTCTCGCACTAACCCTCCACGTGTGGGCCACACATGCGCGGTCGATATTGTGACAGCACGGCGGCGTCGGCACGGATGCGCCTAGAATGTCTATATAATTGCTATCGCTGTAGAAGAAGAAACGAAAACGATGCACCGTATCCGTACAGTCATATTTAAAAACTTGCATACTGTGAGACACTTATTACTGTTTTATGCGCATTTTCTTCTGAGCACCGACGAAAGGTGCGTTATTATTATGCATATATGCATTTCGTAATTAAAGCTAGTGATAACCCTATGGGCTGGGAGAATGAACTGGGGTGCGTTTGGCAGGCATTGTCTGATCATGAACAGCAGGTTGCCATTATCCCTCAAGAGAAAAGTGTATAACAGCTGTGTCTTACCAGTACTCACGTACGGGGCAGAAACCTGGAGGCTCACGAAAAGGGTTCTACTTAAATTGAGGACGACGCAACGAGCTATGGAAAGAAGAATGATATGTGTAACGTTAAGGGATAAGAAAAAAGCAGATTGGCTGAGGGAACAAACGCGAGTTAATGATATCTTAGTTGAAATCAAGAAAAATAAATGGACATGGGCAGGACACGTAATGAGGAGGGAAGATAACCGATGGTCATTAAGAGTTACGGAATGGATTCCAAGGGAAGGGAAGCGTAGCAGAGGGCGGCAGAAAGTTAGGTGGGTGGATGAGATTAAGAAGTTTGCAGGGACAACATGGCCACAATTAGTACATGACCGGAGTAGTTGAAGAAGTATGGGAGAGGCCTTTGCCCTGCAGTGGGCATAACCAAGCTGATGATGATGATGATGATGATAACCTCATCACAAGAACACATTTCTTTAGAATTTTATCAACAAAAGTGATCTAAATTTGAATAGCCTGTTAACGCACACCCATTATGGATATCATTAAACGTTGTGCTATATCGTTGCGGTCTCGCATTATTCGCCGTTGTTCCATTCCGTTCGAAAACAAATACTGCATCTTAGCGGCGTTTCTAAACTGCAAGATTACGTGAGGTAATGTGCAATTCAGTGAATAACATTATTTTGTCTAATCTTATGCTTTCAGTGGCGGCAAAGCGTAACGACACTATTGCGCTGTAGCAAATGACGCAGACTACTCGGTTCTTGCTTGGCCATAATGATATGGGCAGCGGTGTACAGCGTTGCAAATCAAGTAAAAAGTAATTTGCCAAAACAGCTACTATAAGGTCGGCATACAGCTCTAAATACTGTGCGACTTCATAGTGCGCGAACTGCTTCCGTGAGCTGCTCTAGACGAGAGTCCGAAGCGACATCGCGGGTGGCGACGAAAGAAGACGAAGAACGCTCTCGTGGGGATCGGTCACGGGACCTCGTGGCATCCCCACGCTCGAGCCAGCCGTTCGAAACGGGGTGGCCGACGCTGAGCTCCAGGTTCCATTTCAGAGACCGACCGCGACCCGGAGACGGTGCTGTGCCCACACAACCCAGCCGTTCGCGCCGAGTGTCACTCCGCCACTACCCCGGTGCCTGGATGAGGTACAGCGGACCACTCAAACGACGCCGGGTGATGGCCCCGGGACGAATCCCGCCGCTCTGGGCCACGCGGCCCACCCGCAGGCGTACGCTGTGGCCTCCGCGGTACCGCCGTCTGGGTTCACTCTACTTCGTGCCATTCCTGGGGAGAGGATCGTTCGAGGCATCGGGAGTACGCGGTGGGCCCAACGCGCAGGCAAGAATGGACAAGGTATTGCAATGTGAGTGGAATGGAGGCACGTTCGACCGGTACATACCTGCCGTGACCAAGGGAGCCGCCGCTGCTGCAGCTGCCAGCTGGCACATGGCCACTTCCGGCGAGCCACCCATTACACCGCTACCGTTTGGTCAGCCCAAACCATTCCAGGGGCATCAAAGGTCCTCGCGCTCCCACAGCCGTCGAGAAAACCATCAGCAAGCTTTCCCTCGGAGGGCTCCCGCACCACCATGGACGCCGGCCCCACTACCGCAGGGCAGACCAGGATTCGGGCCCGGAAGCAGCAAGCAGGTCACTGTCGCCGCCGTGGGCGTCACCCGAGGTACCGGCCCAGGGATCAGAATGCGAGGATTCCGCGAAAGAACAAGACGCCTGCGAGCCACGTACACTTGCCACCTTTCCTGACAAGCGCAGCCGCCCACCCAGGGCCGCCGCGCTCAGAAAAAACAACTCCGCGGCTGCCCCCCCCCCCCCCCTTCCCATTCCATCCTCGCTCAGGGCAACCTTTGGAGCTGACGAAGAGAAACGAGGTGCCTGCTATGATTTCGCCGATGAACCAGGCTTCCGACAGCGGCGGCAAGACCAGGGCCGCCGGAGGAGGAAAAATTACTTTGCGCTGGGCCACTGAACACAAGGCGACACTGTCGCAGACGTCTGGTAGCACCGGACATTAAATATATTTATATTTTCTATGAGATGCCTCTTTTATCTAATATGAGATGTGTAGGGAGTGATAAGAGCGCTGCGAGGAGCAGGTGTTGCTATTACAACCCGTGTAATAGCAACACCTCCGTCAAGCCATTTTTAGGCCTGCGCGTCACGTGACATGACGTCGGCCACGTCACGGCCCGCCAGCCGACCATTCCGCCTAAACTTCGCGCGCCAGAGATGCGATCTGACCATTGGCACTTTAGGGGAAATCATTGTAAATATCACGTGTGTTTTATGTTCTAGGTTCTGTGCTAAATTTGTCCCGGTAGTTCTCTGACACGAAAAGTCGCACTGCAACGTGAATACGCATTCGGTATTATTGGGAAGGAAAGCTGCCACTGAAATTTATTTTAAAAATCGGAAGTTTGGGAGCCAGACCGGCGCCTCCTGCAGGGCTGAAATGACGTGAAGCGTAGCATTTCTTGTATGCGTTTGCCGCTTTGACGGGCGAGGAGACACTTTTTGTAGTGCTTGAGAGTAAACGGTGGCAAGTGTTGCTGACGAATGATTGATGTTACCCGGTGTCTTCTGGATGTGCCAGGATTCCAAAAGGAGCCGCCGTCGGTAGTTTTCTCTGTCCAAGAGGACAGCGCCGTCATGGCTAATCTGGCGATCAAAAAACTCGTAGTGTTCTGTCACAGTACTGCGTTCCCTGTTTAGGATAGCGAAGGTCATTCTTGTGTTGACGAATTCTTTCAGGGAAGTTTTTAATCTCGCCAATATACGACGAAGGGAATTCGGTGCAGGTAATCTTGTACACAATGCCTTGTGCCTTTTTGTCAGGAACGCGGGCTTTTGACTACCAGCTGGTTGTCACCAACCAGGCAGATATGTGCCGAATGTCCACCGTTGATTCTAGGCGTTCGGCCATTCTTCGTCTAGTACTGATTTTTCAGCCGGACGAGCCACTAGAAACTGCTCCACAGTTCTTGTTGTCTCCAAAATGGTTCACGCCCACTACGAGGGCGTATAAAGGTGTATAAAGGCGTTCGTGTAAAGATAAAATAATCATAATGTGAAAGAAAATATTTATTTCAATCAACTATTAGAATATATGCGATGCGCACAGCATACACCATTCCGACTTATGTTAGAGAATACGTGACCTATACCCAGCAAGACTAACGCAATATAAAATGAACGCAGTGAAATGCAAGCATCGAACTTTCAAAACGGAAATGAGTGAAAGTTACGTTGTTTTTGCTGTTGTGGCCACAAAAACATCAATTTTTATCTTTTCCGTTGAAAAGGTAATTTTTTTTTGTGCCAGTGCTGTCGTCTTCCTTTCTTTTAACTTCTACTTAACCATCCCTTCAGAAACGTCATGTCAGTAATTTTGTATAACTGATCAAAAACGCACATGACATCCAAGAGGGGGTAGGATCTTTGGTGTTGATGAGATAACACGCACATGTTTTTTTTTTTTTAATGCCGTAAGGAATTCATATCATAAATACCCATCTTTGGAAATAACTTTCGCCAACTTTGCTGACCTGTGCTTCAAAATAACAGGCACTGACTGTGAGGTGATCAACACTTGTGACAGAAGCTTTCAGCGAAGGTATACTGTGCAGGTCTTATCATGTTTCTGGCAGCGAGGTTACTCGGAGGCGCACATTCAGTTCCCTATAGGAGTTAAGAAACATGGCTCTATCTGCGGAACTTCGTATGCTGCCACAAGATTTTGGGAGGCCCAAGAAAGTTGTGAAGATTTTTGCAGGCTTCCCTGCACGGTTACGCGTCGCCTGTGTTCTGGCTTTGAAAGAAGAATGCGATAGCCAACACGACCTCCTTGGCTCGAGAATAACGTAAGACGCGTCTGCCGCCAATACATCCGACGCATCGGACGGTCTGGGTGCGGGGTAGTTTAGGAGGCAGTGGGTTGCAGTTCGGAGTTACAACTACTCATACGTACCTCTGTCATTGCTTCTTAAGGGTGCACTGTACTTAACCAGGATCTTCAAAATCAGCTCGAGTTGGACGGCAGGGATGCAGAAGGTGCAGGCGACTGTAAGGCGAAGCGGTAGAAAAGTGGAGCACGCGTAGCCTCACGGGCCTTCTCGTTTGCGCGGATACCACCGTGATCCGGGACCAAGTGAATGACCCCTCTCTTGGCTGCCGCCTTGCATAACTGTTTGATCTGAAGTGGTGGAGTGCACGTAATGGTGGTAATAATGCGGTCTATGCCTACTTAAGGTACTTTAAGCCTATCTATCTATTTTGACTCTAGTGACGACCCAGCGACCCCAGTTTTCCACTAACTTGGGCTATTAAGTATGAAGTTGGGGTTGTGATGACGTCGTGGTTGTTCCATCGTCGTCACTCTAGCTTCCTCATCCGACTCTCGTCATGCAGTAGTCGTCACGCCATCGTTGTCATACACTCGTCTTCGTACCAGTGTCATCACGACATCGTCGTCACGCTGTCAGCACACCATCGATCGTCATCATTTCAGAAGCGCCATCCTATGATCGTCGCGCCGTCGTCATCATAACGAACTCGTCATCCTATCGACGTCATTGTTTCTTGGTCATTTTATCGTAATCATGGAGTCATGCAATCGTGATTATGTCACCGGTGTCATGCCATTGTCTTCACTGCGTAGTCATCATACAGTCGTCGTCATGCATTCGCTGTCATACCGCCGTCGTGATTCCGTCGTGGTCGTTGCATCGTTATCATTCCAGCTTCGTCATCCGCCTCTCATCATGTTGGCGTCGTCATATCGTCGTCGTCATACCGTCTTGGTTGTTCCATCGACGCCATTACTTCTTCGTCAATCCGTCGTCATAAAGCTGTCGTCATTGAATGGGGATTATACCACCATTACCATTGTCATCATGCACCCGTCTGCATCCAATTGTACTCATGGTGTCGTCTACACGCTGGCGTCGTTATACCACCGTCATCAATTCAGAATCATTATCCTATTATCGTTGTGCCGTCGTCATCACACCAACTTTGCCGTTCCATCGACGCCCATGATTCCATCGTCATCACTGCGTCATTGTCATACAATTGTCGTCATGCCGTCATGATCATGGCCGACCCTGGCGAGCGAGTATTATAGCAAAGTGGTCCGATCCCGGAGGCTGTGTTTGTCGCATATAACCGAAACATTCCCAGAATGACCGCTACACAGCCTAAATGAATTTTTCTTGAGCCATACGGTGCGTCACTAAATTGCTTGAATGTCAGTCTAATTAACATCGAGAATCATCGCTAGATGGGCTCTGCCGGAATAAATTTAGACTGCACTACGTTCGGCACCTCGGTCCATATTGTCTTCAAAATGTTCCTACTGGCAGAGGACATTGAACTGAATCCGTGTCCCGAAACGACACAAATTGTGAAGCAGCTCAAGGATGATGCAGCAGATGTTACAGATATTAAAGAAATCCGGTTAACTCACATAGGAAAAAATTGGACACTGTCTAACTAGAAAACAGGCTAACGCAGCGTCAAGAACAGATTATCCTGATGAGTGATATGCTCCAAATGCCTGAGAGGAGAGCCGATGAATTAGAAAATCGTATATCACGGTGGAATTTGATAAGTTACGGGGCTTCCGGAAGTTGAAGTGTAAATCAGTGATTCACTGGAAACACTGTAAACAAGGATATTTTTCAAGGCATTTTAAAACCTGACCACGTCGCGGCTGAGCGCATTCACAGGTTAGGCAGGCAGGTAAGTAATATAGCCTGACCGGTGATTTTGAAGCTTTTGGACGCAAGAAACAAAATGGTTATTTTGAAAAGAAGATACAAACTAAAAAAACATGGTGTCTTCTGGCGAGGATTTTTCACGAAATTTTCGTGACGTAAGAAGGAAGATTATGGAAGAAGCGCGAAAGCGAACCGTGACGGACGTGAACGGGGTTCTTTGGTATTTGATAAGTTGTATATTAATACAGTCGCTTACATTTGGAATGGACGAAAATATTATAAAATGCCTGTTAGAAAAAACGGCAACAAAAAGCCAAGCCGACCTTTTACGTGGAGGCACAGGCCGGAGCGGAACCAAACCCAAGGAAATTGAGCAATTCTGCTGTATTGACGAGTCCTTTGTTTTATGAGCAATCTATTTTTCTACCTTGAATTAAAACTGATGGTCTTAATGAGAAGGGCATGAAAATAATTAATGTTGGTGCGCGTAGCTTGGTTAGCAGGACTCGCTTGAAATAGCTTTGCTCGATTATGATCCATGCATCGGTGCAGGAGATGAACAGTTTTAATGGGAAGCTTCCCTCGTGAACCTTCCCGGACTATATAGATTCTTAAGTGTGCTTTGCATCTGCATAATTGTTTCAAGCAATTAGCATTCTTTGCTTTCTTCAGGCGTTTTGAGCATATCTATCTATCTATCTATCTATCTATCTATCTATCTATCTATCTATCTATCTATCTATCTATCTATCTATCTATCTATCTATCTATCTATCTATCTATCTATCTATCTATCTATCTATCTATCTATCTTATGCCGACCCAGTGGCCCAAATTGTCTACCAGCTTGGGCCACTGCCCACTAGGTATGTGTTTGTGGTCGTACTGCCGTCGTGGGTGTTCTATTGTAGTCATTCCAGCTTCGTCATCGGACTCCCGTAATGCCATCGTCCTCACGCCTTCTACGTCCAACCCAATGGGCTAAGTTCTTTACCACCTTAGTCTAGTACGTAGGTATATATATATGCTCGTGGTCGCTACGCCGTCGTGGGCGTTCCAGAGTCGTCATTCCGATTACATCATCCCGCCGTCATCACGCCATCGTCGTCATCTCATTGACATCATACCGTTGGCGCTCTTTAGTCATAACCGGCCCATAAATCCATAAATCATCATCATGACTTTTTCATGTCATCGTCGTCATTGCGTCGTCGTCAGGCGTTGTCACACTGTCGTCATTAGGCCACCGCAGCCGCTCCCTCGTCGTCATTCTCACTTCGTCATCCAGCTCTGACCATGCCATCGTTGTCACACGGTCGTCGTAATACGATTGCTGTCATGCCGCCCGTATCACGCTGTCGTTCTAACACCGTCATCACTTCAGCAGCGTCATCCCATTATTTGCCGTGGTCATACGAGTCATATCGGCTTTGTCGTTGCATCGACGTCTATCCTTCTTCGTCATTCTATCGTAATCACGCTGTCGTCATTCAATAGTGATTATGCTGCCGTTGTGATGTCATCGTCACTTTCGTGTTGTTGTCATTTCAGTTTCGTCATCCCGTTGTAGTCATAACGTCGCTGACACGTCATCTCCGTCAAAAATACGTCGTCATCCCATTGTCCACGTGCCATCGTCGTCGTGCCGGCTTTGTCGTTCCATCAACGTCATTTATTTATTGACATTCCATTGTCATCACTGCGACATCGTCATACAATCCTCGTGATTCCGTCATGCTCATGGGCGGCCTTGGCAAGCGAATGTCACAGCGAAGTGGTCCGATACCGGAGACAGTGTGTGTCGCACGTTGCCGGAGTGAAGGAAGTGTCAAAAGGACCAGTACACATTTTAAAGAAACATTGCTTCAGCATAAGGGTGTGTCGCTGCTTACCTTGAATGCTAATCGCATTGCCGTCGACAGTCATCTTGAGATGGGTTCTGCCATAATTTTTCTGTGTCGGTGTTAGTCGGCAAGACAGCGGCCACCACGCTCAGCAAAGTGATGCGAAGAAGGCTAAGAAAGCTTCGTTTTAAAATAATTACGAATACGACGGTGGGGATCGAACCTCGGTCTCCCGGCACAACAGCTCGATCGGCGCTCTAACCACAAGGCCGGAATCGCGCGCATGCCTGCTTCTCACCGTGCCAGTGCCAACTGTATACTCTGTTTCATACTTAGCGTGCAACGCTGTTGAAGACAGGTGAGAAGTTTGGTCATCGAAATATGTGCGCGCTTCGTGGTCAAGCAATTGGTCCCGCATTGGGGTCTGATGTACGAATTGCTTCTTCGCCCATTTCATTCAGATAATATTGCAATTGAAAGACCTTTATGGCCAAAGTTAAAATTAAATTCTGGGGTTTAACGTAGCCAAGACGATGATCTCATGAGGCACGCCGTAGTGGGGGGGCTCAGGATTAATTTTGAACACATGGCGTTCTTTAACATGCACCTCAATCTAAGTGCACGAGTGTTTTTTGCATTTCGTCTTTGTCGAAACAGGGCCGCCGCGACCAGGATCGGACCGGTGACTTCCGAGCTCAGCAGCGCAACCTTATAGCCACTAAGCTACCACGGTGGGTGTGATCAAACTGACTTTCCACCGGACTGATATCCTCTTTTGAAGAAGTGTATTTGTTGCCTCAGTTTTAGAGAACTGCTGTTCGCGTTATTAATTGTTCGCGATGTGTAGCGTTTTGTATTCCGCTTGCAGACGTGTCCATCGGTGTTTTGTCCGCTATGTGCGTATACACTTCATGCACGTATGTTTTTTTTTGTTTTTATATCCGTAATACATGCTATTAAAGAAAAAACAAAAGCGTCTCGTGGTCAAGTTGCAAATATTCAGTTAGACGCCTGAATTTACCTTCACCATGAAACGCTTTTCTGTTCATGGCACGTCATGGGGGTGATTCTACGCGAAACGTCCTAGACACTGCACTCGACCCTCTATATTGCGTTCTAAAACATCCTAGTCAATTACTTCACTGCACTATTTGTCCTCCTAGGTTACTTATGCAAGAAATAATTTTTCTGTCTCTTACAGCGATTTGATTATTGCAACAGTGGCCAAAACTTGTGTTGAAAGAAAATGTCAGCAAAATTAAAATACTAGTGGAGCGCATGAAAATTTCCTATAGTTGCTAGAAAAGCAATCACACTTGCTTATTCCAGCCAATTTGAGACCACTTTTGGCGACCGCCGTGGCCACCAAAAAAAATTAATATTGCTGCTGTTTCATTCCCATTCTGCTCTCAGACACCGGTTTAGAGCAACTGCGCACTCGTTCTCGACCTCAGTCAGCAGCTGTCTGCGCGGTGCGCGCGTGGGCAGCTTTGGCGACGTGGCAGCTGACGACAAAGCTGTGTAGAGCGAGCGCTGCAAGTGGCAAGTATGCGATGCGAACAGGCTGGGCGCTATTGCTCTTGTTCCTTCGTTATTTCTGGCAGTGCCCGCAGCTATACAGTGTACTAGAATATAAGGGACACTGTACTGCAGTCCCCGGCAAAAGATGGCTGCCCCCAAAAGCGCTGCAAATTTGCCTCCATAGTCTGGTGGGGACCTGTAGCTTTTTTCCCCCCCCTTTATTAGAATCGGAAGCTGCAGCTAACCGCAAAGTAAGGACGGTAACATTCGTAACTTCTATGTTATGAACGGGTACAGGGACACTTTAACGACGGGGAAAAGGAAAAGCAACGCTTCCTTTTTTTTTTTTTATTGGAGGTTCACGACAGAAATTGCGCAGCGTAAGTAGAAGGTACGCACACCGGCAAGACGCATGCCGACTTCCAACAGAGTCATTTTTGTCTCCCGGTCTGTTTGCGCTACAAGTTTCCTTTCATAGCAATTCGAAACAGCGACACCGATGGGCTACCCATCCGAAAGCAGCTGTTATGCATTGACGCCTGACATCAGCTTTTTTTTTTTTATTGCTGCATTGCCACTCGACGAAGACGCCGGGCATGAGAACAGTCGGGTTCATTGATTTACAGCGCATTTGTCATGGGGTACAAGACGTATGCGGCGGAGTTATATTTCACTTCCCCGTGAAGAATCACATTTATCGCTTAATGTACGACGTGTCTTGAATCGGTCGCTTTGGCTGCAGTTTTGCAGGATATTTTTCAAATACTAACGGGTTAAATTTTGGAGCAATGCAGCCGCGCATTGAGAAGATGCAAGGCGAAATTGGTAATATATTATTTCACATTTTCATTTTAATCCAAACAGCTTCAATCATTCAATCTACCTCGACAAAGCTGTTCTCACTGACTCTTGGCGAAAGGAGGTAATGCGGTCGGCATAGAATGTGTTGATTAGCAACATTTCGGCGCGAAGACGCTGGAAGTGTGTATAATTAACTAAAAAGGTTAGTTAAGTTGTAATTAATTATATTATGGCATGTATTGCAATTTGCCAATTGTAGGCGGTGAGTCGTAAGACGTATACACTTGGAACAAATTTTACGGATGATACCAGTTTCGCCATATTAATTCCGAATGTGTACGACGAAGGGCAACAATAAATAGAAATCAGATATCGAACAAACTAAGACACAAATTCAATTCAATGACCACCCCCCCCTCCTTGCCCACTTGGCACCTACGTCATCATTGTCGGGCCAGTTAACTCAGTTCTCGGTACATCATGAGTGGTCCTGAAGAGTTTATGAACTGTCTGTTGTCTGAGAAGCTAACCCTAACAATAATTTGTAAAATATGCGGGTGGCTTGGATACGCTATTCTGGGCTAATACACAGATATACATTTATACACAGATACACAGATATATACATACACAGATATACATTTCATTTAAAGATGCGCTCACAGAGCTTGGAACTTATTATTGCCCCCTTTTACATGTAAACATAAATTGAACAGCTATTAGCGTATTGTTGCGTACGCTATTGTGTGCATGAAAAAAAAAGAAGAAGAGAAAAAGATCAAGGCAGTTTTGCTCGAAGTGCGAAATAACGACATCAATAGCGATGTTTCGCGTTGCGCTTAAGCTCATCAGGCGGTGTTCTAAGAATTAGCACGCGGAGGCGACAGGTTGGCGCTGCACAGCACGCGAGGCAGCTGCTGCAGCGGCGCATTAATAGCGCCTCTATATTAGGCGTCTTACCATTATATAGGCGTCGTCGATAGAAGCGCCGCCACCGGCCTTACGGCCGTCGCACCTCGATTAAGGTACCTCGATGGTCGCCCGTGTACCGTGCAATGAGGGCACGTTAAGGATACCCTGGTGGTCAAAATTAACCAGGAGTCCCCCGCTACGGCGTGCCTCGTAATAAAATCGTGCTTTTGGCACTTAAAACCCCAGTGCCTCGGTGGTGCACGAGATCAGAGCAAAAGAAAACCGTCAGCGTTTGTATCTTACCCCCGTATTCAGAAATGCGCCTAAATTTGAAGCTTATGCTTGACTTGATCTAAATGACGCCTGTCGTGAACGCGCCGAAGCAAATGCAATGAGCGCCTCGGGCACGTTCACGCTTGGCGTCACTTAGATCACACCAAGCATGGCTTACACATTTGGTAAGCGCGCAGATTGTCAGCGAGAACGCTGCCCCGGGAGGATGCGTCCACTTAGCTCCATCGTTTTTGCAGCCAAACGCACTGCGCATCTCTCGCACTAACCCTCCACGTGTGGGCCGCACATGCGCGGTCGATATTGTGACAGCACGGCGGCGTCGGCACGGATGCGCCTAGAATGTCTATATAATTGCTATCGCTGTAGAAGAAGAAACGAAAACGATGCACCGTATCCGTACAGTCATATTTAAAAACTTGCATACTGTGAGACACTTATTACTGTTTTATGCGCATTTTCTTCTGAGCACTGACGAAAGGTGCGTTATTATTATGCATATATTCATTTCGTAATTAAAGCTAGTGATAACCCTATGGGCTGGGAGAATGAACTGGGGTGCGTTTGGCAGGCATTGTCTGATCATGAACAGCAGGTTGCCATTATCCCTCAAGAGAAAAGTGTATAACAGCTGTGTCTTACCAGTACTCACGTACGGGGCAGAAACCTGGAGGCTCACGAAAAGGGTTCTACTTAAATTGAGGACGACGCAACGAGCTATGGAAAGAAGAATGATATGTGTAACGTTAAGGGATAAGAAAAGAGCAGATTGGCTGAGGGAACAAACGCGAGTTAATGATATCTTAGTTGAAATCAAGAAAAATAAATGGACATGGGCAGGACACGTAATGAGGAGGGAAGATAACCGATGGTCATTAAGAGTTACGGAATGGATTCCAAGGGAAGGGAAGCGTAGCAGAGGGCGGCAGGAAGTTAGGTGGGCGGATGAGATTAAGAAGTTTGCGGGGACAACATGGCCACAATTAGTACATGACTGGGGTAGTTGAAGAAGTATGGGAGAGGCCTTTGCCCTGCAGTGGGCATAACCAAGCTGATGATGATGATGATGATGATAACCTCATCACAAGAACACATTTCTTTAGAATTTTATCAACAAAAGTGATCTAAATTTGAATAGCCTGTCAACGCACACCGATTATGGATATCATTAAACGTTGTGCTATATCGTTGCGGTCTCGCATTATTCGCCGTTGTTCCATTCCGTTCGAAAACAAATACTGCATCTTAGCGGCGTTTCTAAACTGCAAGATTACGTGAGGTAATGTGCAATTCAGTGAATAACATTAGTTTGTCTAATCTTATGCTTTCAGTGGCGGCAAAGCGTAACGACACTATTGCGCTGTCGCAAATGACGCAGACTACTCGGTTCTTGCTTGGCCATAATGATATGGGCAGCGGTGTACTGCGTTGCAAATCAAGTAAAAAGTAATTTGCCAAAACAGCTACTATAAGGTCGGCATACAGCTCTAAAAACTGTGCGACTTCATAGTGCGCGAACTGCTTCCGTGAGCTGCTCTAGACGAGAGTCCGAAGCGACATCGCGGGTGGCGACGAAAGAAGACGAAGAACGCTCTCGTGGGGATCGGTCACGGGACCTCGTGGCATCCCCACGCTCGAGCCAGCCGTTCGAAATGGGGTGGCCGACGCTGAGCTCCAGGTTCCATTTCAGACACCGACCGCGACCCGGAGATGGTGCTGTGCCCACACAACCCAGCCGTTCGCGCCGAGTGTCACTCCGCCACTACCCCGGTGCCTGGATGAGGTACAGCGGACCACTCAAACGACGCCGGGTGATGGCCCCGGGGCGAATCCCGCCGCTCTGGGCCACGCGGCCCACCCGCAGGCGTACGCTGTGGCCTCCGCGGTACCGCCGTCTGGGTTCACTCTACTTCGTGCCATTCCTGGGAAGAGGATCGTTCGAGGCATCGGGAGTACGCGGTGGGCCCAACGCGCAGGCAAGAATGGACAAGGTATTGCAGTGTGAGTGGAATGGAGGCACGTTCGACCGGTACATACCTGCCGTGACCAAGGGAGCCGCCACTGCTGCAGCTGCCAGCTGGCACATGGCTACTTCCGGCGAGCCACCCATTACACCGCTACCGTTTGGTCAGCCCAAACCATTCCAGGGGCATCAAAGGTCCTCGCGCTCCCACAGCCATCGAGAAAATCATCAGCAAGCTTTCCCTCGGAGGGCTCCCGCACCACCATGGACGCCGGCCCCACTACCGCAGGGCAGACCAGGATCCGGGCCCGGAAGCAGCAAGCAGGTCACTGTCGCCGTCGTGGGCGTCACCCGAGGTACCGGCCCAGGGATCAGAATGCGAGGATTCCGCGAAAGAACAAGACGCCTGCGAGCCACGTACACTTGCCACCTTTCCTGACAAGCGCAGCCGCCCACCCAGGGCCGCCGCGCTCAGAAAAAACAACTCCGCGTCTGCCCCACCCCCCCTTCCCGTTCCATCCTCGCTCAGGGCAGCCTTTGGAGATGACGAAGAGAAACGAGGTGCCTGCTATGATTTCGCCGATGAACCAGGCTTTCGGCAGCGGCGGCAAGACCAGGGCCGCCGGAGGCGGAAAAATTACTTTGCGCTGGGCCACTGAACGCAAGGCGACACTGTCGCAGACGTCTGGTAGCACCGGACATTAAATATATTTATATTTTCTATGAGATGCCTCTTTTATCTAATATGAGATGTGTAGGGAGTGATAAGTGCGCTGCGAGGAGCAGGTGTTGCTATTACAACCGGTGTAATAGCAACACCTCCGTCAAGCCATTTTTAGGCCTGCGCGTCACGTGACATGACGTCGGCCACGGCACGGCCGGCCAGCCGACCATTCCGCCTAACCTTCGCGCGCCCGAGATGCGATCGGCACATTGGCACTTTAGGGGAAATCATTGTAAATATAACGTGTGTTTTATGTTCTAGGTTCTGTGCTAAATTTGTTCCGGTAGTTCTCTGAGACGAAAAGTCGCACTGCAACGTCAATACGCATTCGGTATTATTGGGAAGGAAAGCTGCCACTGAAATTTATTTTAAAAAACCGAAGTTTTGGAGCCAGACCGGCGCCTCCTGCAGGGCTGAAATGACGTGACGCGTAGCAGTTCTTGTATGCGTTTGCCGCTTTGACGGGCGAGGAGACACTTTTTGTAGTGCTTGAGAGTTAACGGTTGCAAGTGTTGCTGACGAATGATTGATGTTACCCGGTGTCTTCTGGATGTGCCAGGATTCTAAAAGGAGCTGCCGCCGGTAGTTTTCTCTGTCCGAGAGGACAGCGCCGTCATGGCTAATCTGGCGATCAAAAAACCCGTAGTGTTCTGTCACAGTACTGCCTTCCCTGTTTAGGATAGCGAAGGTCATTCTTGTGTTGACGAATTCTTTCAGGGAAGTTTTTAACCTCGCCAATATAAGACGCAGGGAATTCGGTGCAGGTAATCTTGTACACAATGCCTTGTGCCTTTTTGTCAGGAACGCGGGCTTTTGACTACCAGCTGGTTGTCACCAACCAGGCAGATATGTGCCGAATGTCCACCGTTGATTCTAGGCGTTCGGGCATTCTTCGTCTAGTACTGATTTTTCAGCCGGACGAGCCACTAGAAACTGCTCCACAGTTCTTGTTGTCTCCAAAATGGTTCACGCCCACTACGTGAGATCGGCCAAGAATGAGGCATTTATCTCGCTTAATTTTTGAACGGTTCATTGCACATGTGGCAGCCTTACCTATATTTGGACTGTATAAAGGCGTTCGTGTAAAAATAAAATAATTATAAAGTGAAAGAAAATATTTATTTCAATCAACTATTAGAATATATGCGATGCGCACAGCATACACCATTCCGACTTATTTTAGAGAATACGTGACCTATACCCAGCAAGACTAACGCAATATAAAATGAACGCAGTGAAATGCAAGCATCGAACTTTCAAAACGGAAATGAGTGAAAGTTACGTTGTTTTTGCTGTTGTGGCCACAAAAACATCAATTTTTATCTTTTCCGTTGAGAAGGTAATTTTTTTTTTTTTTGTGCCAGTGCTGTCGTCTTCTTTTCTTTTAACTTCTACTTAACCATCCCTTCAGAAACGTCATGTCAGTAATTTTGTATAACTGATCAAAAACGCACATGACATCCAAGAGGGGGTAGGATCTTTGGTGTTGATGAGATAACACGGAAATGTTTTTTTTTTAATTCAGTAAGGAATTCATATCATAGATACCCATCTTTGGAAATAACTTTCGCCAACTTTGCTGACCTGTGCTTCGAAATAACAGGTACTGACTGTGAGGAGATGAACAATTGTGACAGAAGTTTTCAGCGAAGGTATGCTGTGCAGGTCTGATCATGTTTCCGGCAGCGAGGTTACTCAGAGGCGCACATTCAGTTCCCTAGGAGTTAAGAAACATGGCTCTATCTGCGGAACTTCGTATGCTGCCACAAGATTTTGGGAGGCCCAAGAATGTTGTGAAGATTTTTGCAGGCTTCCGTGCACGGTTACGCGTCGTCTGTGTTCTGGCTTTGAAAGAAGAATGCGACAGCCAACACGTCCTCCTTGGCTCGAGAATAACGTAAGACGCGTCTGCCGCCAATACATCCGATGCATCGGACGGTCTGGGTGCGGGGTAGTTTAGGAGGCAATGGGTTGCAGTTCGGAGGTACAACTACTCGTACGTACCTCTGTCATTGCTTCTTAAGGGTGCGCTGTACTTAACCAGGATCTTCAAAATCAGTTCGAGTTGGACGGCAGGGATGCAGAAGGTGCAGGCGACTGTAAGGCGAAGCGGTAGAAAAGTGGAGCACGCGTAGCCTCACGGGCCTTCTCGTTTGCGCGGATACCACCGTGACCCGGGACCAAGTGAATGATCCCTCTCTTGTCTGCAGTTGCATTGTCAGTTGCCGCATTGCATAACTGTTTGATCTGAAGTGGTGGAGTGCACGTAATGGTGGTATTAATGCGGTTAGCGTTCTATGCCTACTTCAGGTACTTTGAGCATATCTATCTATTTTGACTCCAGTGCCGACCCAGCGACCCCAGTTTTCCACTAACTTGGGCTATTAAGTATGAAGTTGGGGTTGTGATGACGTCGTGGTTGTTCCATCGTCGTGACTCTAGCTTCCTCATCCGACTCTCGTCATGCAGTAGTCGTCACGCCATCGTTGTCATACACTCGTCTTCATACCAGTGTCATCACGACATCGTCGTCACGCTGTCAGCACACCATCGATCGTCATCATTTCAGAAGCGCCATCCAATGGTCGTCGCGCCGTCGTCATCATAACGAACTCGTCATCCTATCGACGTCATTGTTTCTTGGCCATTTTATCGTAATCATGGTGTCATACAATCGTGAGTTTGTCACCGGTGTCATGCCATCGTCTTCACTGCGTAGTCATCATACAGTCGTCGTCATGCATTCGCTGTCATACCGCCGTCGTGATTCCGTCGTGGTCGTTGCATCGTTATCATTCCAGCTTCGTCATCCGCCTCTCGTCATGTCGTCGTCGTCATATCGTCGTCGTCATACCGTCTTCGTTGTTCCATCGGCGCCATTACTTCTTCGTCAATCCGTCGTCATAAAGCTGTCGTCATTCAATCGGGATTATACCACCATTACCATCGTCGTCATACACCCGTCTGCATCCCATTGTACTCATGGTGTCGTCTTGTCATTGTCATACAACTGTCGTCATGCCGTCATGGTCATGGCCGACCCTGGCGAGCGAGTATTATAGCAAAGTGGTCCGATCCCGGAGGCTGTGTATGTCGCATATAACCGAAACATTCCCAGAATGACCGCTAGACAGCCTAAATGAAGTTTTCTTGAGCCATACGGTGCGTCACTAAATTGCTTGAATGTAGTCTAATTAACATCAAAAATCATCGCTAGATGGGCTCTGCTGGAATAAATTTAGACTGCACTACGTTCGGCACCGCGGTCCATATAGTCTTCAAAATGTTCTTACTGGCAGGGGACATTGAACTGAATCGGTGTCCCGAAACGACACAAATTTTGAAGCAGCTCAAGGATAATGCAGCAGATGTTACAGATATTAAAGAAACCCGGTTAACTCACATAGGAAAAAATTGGACACTGTCTAACTAGAAAACAGGCTAACGCCGCGTCAAGAACAGATTATCCTGATGATTGATATGCTCCAAACGCCTGAGAGAAGAGCCGATGAATTAGAAAACCATATATCACGGTGGAATTTGATAAGTTACGGGGCTTCCGGAAGTTGAAGTGTAAATCAGTGATTCACTGGAAACACTGTAAACAAGGATATTTTTCAAGGCATTTTAAAACCTGACCACGTCGCCGCTGAGCGCATTAACATGCTAGGTTGGCAGTGTTACGTTTCGCCTACGACGCGCGGTTTAGCCGGCGCGACTGCAACAATGCGGCAGACATTTTGGCCCGTTCGGCGTCGCCGCTACGTTCCCCGCCAGGCGTTTCCAGGCGTTTCCAGGCATGTTCCGATGCCACGTGTCTTCATGTGCGTGTGTGAGTGTATGTGCCATTGTGCCCGACCGGCGGCGATGCGACAGCAGGGGGTCACCTTCTCCTTCCAGTCATTGTGCCCGACCAGAGGCGCTACGAGAGCCGAAGTTACCTTCTCCTCCCAGTCTTTGTGCCCGACCGGCGGCGCTACGACAGTGTGCGTCACCTTAGCCCATTGTACAATCACGTGCTCGTCTATTGAGGGGTTCCTTCTTGCCCTCAACTGCGAGAGTATAAAAACAGCTGCCCCCGGACGCCAAAAGGAGGGCTCCGATTTCTTCTGTTGAGTGAAGTGCACTCCCGTCTCTCTACTTCGGTCAACCTGACCGCCAACTCTTTGCGATGTTAAAATAAACAAGTTGTTTTGTTGTTACCAGTCGACTCATGCTTTGCCGGGACCTTCGGATGCTTCCAGTTGTACCCCAGGCCGCCAGGCCAACGCTACCCTTGGGGCTTGCGACCCAGGTACAACCACGGGCGTCAGCGCCGAGTTCCCAACAAATCGTACCAGCGGGTACGACCACAACAACTCGTACCAGCGGTGCGATTCAAATAGCAGGTAAGTAATATAGCCTGACCGGTGATTTTGAAGCTTTTGGACGCAAGAAACAAAATGGTTATTTTGAAAAGAAGATAAAAACTAAAAAAACATGGTGTCTTCTGGCGAGGATTTTTCACGAAATGTTCGCAACGTAACAAGGAAGATTATAGAAGAAGCGCGAAAACGAACCGTGACGGACGTGAACGGGGTTCTTTGGTATTTGATAAGTTGTATATTAATACAGTCGCCTACATTTGGGTTGATGAAAAAATTACAAAATGCCTGTTAGAAAAAAACGGCAACAAAAAGCCAAGCCGACCTTTTACGTGGAGGCAGAGGCAGGAGCGGAACCAAACGCAAGGAAATTGAGCAATTCTGCTTTATTGACGAGTCCTTTTGTTTTATGAGCAATCTATTTTTCTACCTTGAAGTAAAACTGATGGTCTTAATGAGAAGGGCATGAAAATAACTAATGCTGGTGCGCGTAGCTTGGTTAGCAGGACTCGCTTGAAATAGCTTTGCTCGATTATGATCCATGCATCGGTGCAGAAGATGAACAGTTTTAATGGGAAGCTTCCCTCGTGAACCTTCCCGGACTTTGGTGAGCATGGCTGATGCTTGTGCCGCTGAATCGCCCATACACAGAACAGCACTCAGATAACACATAGGCTTATGCGTAAGCACCATCTGTCCTACCCCTGCAGTTTCCGACAACGCTTTATGCCTCCTCTCCCATGGTAGGTGTGACGTGTCTGTTCGGTAGGTTTCTGGCCAAGTAAAGCTGGGGCCGATCCTGGAGACAGTACGCGAAGGGGCGTGGGTCGCTGGGTGTGGCTCGCTGCATCTTGCCAAGCAGAAACATAATTGCTATGTTGAGAAACGTGGGCAGATGATCAGTTGCATAGCATTTAATTAACGGCTTCACAATTATTCTAATAGCTCGTTAATCTGCATTTTTACAGCACTTAGTAAGCCATTTTACGAAAGCTTTTATATAGATTGTTAAGTGCGCTTTGCATCTGCATAATTGTTTCATGCAATTAGCATTCTTTGCTTTCTTCAGGCGTTTTGAGCATATCTATCTATCTATCTATCTATCTATCTATCTATCTATCTATCTATCTATCTATCTATCTATCTATCTATCTATCTATCTATCTATCTATCTATCTATCTATCTATCTATCTATCTATCTATCTATCTATCTATCTATCTATCTATCTATCTATCTATCTATCTATCTATCTATCTATCTATCTATCTAACTTATGCCGTCACGGTGCAAGCGCTCTTCCCATGAGACCTTGCAAAATAAGTTCCAATCGGCAAGTAAACTTTCATGGTGTCATCAATTTGGCAATTTTTATTGTTTTTGTGCTATGATGACGCACTGTCAGAAAAATAGTGCATTTTTCTCACAGCATGAAGTTGATGCTCCAGAACTTTCACGAGTTGAGCTTGAAAAGTAGCCACTGCAGTATGTTATAGAGACTGTTCCAAATCAGAGCCTGTCACTTCACACAAAGCGGGACAGTTTCTTCGGTAGAAAAAAAAAGGTATAGACTGGGCCTTCAAAGTTAGAGTATGCCTCTCAGGAATGTTAATAAAAATGTCCAGCTAGCACTCCAAATGCTGCTTACACAGGCGTTTTATGTGGCTGTGGTTTGGCGTTTTCGCGACATCATTGTCGGGCCAGTTAACTCAGTTCTCGGTACATCATGAGTGGTCCTGAAGAGTTTCTGAACTGTGTGTTGTCTGAGAAGCTAACCCTAACAATAATTTGTAAAATATGCGGGTGGCTTGGCTACGCTATTCTGGGCTAATACTAAAGTACACAGATATACATTTCATTTAAAGATGCGCTCACAGAGCTTGGAACTTATTATTGCCCCCTTTTACATGTAAACATAAATTGAACAGCTATTAGCGTATTGTTGCGTAAGCTATTGTGTGCATGAAAAAAAGAAGAAGAGAAAAAGATCAAGGCAGTTTTGCTCGAAGTGCGAAACAACGACATCAATAGCGATGTTTCGCGTTGCGCTTAAGCTCATCAGGCGGTGTTCTAAGAATTAGCACGCGGAAGCGACAGGTTGGCGCTGCACAGCACGCAAGGCAGCTGCTGCAGCGGCGCATAAATAGCGCCTCTATATTAGGCGTCTTACCATTATATAGGCGTCGTCGATAGAAGCGCCGCCACCGGCCTTACGGCCGTCGCACCTCGATTAAGGTACCTCGATGGTCGCCCGTGTACCGTGCAATGAGGGCACGTTAAGGATACCGTGGTGGTCAAAATTGACCAGGAGTCCCCCGCTACGGCGTGCCTCGTAATAAAATCGTGCTTTTGGCACTTAAAACCCCAGTGCCTCAGTGGTGCACGAGATCAGAGCAAAAGAAAACCGTCAGCGTTTGTATCTTACCCCCGTATTCAGAAATGCGCCTAAACTTGAAGCTTATGCTTGACTTGATCTAAATGACGCCTGTCGTGAACGCGCCGAAGCAAATGCAATGAGCGCCTCGGGCACGTTCACGCTTGGCGTCACTTAGATCACACCAAGCATGGCTTACACATTTGGTAAGCGCGCAGATTGTCAGCGAGAAGCTGCCCCGGGAGGGTGCGTCCACTTAGCTCCATCGTTTTTGCAGCCAAACGCACTGCGCATCTCTCGCACTAACCCTCCACGTGTGGGCCGCACATGCGCGGTCGATATTGTGACAGCACGGCGGCGTCGGCACGGATGCGCCTAGAATGTCTGTATAATTGCTATCGCTGTAGAAGAAGAAACGAAAACGATGCACCGTATCCGTACAGTCATTTTTAAAAAACTTGCATACTGTGAGACACTTATTACTGTTTTATGCGCATTTTCTTCTGAGCACCGACGAAAGGTGCGTTATTATTATGCATATATGCATTTCGTAATTAAAGCTAGTGATAACCCTATGGGCTGGGAGAATGAACTGGGGTGCGTTTGGCAGGCATTGTCTGATCATGAACAGCAGGTTGCCATTATCCCTCAAGAGAAAAGTGTATAACAGCTGTGTCTTACCAGTACTCACGTACGGGGCAGAAACCTGGAGGCTCACGAAAAGGGTTCTACTTAAATTGAGGACGACGCAACGAGCTATGGAAAGAAGAATGATATGTGTAACGTTAAGCGATAAGAAAAGAGCAGGTTGGCTGAGGGAACAAACGCGAGTTAATGATATCTTAGTTGAAATCAAGAAAAATAAATGGACATGGGCAGGACACGTAATGAGGAGGGAAGATAACCGACGGTCATTAAGAGTTACGGAATGGATTCCAAGGGAAGGGAAGCGTAGCAGAGGGCGGCAGAAAGTTAGGTGGGTGGATGAGATTAAGAAGTTTGCAGGGACAACATGGCCACAATTAGTACATGACCGGAGTAGTTGAAGAAGTATGGGAGAGGCCTTTGCCCTGCAGTGGGCATAACCAAGCTGATGATGATGATGATGATGATAACCTCATCACAAGAACACATTTCTTTAGAATTTTATCAACAAAAGTGATCTAAATTTGAATAGCCTGTTAACGCACACCGATTACGGATATCATTAAACGTTGTGCTATATCGTTGCGGTCTCGCATTATTCGCCGTTGTTCCATTCCGTTCGAAAACAAATACTGCATCTTAGCGGCGTTTCTAAACTGCAAGATTACGTGAGGTAATGTGCAATTCAGTGAATAACATTAGTTTGTCTAATCTTGTGCTTTCAGTGGCGGCAAAGCGTAAGGACACTATTGCGCTGTCGCAAATGACGCAGACTACTCGGTTCTTGCTTGGCCATAATGACATGGGCAGCGGTGTACTGCGTTGCAAATCAAGTAAAAAGTAATTTGCCAAAACAGCTACTATAAGGTCGGCATACAGCTCTAAAAACTGTGCGACTTCATAGTGCGCGAACTGCTTCCGTGAGCTGCTCTAGACGAGAGTCCGAAGCGACATCGCGGGTGGCGACGAAAGAAGACGAAGAACGCTCTCGTGGGGATCGGTCACGGGACCTCGTGGCATCCCCACGCTCGAGCCAGCCGTTCGAAATGGTGTGGCCGACGCTGAGCTCCAGGTTCCATTTCAGACACCGACCGCGATCCGGAGACGGTGCTGTGCCCACACAACCCAGCCGTTCGCGCCGAGTGTCACTCCGCCACTACCCCGGTGCCTGGATGAGGTACAGCGGACCACTCAAACGACGCCGGGTGATGGCCCCGGGACGAATCCCGCCGCTCTGGGCCACGCGGCCCACCCGCAGGCGTACGCTGCGGCCTCCGCGGTACCGCCGTCCGGGTCCACTCTACTTCCTGCCATTCCTGGGAAGAGGATCGTTCGAGGCATCGGGAGTACGCGGTGGGCCCAACGCGCAGGCAAGAATGGACAAGGTATTGCAGTGTGAGTGGAATGGAGGCACGTTCGACCGGTACATACCTGCCGTGACCAAGGGAGCCGCCGCTGCTGCAGCTGCCAGCTGGCACATGGCTACTTCAGGCGAGCCACCCATTACACCGCTACCGTTTGGTCAGCCCAAACCATTCCAGGGGCATCAAAGGTCCTCGCGCTCCCACAGCCGTCGAGAAAATCATCAGCAAGCTTTCCCTCGGAGGGCTCCCGCACCACCGTGGACGCCGGCCCCACTACCGCAGGGCAGACCAGGATCCGGGCCCGGAAGCAGCAAGCAGGTCACTGTCGCCGCCGTGGGCGTCACCCGAGGTACCGGCCCAGGGATCAGAATGCGAGGATTCCGCGAAAGAACAAGACGCCTGCAAGCCACGTACACTTGCCACCTTTCCTGACAAGCGCAGCCGCCCACCCAGGGCCGCCGCGCTCAGAAAAAACAACTCCGCGTCTGCCCCACCCCCCCTTCCCGTTCCATCCTCGCTCAGGGCAGCCTTTGGAGATGACGAAGAGAAACGAGGTGCCTGCTATGATTTCGCCGATGAACCAGGCTTCCGACAGCGGCGGCAAGACCAGGGCCGCCGGAGGAGGAAAAATTACTTTGCGCTGGGCCACTGAACACAAGGCGACACTGTCGCAGACGCCTGGTAGCACCGGACATTAAATATATTTATATTTTCTATGAGATGCCTCTTTTATCTAATATGAGATGTGTAGGGAGTGATAAGTGCGCTGCGAGGAGCAGGTGTTGCTATTACAACCGGTGTAATAGCAACACCTCCGTCAAGCCATTTTTAGGCCTGCGCGTCACGTGACATGACGTCGGCCACGGCACGGCCGGCCAGCCGACCATTCCGCCTAACCTTCGCGCGCCCGAGATGCGATCGGCACATTGGCACTTTAGGGGAAATCATTGTAAATATAACGTGTGTGTTATGTTCTAGGTTCTGTGCTAAATTTGTTCCGGTAGTTCTCTGAGACGAAAAGTCGCACTGCAACGTGAATACGCATTCGGTATTATTGGGAAGGAAAGCTGCCACTGAAATTTATTTTAAAAAACCGAAGTTTTGGAGCCAGACCGGCGCCTCCTGCAGGGCTGAAATGACGTGACGCGTAGCATTTCTTGTATGCGTTTGCCGCTTTGACGGGCGAGGAGACACTTTTTGTAGTGCTTGAGAGTAAACGGTGGCAAGTGTTGCTGATGAATGATTGATGTTACCCGGTGTCTTCTGGATGCGCCAGGATTCTAAAAGGAGCTGCCGCCGGTAGTTTTCTCTGTCCGAGAGGACAGCGCCGTCATGGCTAATCTGGCGATCAAAAAACCCGTAGTGTTCTGTCACAGTACTGCCTTCCCTGTTTAGGATAGCGAAGGTCATTCTTGTGTTGACGAATTCTTTCAGGGAAGTTTTTAACCTCGCCAATATAAGACGCAGGGAATTCGGTGCAGGTAATCTTGTACACAATGCCTTGTGCCTTTTTGTCAGGAACGCGGGCTTTTGACTACCAGCTGGTTGTCACCAACCAGGCAGATATGTGCCGAATGTCCACCGTTGATTCTAGGCGTTCGGGCATTCTTCGTCAAGTACTGATTTTTCAGCCGGACGAACCGCTAGAAACTGCTCGACAGTAGAGTCACTGGAAAAAATTTCAGAGTACCGCATTCGTTTCCCCCGCGCTGCCGACGCGTTCATTGGCCCAACCGTACCACGTGACCTCTGGGGTGCCATATACCTTCCACGCGCCGGGCGGGCCGGCTGAGTTAGCGCGCAGGCAGCGCAGGTTTCCTACGTTATTTGTGTTCCGCTTGTCGCGCTCGCATTTGACTGCAAGGAAATCATGCCTGGCTGCTGCGCCTTCGGATGCAGCAACCGAACTGAGTCTGGAAAGACTTTTTTCAAGATTCCGACCGGGAAAAGTGACCGAGAGCATCGTTCTGCGTGGTTACACAGAATCGGCCGGGAGAACTTCAAGCCTACCAAAAACACCCGCGTGTGCGAGGTATAAGTACACCTTGCTTGTGCTTTTCGGCAGTGTTTTAGAAGATATTTAAGCGAAGTGCACGCGGTGTTAGCGATGCTACGAAAATAAGAGTTCATTGCGGGGATCGTTCGCGTCTTGCACGCTTGACGCGGGTACACGTGTACGCGTTTGTTGCTCATCACACGCGGTTATTGCGTGCTCGTGGCACGCAAAGGCACACTTGTCGCGCGAGAATTCAGCGTCCTCACGTGCCCCAGGTACTCGCATGATTTCTCCGCGCACGTGAGCGCGCTTTCGCCTCGAGTCACTCGACCCATATGACACTTGTTTTTCGCAGATCGTGACGATCGCAGTCAATAAAAACATGGTCAATACGAGGCCCACGATACTTCCTTTTTTCCACTTATCCTTTGCTCATTTATACATACGCATTTCGAGTTTGAAACCAATGGCCAGGTGATATTCACAACACATGCTTCAAATTTTGTGCTTGTAAGCCGATCACATCCAATTGAACTGAAGTCAGCATACATATGTTTTATGTTGAAATGCTACGGAGCATACCCAAATAATGTTGTGCTTGATGCATAACAAGAAATACAAAACAACAGAACACCCAGTAGCTTTAGTTTCACTCTGTTACTAGGCATGTTACATAAACCGCTCTAAAAGCACAAGAATTTTATACATCGCCTATGTAACTTAGAAGAAAAAAGTGCCGCGTGACCAGCGGGCGTTCCTGCTTTTTTTTTTTTTACACAGGCAGTAAATCTTCGCAGTCTAAGAAAACAGTCATAAATAATTTGAGAAGCGTAGCCGCTCATGAACGCACTAGACAGTCGTGTTCATAAATCGCAATGTAGCAAACTCTCGCTCATTATCAGTGTACAGAAGTACACTTACGTAGCTGTAATCACGCAAATGTCTCGTATTGGCCTTCCACAAGATTTAGTGCGCAAAATGGTCATCGAAGTTCGTTTTTACGTCTGCTGTGCACAGATAGATCGTCTTACGACCACGGCTAAACAACGGTGCGCACACGGCAGTCGCAGTGTGTCGTGCGTATACGGCGGATGAAGTCGCCCGGCAGAATCGAGAACGCGCGGTATTCGTTTACAAACTAAATTAGATGTATCCGATTTAGCTTGTGAAATTATACAATGAACGTACGTGCCTGTGACACTGTCAGGTGTTAGTTTCGTCCTGCTTGGAAACATTCAATAGAAGCCGACGGCGGTCCACGATGTTCATGCCCAAAACCACAAGCTTGCCTCATTCCGGCTCGAAGTGACGAAATGTTTCCTTCGTAGCTCGCTCCGCGGAAGGGAAAAAAAAAACGCGTGCATAAGCTCCCGATAGCATCGCTAAGCTGCTGCCCACAATCGTAGCACAGTTCCAGCAGTAAACACGATCGGCGTACAAAACAACCACCGGCTGCATTACTTCGCACAAAATAACATTTTATTTTCGTTCTTAGCAACCATTATCTCCGGGCAGAAAGTATTTGTACTTCAGTAAACACTCAACCCGATGTGTCACCGAATATCAAGCTCTTCCAACACGGCGGCCTTCCTGCGACGCAGTCGGCTTGGAAGGTATATGGCAGTGGCCGCTCAGTGTTGCCAGTCAAATCCCGACCTTTGCGGTACTCTGAAAGTTTTTCTAGTGACTCTACTCCACAGTTCTTGTTGTCTCCAAAATGGTTCAAGCCCACTACGTGGGATCGGCCAAGAATGAGGCATTTATCTCGCTTAATTTTTGAACGGTTCTTTGCTGTGGCAGCCTTACCTATATTTGGACTGTATAAAGGCGTTCGTGTAAAAATAAAATAATTATAAAGTGAAAGAAAATATTTATTTCAATCAACTATTAGAATATATGCGATGCGCACAGCATACACCATTCCGACTTATGTTAGAGAATACGTGACCTATACCCAGCAAGACTAACGCAATATAAAATGAACGCAGTGAAATGCAAGCATCGAACTTTCAAAACGGAAATGAGCCAAAGTTGTGTTTTTTTTTTGCTGTTGTGGCCACAAAAATATCAATTTTTATCTTTTCCGTTGAGAAGGTAATTTTTTTTTTGTGCCAGTGCTGTCGTCTTCTTTTCTTTTAACTTCTACTTAACCATCCCTTCAGAAACGTCATGTCAGTAATTTTGTATAACTGATCAAAAACGCACATGACATCCAAGAGGGGGTAGGATCTTTGGTGTTGATGAGATAACACGCACATGTTTTTTTTAAGTGCAGTAAGGAATTCATATCATAGATACCCCCCCCATCTTTGGAAATAACTTTCGCCTACTTTGCTGACTTGTGCTTCGAAATAACAGGCACTGACTGTGAGGCGATCAACAATTGTGACAGAAGCTTTCAGCGAAGGTATACTGTGCAGGTCTGATCATGTTTCCGGCAGGGAGGTTACTCGGAGGCGCACATTCAGTTCCCTAGGAGTTAAGAAACATGGCTCTATCTGCGGAACTTCGTATGCTGCCACAAGTTTTTGGGAGGCCCAAGAAAGTTGTGAAGATTTTTGCAGGCTTCCGTGCATGGTTATGCGTCGCCTGTGTTCTGGCTTTGAAAGAAGAATGCGACAGCCAACACGTCCTCCTTGGCTCGAGAATAACGTAAGACGCGTCTGCTGCCAATACATCCGATGCATCGGACGGTCTGGGTCCATCGGCGCCATTACTTCTTCGTCAATCCGTCGTCATAAAGCTGTCGTCATTCAATCGGGATTATACCACCATTACCACCATTACCAGGGGGTTGCAGTTCGGAGGTACAACTACTCGTACGTACCTTTGTCATTGCTTCTTAAGGGTGCGCTGTACTTAACCAGGATCTTCAAAATCAGTTCGAGTTGGACGGCAGGGATGCAGAAGGTGCAGGCGACTGTAAGGCGAAGCGGTAGAAAAGTGGCGCACGCGTAGCCTCATGGGCCTTCTCGTTTGCGCGGATACCACCATGACCCGGGACCAAGTGAATGAACCCTCTCTTGGCTGCAGTTGCATTGTCAGCTGCCGCCTTGCATAACTATTTGATCTGAAGTGGTGGAGTGCACGTAATGGTGGTATTAATGCGGTTAGCGTTCTATGCCTACTTCAGGTACTTTGAGCCTATCTATCTATTTTGACTCTAGTGCCGACCCAGCGACCCCAGTTTTCCACTAACTTGGGCTATTAAGTATGAAGTTGGGGTTGTGATGACGTCGTGGTTGTTCCATCGTCGTCACTCTAGCTTCCTCATCCGGCTCTCGTCATGCAGTAGTCGTCACGCCATCGTGGTCATACACTCGTCTTCATACCAGTGTCATCACGACATCGTCGTCACGCTGTCAGCACACCATCGATCGTCATCATTTCAGAAGCGCCATCCAATGGTCGTCGCGCCGTCGTCATCATAACGAACTCGTCATCCTATCGACGTCATTGTTTCTTGGTCATTTTATCGTAATCATGGTGTCATACAATCGTGATTTTGTCACCGGTGTCATGCCATCGTCTTCACTGCGTAGTCATCATACAGTCGTCGTCATGCATTCGCTGTCATACCGCCGTCGTGATTCCGTCGTGGTCGTTGCATCGTTATCATTTCAGCTTCGTCATCCGCCTCTCGTCATGTCGTCGTCGTCATATCGTCGTCGTCATACCGTCTTCGTTGTTCCATCGGCGCCATTACTTCTTCGTCAATCCGTCGTCATAAAGCTGTCGTCATTCAATCGGGATTATACCACCATTACCATCGTCGTCATACACCCGTCTGCATCCCATTGTACTCATGGTGTCGTCTTGTCATTGTCATACAATTGTCGTCATGCCGTCATGGTCATGGCCGACCCTGGCGAGCGAGTATTATAGCAAAGTGATCCGATCCCGGAGGCTGTGTATGTCGCATATAACCGAAACATTCCCAGAATGACCGCTAGACAGCCTAAATGAAGTTTTCTTGAGCCATACGGTGCGTCACTAAATTGCTTGAATGTAGTCTAATTAACATCGACAATCATCGCTAGATGGGCTCTGCTGGAATAAATTTAGACTGCACTACGTTCGGCACCGCGGTCCATATTGTCTTCAAAATGTTCTTACTGGCAGGGGACATTGAACTGAATCGGTGTCCCGAAACGACACAAATTTTGAAGCAGCTCAAGGATAATGCAGCAGATGTTACAGATAGTAAAGAAACCCGGTTAACTCACATAGGAAAAAATTGGACACTGTCTAACTAGAAAACAGGCTAACGCCGCGTCAAGAACAGATTATCCTGATGATTGATATGCTCCAAACGCCTGAGAGAAGAGCCGATGAATTAGAAAACCATATATCACGGTGTAATTTGATAAGTTGCGGGGCTTCCGGAAGTTGAAGTGTAAATCAGTGATTCACTGGAAACACCGTAAACAAGGATATTTTTCAAGGCATTTTAAAACCTAACCACGTCGCCGCTGAGCGCATTCACAGGCTAGGCAGGCAGGTAAGTAATATAGCCTGACCGGTGATTTTGAAGCTTTTGGACGCAAGAAACAAAATGGTTGTTTTGAAAAGAAGATACAAACTAAAAAAAAACATGGTGTCATCTGGCGAGGATTTTTCACGAAATGTTCGCAACGTAAGAAGGAAGATTATGGAAGAAGCGCGAAAGCGAACCGTCACGGACGTGAACGGGGTTCTTTGGTATTTGATAAGTTGTATATTAATACAGTCGCCTACATTTGGGTTGACGAAAAAATTATAAAATGCCTGTTAGAAAAAACGGCAACAAAAAGCCAAGCCGACCTTTTACGTGGAGGCAGACGCAGGAGCGGATCCAAACGCAAGGAAATTGAGCAATTCTGCTTTATTGACGAGTCCTTTGTTTTATGAGCAATCTATTTTTCTACCTTGAATTAAAACTGATGGTCTTAATGAGAACGGCATGAAAATAATTAATGCTGGTGCGCGTAGCTTGGTTAGCAGGACTCGCTTGAAATAGCTTTGCTCGATTATGATCCATGCATCGGTGCAGAAGATGAATAGTTTTAATGGGAAGCTTCCCTCGTGAACCTTCCCGCACTTTAGTGAGCATGGCTGATGCTTGTGCCGCTGAATCGCTCATACGCAGAACAGCACTCATATAACACATAGGCCTATGCGTAAGCACCACCTGTCCTACCCCTGCAGTTTCCGACAACGCTTTATGCCTCCTCTCCCATGGTAGGTGTGACGTGTCTGTTCGGTAGGTTTCTGGCCAAGTAAAGCTGGGGCCGATCCTGGAGACAGTACGCGAAGGGGCGTGGGTCGCTGGGTGTGGCTCTCTGCATCTTGCCAAGCAGAAACATAATTGCTATGTTGAGAAACGTGGGCAGATGATCAGTTGCATAGCATTTAATTAACAGCTTCACAATTATTCTAATAGCTCGTTAATCTGCATTTTTACAGCACTTAGTAAGCCACTTTACGAAAGCTTCTATATAGATTCTTAAGTGTGCTTTGCATCTGCATAATTGTTTCATGCAATTAGCATTCTTTGCTTTCTTCAGGCGTTCTGAGCACATCTATCTATCTATCTATCTATCTATCTATCTATCTATCTATCTATCTATCTATCTATCTATCTATCTATCTATCTATCTATCTATCTATCTATCTATCTATCTATCTATCTATCTATCTATCTATCTATCTATCTATCTATCTATCTATCTATCTATCTATCTATCTATCTATCTATCTATCTATCTATCTATCTATCTATCTATCTATCTATCTATCTATCTATCTATCTATCTATCTATCTATCTAACTTATGCCCTCACGGTGCAAGCGCTCTTCCCATGAGACCTTGCAAAATAAGTTCCAATCGGCAAGTAAACTTTCATGGTGTCATCAATTTGGCAATTTTTATTGTTTTTGTGCTATGATGACGCACTGTCAGAAAAATAGTGCATTTTTCTCACAGCATGAAGTTGATGCTCCAGAACTTTCACGAGTTGAGCTTGAAAAGTAGCCACTGCAGTATGTTATAGAGACTGTTCCAAATCAGAGCCTGTCACTTCACACAAAAGGGGAGAGTTTCTTCGGTAGAACAAAAAAAGGTATAGACTGGGCCTTCAAAGTTAGAGTATGCCTCTCAGGAATGTTAATAAAAATGTCCAGCTAGCACTCCAAATGCTGCTTACACAGGCGTTTTATGTGGTTGTGGTTTGGCGTTTTCGCGACATCATTGTCGGGCCAGTTAACTCAGTTCTCGGTACATCATGAGTGGTCCTGAAGGGTTTCTGAACTGTGTGTTGTCTGAGAAGCTAACCCTAACAATAATTTGTAAAATATGCGGGTGGCTTGGCTACGCTATTCTGGGCTAATACTAAAGTACACAGATATACATTTCATTTAAAGATGCGCTCACAGAGCTTGGAACTTATTATTGCCCCCTTTTACATGTAAACATAAATTGAACAGCTATTAGCGTATTGTTGCGTACGCTATTGTGGGCATGAAAAAAAAGAAGAAGAGAAAAAGATCAAGGCAGTTTTGCTCGAAGTGCGAAACAACGACATCAATAGCGATGTTTCGCGTTGCGCTTAAGCTCATCAGGCGGTGTTCTAAGAATTAGCACGCGGAAGCGACAGGTTGGCGCTGCACAGCACGCAAGGCAGCTGCTGCAGCGGCGCATAAATAGCGCCTCTATATTAGGCGTCTTACCATTATATAGGCGTCGTCGATAGAAGCGCCGCCACCGGCCTTACGGCCGTCGCACCTCGATTAAGGTACCTCGATGGTCGCCCGTGTACCGTGCAATGAGGGCACGTTAAGGATACCGTGGTGGTCAAAATTGACCAGGAGTCCCCCGCTACGGCGTGCCTCGTAATAAAATCGTGCTTTTGGCACTTAAAACCCCAGTGCCTCAGTGGTGCACGAGATCAGAGCAAAAGAAAACCGTCAGCGTTTGTATCTTACCCCCGTATTCAGAAATGCGCCTAAACTTGAAGCTTATGCTTGACTTGATCTAAATGACGCCTGTCGTGAACGCGCCGAAGCAAATGCAATGAGCGCCTCGGGCACGTTCACGCTTGGCGTCACTTAGATCACACCAAGCATGGCTTACACATTTGGTAAGCGCGCAGATTGTCAGCGAGAACGCTGCCCCGGGAGGGTGCGTCCACTTAGCTCCATCGTTTTTGCAGCCAAACGCACTGCGCATCTCTCGCACTAACCCTTGTTGCGTTTCGCCTGCGACACGCGGTTTTGCCGGCGCGACTGCGGCGGGGCGGCAGACATTTTGGCCCGTTCGTCGTCGCCGCAACGCTCCCCGCCAGGTGTTTCCAGGCGTTTCCAGGCATGTTCCGATGCCACGTGTCTTCATGTGCGTGTGTGAGTGTATGTGCCATTGTGCCCAAACCGGGCGATGCGAAAGCAGGGATCACCCTCTCATTCCAGTCATTGTGCCCGAACCAGGCGGTGCGACAGCAGGGATCACCCTCTCATTCCAGTCATTGTGCCCGACCGGCAGCGCTACGACAGTATGCGTCACCATTAGCCCATTGTACATTCACGTGCTCGTCTATTGAGGGGTTCCTTCTTGCCCTCAACTGCGAGAGTATAAAAACAGCTGCCCCCGGACGCCAAAAGGAGGGCTCCGATTTCTTCTGTTGAGTAAAGTGCTCTCCCGTCTCTCTACTTCGGTCAACCTGACCGCCAACTCTTTGCGATGTTAAAATAAACAAGTTGTTTTGTTGTTACCAGTCGACTCATGCTTCGCCGGGACCTTCGGATGCTTCCAGTTGTACCCCAGGCCGCCAGGCCAACGCTACCCTTGGGACTTGCGACCCAGGTACAACCACGGGCGTCAGCGCCGAGTTCCCAACAGATCGTACCAGCGGTGCGATCCAAACATCTGGTTGGCAGCGGTGAGATCGCCTCCGACTTCAAACAACTGTCTGCCAGCGGTGAGATCGCGACAACGGAGGCCAGCAGCGAAGAGATGCAGTTGACTGTATGCTGAGCAGCTCAACGACGATCCGGGAGCAGTGCAACGAGCCCTGTGTGACGACTGGTTGCCTGCAGCGGAACGACTGCGCGGAATTCCTGCCTGCGAGGTTTGGTGAGTGCGGGACTTTCTTCTTCTGAGCTTTGCCAGGCTTTTGTTAGTGTCAGAAACAGAGCTGGTAATTGTGGTTGTCGTTGCTGCCGGGCTAGTTTGCGGCAAGACAATAGTAAGCAGTAGAGAAAGCAGCATTCAGAGCAGCCATGGATTTGAAGTCGTTGCGCAAACCGAAATTGTTGGAGCTTGCAAGAGAGTTGGGTCTGGATGTCTCAGACAAACTAAGAAAACCTGAACTGCTAAAGGCTATTCTTGAGTTAGAGGCTGAGGATGACGAGCTGTCGGAATGCCTTGAGACCATTGAAGAGAGGGAGACTGCAAAAGAAAAAGAAGAGCGTGAACGTAAAGAACAGAAAGAGCGAGAGCAACAAGAGCGTGACCGTCAACACGCTTTGGAAATGAAGCGTCTTGAGGTAGAGATGGAACGCGCTCGTAATGGAAGTCAGGCACACGGTGCAGGAGAACGCGTATTGTTCAAAATGACTGACCTGATGCGGCCGTTTAAGCTTGGAGAGGACATTGGTTTGTTCCTGGTTAACTTTGAGCGAACGTGCGAGAAGCAGGGGTTCTCTCGGGAAACGTGGCCACAGCGCTTGCTCACTTTGTTACCCGGCGAGGCGGCCGACGTAGTCGCTCGCTTGGATAGAGAGGAGGCAGAGGATTTCGACAAAGTAAAATCGAGTCTGCTAAAAAAGTACCGGCTGTCTGCGGAGGCGTTCCGTCGGAAGTTTCGGGAAAATGAGAAAGGCAGAAGTGAGTCATATACAGAGTTTGCGTATAGGCTTATGTCAAACATGCAGGAGTGGCTCAAAGAAGAGAAAGCGTTTGGTGACCACGATAAAGTTCTGCAGTGCTTCGGGCTAGAACAGTTTTATAGTCGGTTACCGGAGAACGTGCGATACTGGGTCTTGGATAGGCCAGACGTTTGTACGGTGGCTAAAGCCGCTGAGCTAGCCGAGGAGTTTGTGACGCGTCGGGCTCGCGGAGCTAAGGACGGTCAAAAGGGTGAATTTGGCTCGAAGTTTGAGAGGCCGAAGTTCACACCCATGAGAGAAAAGGGGAACACGCGTAGTGCGGATGCGAGTGGAAGCAGTGCGACCGAACCTAAGGAGACGGCGGCAGCCGAAGCCGAACGCAGAAAGCGGTTCGAGATGAGGCAAGCGCGCGTTTGTTATACGTGCCAGAAGCCGGGTCACTTTTCGGCGCAGTGTCCGGAAACAACACCAAAAGTTGTGTTTTTTTCAATAGGCAGCACTGACGAGAACATGAAGCTTCTCGAGCCTTACATGCGAGACCTCCTCGTGAACGGGAAAGAGTGCCGAGTGCTTCGCGATTCCGCAGCTACGATGGATGTAGTTCACCCGTCTTATGTAGAACCCCATATGTTCACGGGCGAGTGCGCGTGGATCAAGCAAGCCGTGGAAGCTCATAGCGTGTGTCTGCCAGTAGCAAAGGTGCTTATTGAAGGACCTTTCGGAGCGCTTGAGACAGAGGCGGCAGTGTCATCTATGCTGCCACCCCAGTACCCGTACCTATTTTCAAATAGGTCCGATCACCTCCTGCGCGAGAAGGGGCTTTTGTTTGGTGAAGCTAGTGTTCAGGCCTTAACCAGATCGAAGGTTCGGGAGCTCGCTGCAAAGGCGGTAGTTGCGGGGCCGACGTTATCAAACAACGAAAAAGGGTCAGAGGCGCAGCAAGCTGATATTCAGAGCACGCCCGAACTGAATAAACTTGAGTCTGTAACGTTAAAGGCGCCAGATACTGGAGAGGAAACGCCCGACACGGGAAAGTTAGAAGAGCTATCTACTGATTTGCTCATCGCGCCTACGTCAGACGGACTGGATAGGTTGCTAAAAGTCAGCCGGTCGGCTTTGATAGCCGAGCAAAAGAAGGATGGTAGCCTAGAAAACATACGCTGCAATGTCAAAGAAGGTATCGCCAGGAAAACTGCGCGTTTTGTGGAAAGAGGTGGAGTCCTGTACCGGAAGTATCTAGACCGCCGAGGAGTGGAGTTCGATCAGCTGATCGTGCCTCAATGCTATCGTCAGGATCTGTTGCGCTTGTCACACGGGGGTTCGTGGTCCGGACACCTAGGAGTTAAGAAAACTAAGGACCGTCTCTTGCAAGAGTACTATTGGCCAGGGTGTTTTCGGGACGCAGACCACTTCGTGAGGTCATGTGACACCTGTCAGCGGGTGGGCAAACCAGGGGACAAATCAAGGGCGCCGTTGAAATTGGTACCTATCATAACGGAGCCTTTTAGACGGCTCGTTATTGATACAGTGGGACCTCTGCCGGTAACAGCCACGGGGTACAGACACATTTTGACTGTGATCTGCCCAGCGACAAAGTTCCCTGAAGCAGTGCCGCTTAAAGAACTCAGCTCAGTTGAGATAGTTAATGCACTACTGTCCATATTTGCGCGAGTTGGTTTCCCTGCGGAAATCCAATCAGATGAGGGCACAGTATTTACTAGCGCTTTGACGACAACTTTTCTCGAAAGGTGTGGGGTAAAGCTGCTACACAGCTCCGTGTACCACCCACAGTCGAATTCCGTTGAGAAGCTCCACTCCGTCATGAAGCGCGTGTTGAGAGCCTTGTGTTTTGAACATCAAACTGACTGGGAGCTGTGTCTGCCTGGGGTGATGTTTGCGTTAAGAACCGCGTCGCATGCAGCTACGGGGTTTTCGCCAGCTGAACTGGTGTACGGTCGCTCGCTTCGATCTCCGCTTCGCATGCTTCGAGAATCGTGGGAAGGTAGAGGCGACGACCCAGTCGTGGTGGAGTACGTACTTAAGCTCCTCGAACGCTTAAGAAGGGCACAGGAGTTGTCAGGTGAAGCAATGACAAAGGCCCAGCAGAGGGCCAAGGTTTATTATGATCGGACAGCCAGGGCCCGTCGTTTTGAGGTGGGCGATGAGGTCATGATATTGCGCACATCGCTAAACAACAAACTAGACGTGCAGTGGGAGGGCCCAGCACGAATTGTTCAGAAACTGTCGGACGTTAACTACGTGGTAAGTCTGCCAGGAAAGCGGAAAGCACAGCAAGTTTACCACTGTAATCTGCTCAAACCTTATAGACAAAGGGAAGCAGTGGTGTGCATGATGGTAAACGTTCCTGAAGAGCTTCCGGTCGAGCTTCCGGGACTAGGCGCAGTGACGAACAGGGAAGACACCGGTCAAGTCATTAGTGACCTTATCAGTAAAGCACCGCTGTCGCCTGAGCAGAAAACCGAACTACACCAGCTATTACAAGAGTTTCAAGGTCTGTTCTCTGAGAGGCCTGGTAGGACTTCTGTACTTACTCATGATATAGATCTTACCTCCCCAGAGCCAGTACGATCCAAGGCGTATCGGGTGTCACCCCGCCAGAGCGATATTATGGAGGCTGAGGTAAAGAAAATGCTACAGCTCGGTGTTATTGAGGCAGGTGAGAGTGATTATACCTCCCCTTTGATTTTAGTTGAGGTACCGGGCAAGGAACCTCGTCCTTGCGTCGACTACCGCAGGCTTAATTCCATCACTAAGGATCAAATTTATCCGATCCCTAACATCGAGGAGCGCCTTGAGAAAGTTAGTAGCGCTCAGTTTATTTCCACCCTAGATCTTGTCAGGGGTTATTGGCAGGTTCCACTTACAGAAGAGGCTAGTAGGTATGCGGCGTTCATTTCACCAATGGGAACATTCCGTCCTAAAGTGTTGAGTTTTGGTTTGAAGAACGCGCCATACTGTTTTTCAAGCCTCATGGATAAAGTGTTGCGGGGACAGCAAGAATTCGCTTTACCGTATCTAGACGACGTAGCGATATTCTCCGCATCCTGGTCTGAGCATATGACACACTTGCGGGCAGTGCTAACCCGCCTGCGCGAAGCGGGCTTGACAGTCAAGGCTCCTAAGTGCCAGTTAGCACAGGCCGAGGTTGTCTACCTCGGTCACGTGATTGGTCAGGGTCGTCGCCGCCCCTCTGAAATAAAAGTGGCCGCTGTGCGAGACTTTCCGCAACCGCGCACAAAGACCGATATTCGGTCGTTCTTGGGTGTCGCCGGCTACTATCAGAGGTACATCCCTAGGTACTCTGATATCGCGGCTCCCCTGACGGATGCTCTAAGAAAAACAGAGCCTCAAACAGTCGTCTGGGACGAGACAAAGGAAAGAGCTTTTAGCGCCCTAAAGAGTGCCCTAACAAACCAGCCTGTGCTACGATCGCCAGACTATACAAAAGGGTTCGTTGTTCAATGCGATGCTAGTGAGCGAGGCATGGGCGTTGTACTGTGCCAACGGGAAAATGGAGAAGTAGAACACCCCGTCCTGTATGCTAGTCGTAAGCTGACCAGTCGTGAGCAGGCGTATAGCGCCACCGAGAAAGAGTGTGCATGTCTCGTGTGGGCCGTTCAGAAATTGTCATGCTATCTAGCCGGCTCGAGGTTTATCATTGAGACGGATCACTGCCCTCTCCAATGGCTGCAGACCATCTCTCCCAAAAATGGCCGCCTCCTGCGCTGGAGCCTCGCTTTACAACAATATTCCTTTGAGGTGCGTTACAAAAAGGGGAGTCTCAACGGTAACGCCGATGGCTTAAGTCGAAGCCCCTAACGTAGGAATCAGCCTCAAAATTGTTGGTTACTGATGTTTTTCTTCCTGAGGCAGGATTTTTTTTAACATATTGCTTTTGTTTAGTGTTTCAAAGTGATGATATGCTTTCTAGTGCAATTTTCCAATTTGTGGACGCGTTCTGAGTGATGCTAGACTACTGTAAGGAACTAGGCAGTGGTATAAAAAGGGGAAAGAGCCTGGCGGGGCTTAGTGAGGGTTGTGCCGTGCTTGCTGACTGAGCGGTTGAGTTTTCAGCGTAGTTCTAACGCTTGCCGGGAACGAGAACAAAAATGTGAACTCTCCCGAAGTCACTTTGCAGTGTCCCGTGCGAACCTGAACGAGAGAACAAGGCCTTCTCTGTGCGCTGCGCTCAAGAAACGTCGAGGGACGCCCGACTTCGGTTATGAGCATCATCGAGCGACATCCCTCCGGACAGCGGATGCAGTCCCCTGTCCATCGGGATCTCCTTCCCCCGGCGGGGCGGTCTGTTGCGTTTCGCCTGCGACACGCGGTTTTGCCGGCGCGACTGCGGCGGGGCGGCAGACATTTTGGCCCGTTCGTCGTCGCCGCAACGCTCCCCGCCAGGTGTTTCCAGGCGTTTCCAGGCATGTTCCGATGCCACGTGTCTTCATGTGCGTGTGTGAGTGTATATGCCACTGTGCCCAAACCGGGCGATGCGAAAGCAGGGATCACCCTCTCATTCCAGTCATTGTGCCCGAACCAGGCGGTGCGACAGCAGGGATCACCCTCTCATTCCAGTCATTGTGCCCGACCGGCAGCGCTACGACAGTATGCGTCACCATTAGCCCATTGTACATTCACGTGCTCGTCTATTGAGGGGTTCCTTCTTGCCCTCAACTGCGAGAGTATAAAAACAGCTGCCCCCGGACGCCAAAAGGAGGGCTCCGATTTCTTCTGTTGAGTAAAGTGCTCTCCCGTCTCTCTACTTCGGTCAACCTGACCGCCAACTCTTTGCGATGTTAAAATAAACAAGTTGTTTTGTTGTTACCAGTCGACTCATGCTTTGCCGGGACCTTCGGATGCTTCCAGTTGTACCCCAGGCCGCCAGGCCAACGCTACCCTTGGGACTTGCGACCCAGGTACAACCACGGGCGTCAGCGCCGAGTTCCCAACAGATCGTACCAGCGGTGCGATCCAAACACCCTCCACGTGTGGGCCGCACATGCGCGGTCGATATTGTGACAGCACGGCGGCGTCGGCACGGATGCGCCTAGAATGTCTGTATAATTGCTATCGCTGTAGAAGAAGAAACGAAAACGATGCACCGTATCCGTACAGTCATTTTTAAAAAACTTGCATACTGTGAGACACTTATTACTGTTTTATGCGCATTTTCTTCTGAACACCGACGAAAGGTGCGTTATTATTATGCATATATGCATTTCGTAATTAAAGCTAGTGATAACCCTATGGGCTGGGAGAATGAACTGGAGTGCGTTTGGCAGGCATTGTCTGATCATGAACAGCAGGTTGCCATTATCCCTCAAGAGAAAAGTGTATAACAGCTGTGTCTTACCAGTACTCACGTACGGGGCAGAAACCTGGAGGCTCACGAAAAGGGTTCTACTTAAATTGAGGACGACGCAACGAGCTATGGAAAGAAGAATGATATGTGTAACGTTAAGGGATAAGAAAAGAGCAGGTTGGCTGAGGGAACAAACGCGAGTTAATGATATCTTAGTTGAAATCAAGAAAAATAAATGGACATGGGCAGGACACGTAATGAGGAGGGAAGATAACCGATGGTCATTAAGAGTTACGGAATGGATTCCAAGGGAAGGGAAGCGTAGCAGAGGGCGGCAGAAAGTTAGGTGGGTGGATGAGATTAAGAAGTTTGCAGGGACAACATGGCCACAAGTAGTACATGACCGGAGTAGTTGAAGAAGTATGGGAGAGGCCTTTGCCCTGCAGTGGGCATAACCAAGCTGATGATGATGATGATGATGATAACCTCATCACAAGAACACATTTCTTTAGAATTTTATCAACAAAAGTGATCTAAATTTGAATAGCCTGTTAACGCACACCGATTATGGATATCATTAAACGTTGTGCTATATCGTTGCGGTCTCGCATTATTCGCCGTTGTTCCATTCCGTTCGAAAACAAATACTGCATCTTAGCGGCGTTTCTAAACTGCAAGATTACGTGAGGTAATGTGCAATTCAGTGAATAACATTAGTTTGTCTAATCTTGTGCGCAGCCGCCCACCCAGGGCCGCCGCGCTCAGAAAAAACAACTCCGCGGCTGCCCCCCCCCCCTTCCCATTCCATCCTCGCTCAGGGCAACCTTTGGAGCCTGCTATGATTTCGCCGATGAACCAGGCTTCCGACAGCGCCGGCAAGACCAGGGCCGCCGGAGGAGGAAAAATTACTTTGCGCTGGGCCACTGAACACAAGGCGACACTGTCGCAGACGTCTGGTAGCACCGGACATTAAATATATTTATATTTTCTATGAGATGCCTCTTTTATCTAATATGAGATGTGTAGGGAGTGATAAGTGCGCTGCGAGGAGCAGGTGTTGCTATTACAACCCGTGTAATAGCAACACCTCCGTCAAGCCATTTTTAGGCCTGCGCGTCACGTGACATGACGTCGGCCACGTCACGGCCCGCCAGCCGATTCCGCCTAACCTTCGCGCGCCCGAGATGCGATCGGCACATTGGCACTTTAGGGGAAATCATTGTAAATATAACGTGTGTTTTATGTTCTAGGTTCCCGTGCTAAATTTGTCCCGGTAGTTCTCTGACACGAAAAGTCAGACTGCAGCGTCAATGCACATTCGGTATTATTGGGAAGGAAAGCTGCCACTGAAATTTATTTTTAAGAAACCGAAGTTTTGGAGCCAGACCGGCGCCTCCTGCAGGGCTGAAATGACGTGAGGCGTAGCAGTTCTTGTATGCGTTTGCCGCTTTGACGGGCGAGGAGACACTTTCTGTAGTGCTTGAGAGTTAACGGTGGCAAGTGTTGCTGACGAATGATTGATGTTACCCGATGTCTTCTGGATGTGCCAGGATTCCAAAAGGAGCCGCCGCCGGTAGTTTTCTCTGTCCAAGAGGACAGCGCCGTCATGGCTAATCTGGCGATCAAAAAACTCGTAGTGTTCTGTCACAGTACTGCGTTCCCTGTTTAGGATAGCGAAGGTCATTCTTGTGCTGACGAATCCTTTAAGGGAAGTTTTTAATCTCGCCAATATACGACGCAGGGAATTCGGTGCAGGTAATCTTGTATACAATGCCTTGTGCCTTTTTGTCAGGAACGCGGGCTTTTGACTACCAGCTGGTTGTCACCAACCAGGCAGATATGTGCCGAATGTCCACCGTTGATTCTAGGCGTTCGGGCATTCTTCGTCTAGTACTGATTTTTCAGCCGGACGAGCCACTAGAAACTGCTCCACAGTTCTTGTTGTCTCCAAAATGGTTCACGCCCACTACGTGGGATCGGCCAAGAATGAGGCATTTATCTCGCTTAATTTTTGAACGGTTCATTGCACATGTGGCAGCCTTACCTATATTTGGACTGTATAAAGGCGTTCGTGTAAAATTAAAATAATTATAAAGTGAAATAAAATATTTATTTCAATCAACTATTAGAATATATTCGATGCGCACAGCATATACCATTCCGACTTATGTTAGAGAATACGTGACCTATACACAGCAAGACTAACGCAATATAAAATGAACGCAGTGAAATGCAAGCATCGAACTTTCAAAACGGAAATGAGCGAAAGTTACGTTGTTTTTGCTTTTGTGGCCACAAAAACATCAATTTTTGTCTTTTCCGTTGAGAAGGCAATTTTTTTTTTTGTGCCAGTGCTGTCGTCTTCCGTTCTTTTAACTTCTACTTAACCATCCCTTCAGAAACGTCATGTCAGTAATTTTGTATAACTGATCAAAAACGCACATGACATCCAAGAGGAGGTCGGATCTTTGGTGTTGATGAGATAACACGCGCATGTTTTTTTTTAATGCAGTAAGGAATTCATATCATAGATACCATCTTTGGAAATAACTTTCGCCTACTTTGCTGACCTGTGCATCGAGATAACAGGCACTGACTGTGAGGTGATCAACAATTGTGACAGAAGCTTTCAGCGAAGGTATACTATGCCGGTCTGATCATGTTTCCGGTAGCGAGGTTGCTCGGAGGCGCACATTCAGTTCCCTATAGGAGTTAAGAAACATGGCTCTATCTGCGGAACTTCGTATGCTGCCACAAGATTTTGGGAGGCCCAAGAAAGTTGTGAAGATTTTTGCAGGCTTCCGTGCACGGTTACGCGTCGTCTGTGTTCTGGCTTTGAAAGAAGAATGCGACAGCCAACACGTCCTCCTTGGCTCGAGAATAACGTCAGACGCGTCTGCCGCCAATACATCCGATGCATCGGACGGTCTGGGTGCGGGGTAGTTTAGGAGGCAGTGGGTTGCAGTTCGGAGGTACAACTACTCGTACGTACCTCTGTCATTGCTTCTTAAGGGTGCGCTGTACTTAACCAGGATCTTCAAAATCAGCTCGAGTTGGACGGCAGGGATGCAGAAGGTGCAGGCGACTGTAAGGCGAAGCAATAGAAAAGTAGAGCACGCGTAGCCTCACGGGCCTTCTCGTTTGCGCGGATACCACCGTGACCCGGGTCCAAGTGAATGATCCCTCTCTTGGCTGCAGTTGCATTGTCAGCTGCCGCCTTGCATAACTGTTTGATCTGAAGTGGGGGAGTGCACGTAATGGTGGTATTAATGCGGTTAGCGTTCTATGCCTACTTCAGGTACTTTGAGCCTATCTATCTATTTTGACTCCAGTGCCGACCCAGCGACCCCAGTTTTCCACTAACTTGGGCTATTAAGTATGAAGTTGGGGTTGCGATGACGTCGTGGTTGTTCCGTCGTCCTCACTCTAGCTTCCTCATCCGACTCTCGTCATGCAGTAGTCGTCACGCCATCGTGGTCATACACTCGTCTTCGTACCAGTGTCATCACGACATCGTCGTCACGCTGTCAGCCCACCATCGATCGTCATCATTTCAGAAGCGCCATCCAATGGTCGTCGCGCCGTCGTCATCATAACGAACTCGTCATCCTATCGATGTCATTGTTTCTTGGTCATTTTATCGTAATCATGGTGTCATACAATCGTGATTTTGTCACTGGTGTCATGCCATCGTCTTCACTGCGTAGTCCTCATACAGTCGTCGTCATGCATTCGCTGTCATACCGCCGTCGTGATTCCGTCGTGGTCGTTGCATCGTTATCATTCCAGCTTCGTCATCCGCCTCTCGTCATGTCGTCGTCGTCATATCGTCGTCGTCATACCGTCTTCGTTGTTCCATCGGCGCCATTACTTCTTCGTCAATCCGTCGTCATAAAGCTGTCGTCATTCAATCGGGATTATACCACCATTACCATCGTCGTCATACACCCATCTGCATCCCATTGTACTCATGGTGTCGTCTTGTCATTGTCATACAATTGTCGTCATGCCGTCATGGTCATGGCCGACCCTGGCGAGCGACTATTTTAGCAAAGTGGTCCGATCCCGGAGGCTGTGTATGTCGCATATAACCGAAACATTCCCAGAATGACCGCTAGACAGCCTAAATGAAGTTTTCTTGAGCCATACGGTGCGTCACTAAATTGCTTGAATGTAGTCTAATTAACATCGAAAATCATCGCTAGATGGGCTCTGCTGGAATAAATTTAGACTGCACTACGTTCGGCACCGCGGTCCATATAGTCTTCAAAATGTTCTTACTGGCAGGGGACATTGAACTGAATCGGTGTCCCGAAACGACACAAATTTTGAAGCAGCTCAAGGATAATGCAGCAGATGTTACTGATATTAAAGAAACCCGGTTAACTCACATAGGAAAAAATTGGACACTGTCTAACTAGAAAACAGGCTAACGCCGCGTCAAGAACAGATTATCCTGATGATTGATATGCTCCAAACGCCTGAGAGAAGAGCCGATGAATTAGAAAACCATATATCACGGTGGAATTTGATAAGTTACGGGGCTTCCGGAAGCTGAAGTGTAAATCAGTGATTCACTGGAAACACCGTAAACAAGGATATTTTTCAAGGCATTTTAAAACCTGACCACGTCGCCGCTGAGCGCATTAACAGGCTAGGCAGGCAGGTAAGTAATATAGCCTGACCGGTGATTTTGAAGCTTTTGGACGCAAGAAACAAAATGGTTGTTTTGAAAAGAAGATACAAACTAAAAAAAAAACATGGTGTCATCTGGCGAGGATTTTTCACGAAATGTTCGCAACGTAAGAAGGAAGATTATGGAAGAAGCGCGAAAGCGAACCGTCATGGACGTGAACGGGGTTCTTTGGTATTTGATAAGTTGTATATTAATACAGTCGCCTACATTTGGAATTGACGAAAAAATTATAAAATGCCTGTTAGAAAAAACGGCAACAAAAAGCCAAGCCGACCTTTTACGTGGAGGCAGAGGCAGGAACGGATCCAAACGCAAGGAAATTGAGCAATTCTGCTTTATTGACGAGTCCTTTGTTTTATGAGCAATCTATTTTTCTACCTTGAATTAAAACTGATGGTCTTAATGAGAACGGCACGAAAATAATTAATGCTGGTGCGCGTAGCTTGGTTAGCAGGACTCGCTTGAAATAGCTTTGCTCGATTATGATCCATGCATCGGTGCAGAAGATGAACAGTTTTAATGGGAAGCTTCCCTCGTGAACCTTCCCGCACTTTGGTGAGCATGGCTGATGCTTGTGCCGCTGAATCGCCCATACGCAGAACAGCACTCATATAACACATAGGCCTATGCGTAAGCACCATCTGTCCTACCTCTGCAGTTTCCGACAACGCCTTATGCCTCCTCTCCCATGGTACGTGTGACGTGTCTGTTCGCTAGGTTTCTGGCCAAGTAAAGCTGGGGCCGATCCTGGAGACAGTACGCGAAGGGGCGTGGGTCGCTGGGTGTGGCTCTCTGCATCTTGCCAAGCAGAAACATAATTCCTATGTTGAGAAACGTGGGCAGATGATCAGTTGCATAGCATTTAATTAAGAGCTTCACAATTATTCTAATAGCTCGTTAATCTGCATTTTTACAGCACTTAGTAAGCCATTTTACGAAAGCTCTTATATAGATTCTTAAGTGCGCTTTGCATCTGCATAATTGTTTCATGCAATTAGCATTCTTTGCTTTCTTTAGGCGTTTTGAGCATATCTATCTATCTATCTATCTATCTATCTATCTATCTATCTATCTATCTATCTATCTATCTATCTATCTATCTATCTATCTATCTATCTATCTATCTATCTATCTATCTATCTATCTATCTATCTTATGCCGACCCAGTGGCCCAAGTTGTCTACCAGCTTGGGCCACTAGATATGTGCTTGTGGTCGTACTGCCGTCGCGGGTGTTCTGTTGTAGTCATTCCAGCTTCGTCATCGGACTCTCGTAATGCCATCGTCCTCACGCCTTCTACGCCCGACCCAATGGGCTAAGTTCTTTACCAGCTTGGACTAGTACGTAGGTATGTATATATGCTCGTGGTCGCTACTCCGTCATGGGCGTTCCAGCGTCGTCATTCCGATTACGTCATCCCGCCGTCATCACGCCATCGTCGTTATCTCATTGACATCATACCGTTGGCGCTCTTCAGTCATAACCGGCATTTGCGCCAATAAAATCCATAAATCATCATCATGTATTTTTCATGTCATCGTCGTCATTATGTCGTCGTCAGACATTCGTTGTCACACTGTCGTCCTTAGGCCACCGCAGTCGCTCCCTCGTCGTCATTCTCACTTCGTCATCCAGCTCTGACCATGCCATCGTTGTCACACGGTCGTCGTAATACGATTGCTGTCATGCCGCCCGTATCACGCTGTCGCACTAACATCGTCATCACTTCAGTAGCGTCATATCATTATTTGTCGTGGTCATACCAGTCATATCGTCTTTGTCTTTGCATCGACGTCTATCCTTCTTCGTCATTCTATCGTAATCACGCTGTCGTCATTCTATAGTGATTATGCTGCCGTTGTGATGTCATCGTCATTTTCGTGTTGTTGTCATTCCAGTTTCGTCATGCCGTTGTAGTCATAACGTCACCGATACGTCATCTCCGTCAAAAATACGTCGTCATCCCATTGCCCACGTGCCATCGTCGTCGTGCCGGCTTTGTCGTTCCATCAACGTCATTTCTTTATTGACATTCCATCGTCGTCACCGCGACATCGTCATACAATCCTCGTGATTCCGTCATGCTCATGGGCGGCCTTGGCAAGCGAATGTCACAGCGAAGTGGTCCGATACCGGAGACCGTGTATGTCGCATGTAGCCGGAGTGAAGGAAGTCTCAAAAGGACCAGTACACATTTTAAAGAAACATTGCTTCAGCATCAGGGTGTGTCGCTGCTTACCTTGAATGCTAATCGCATTGCCGTCGACAGTCATCTTGAGATGGCTTCTGCCATAATTTTTCTGTGTCGGTGTTAGTCGGCAAGACAGCGGCCACCACGCTCAGCAAAGTGATGCGAAGAAGGCTAAGAAAGCTTCGCTTTAAAATAATTACGAATACGACGGTGGGGATCGAACCTCGGTCTCCCAGCACAACAGCTCGATCGGCGCTCTAACCGCAAGGCCGGAATCGCGCGCATGCCTGCTTCTCACGTGCCAGTGCCAACTGTATACTCCGTTTCATACTTAGCGTGCAACGCTGTTGAAGACAGGTGAGAAGTTTGGTCATCGAAATATGCGCGCGCTTCGTGGTCAAGCAACTGGTTCCGCATTCGGGTCTGATGTACGAATTGCTTCTTCGCCCATTTCATTCAGATAATATTGCAATTGAAGGACCTTTATCGCCAAAGTTAAAATTAAATTCTGGCGTTTAACGTAGCCAAGACGATGATCTCATGAGGCACGCCGTAGTGGGGGGTTCAGGATTATTTTTGAACACATGGGGTTCTGTAACATGCACCTAAATATAAGTGCACGAGTGTGTTTTTGCATTTCGTCTTTGTCGAAACAGGGTCGCCGCGACCAGGATCGGACCGGTGACTTCCGAGCTCAGCAGCGCAACCTCATAGCCACTAAGCAACCACGGTGGGTGTGATCAAACTGACTTTCCACCGGACTGGTATACTCTTTTGAAGAAGTGTATTTGTTGCCTCAGTTTTAGAGAACTGCTGTTCGCGTTATTAATTGTTCGCGATGTCTAGCGTTTTGTATTCCGCTTGCAGACGTGGCCATCTCTGTTTTGTCCGCTATGTGCGTATACACTTCATGCACGTATGTTTTTTGTTTTGTTTTTATATCCGTAATACATGCTATTAAAGAAAAAACAAAAGCGTCTCGTGGTCAAGTTGCAAATATTCAGTTAGACGCCTGAATTTACCTTCACCATGAAACGCTTTTCTGTTCATGTCACGTCATGGGGGTGATTCTACGCGAAACGTCTTAGACACTGCACTCGACCCTCTATATTACGTTCTAAAAAATCCTAGTCAATTACTTCACTGCACTATTTGTCCTCCTAGGTTACTTAGGCAAGAAATAATTTTTCTGTCTCTTACAGCGATTTGAATATTGCAACAGTGGCCAAAACTTGTGTTGAAAGAAAATGTCAGCAAAATTAAAATACTAGTGGAGCGCATGAAAATTTCCTATAGTTGCTAGAAAAGCAATCACACTTGCTTATTCCAGCCAATTTGAGACCACTTTTGGCGACCGCCGTGGCCGCCAAAAAAAATTAATATTGCTGCCGTTTCATTCCCATTCTGCTCTCAGACACCGGTTTAGAGCAACTGCGCACTCGTTCTCGACCTCAGTCAGCAGCTGTCTGCGCGGCGCGCGCGTGGGCAGCTTTGGCGACGTGGCAGCTGACGACAAAGCTGTGTAGAGCGAGCGCTGCAAGTGGCAAGTATGCGATGCGAACAGGCTGGGCGCTATTGCTCTTGTTCCTTCGTTATTTCTGGCAGTGCCCGCAGCTATACAGTGTACTAGAATATAAGGGACACTGTACTGCAGTCCCCGGCAAAATATGGCTGCCTCCAAAAGCGCTGCAAATTTGCCTCCATAGTCTGGTGGGGACCTGTAGCTTTTTTTCCCCCCCTTTATTAGAATCGGAAGCTGCAGCTAACCGCAAAGTAAGGATGGTAACATCCGTAACTATTATGTTATGAACGGGTACAGGGACACTTTAACGACGGGGAAAAGGAAAAGCAACGCTTCCTTTTTTTTTCATTGGAGGTTCACGACAGAAATTGCGCAGCGTAAGTAGAAGGTACGTACACCGGCAAGACGCATGCCGACTTCCAACAGAGTCATTTTTGTCTCCCGGTCTGTTTGCGCTACAAGTTTCCTTTCATAGCAAGTCGAAACAGCGACGCTGACGAGCTACCCATCCGAGAGCAGCTATTATGCATTGACGCCTGACATCAGCTTTCTTTTTTTTTTTATTGCTGCATTGCCACTCGACGAAGACACCGGGCATGAGAACAGTCGGGTTCATTCATTTACAGCGCGTTTGTCATGGGGTACAAGACGTATGCGGCGGAGTTATATTTCACTTCCCCGTGAAGAATCACATTTATCGCTTAATGTACGACGTGTCTTGAATCAGTCGCTTTGGCTGCAGTTTTGCAGGATATTTTTCAAATACTAACGGGTTAAATTTTGGAGCAATGCAGCCGCGCATTGAGAAGATGTAAGGCGAAATTGGTAATATATTATTTGACATTTTCATTTTAATCCAAACAGCTTCAATCATTCAATCTACCTCGACAAAGCTGTTCTCACTGACTCTTGGCGAAAAGAGGTAATCGGTCGGCATAGAATGTGTTGATTAGCAACATTTCGGCGCGAAGACGCTGGAAGTGTGTATAATTAACTAAAAAGGTTAGTTAAGTTCTAATTAATTATATTATGGCATGTATTGCAATTTGCGAATTGTAGGCGGTGATTCGTAAGTCGTATACACTTGGAACAAATTTTACGGATGATACCAGTTTCGCCATATTAATTCCCAATGTGTACGACGAAGGGCAACAATAAATAGAAATCAGATATCGAACAAACTAAGACACAAATTCAATTCAATGACCCCCCCCCCTCCTTGCCCACTTGGCACCTACGTCATCATTGTCGGGCCAGTTAACTCAGTTCTCGGTACATCATGAGTGGTCCTGAAGAGTTTATGAACTGTCTGTTGTCTGAGAAGCTAACCCTAGCAATAATTTGTAAAATATGCGGGTGGCTTGGCTACGCTATTCTGGGCTAATACTAAAGTACACAGATATACATTTCATTTAAAGATGCGCTCACAGAGCTTGGAACTTATTATTGCCCCCTTTTACATGTAAACATAAATTGAACAGCTATTAGCGTATTTTTGCGTACGCTATTGTGTGCATGAAAAAAAAGAAGAAGAGAAAAAGATCAAGGCAGTTTTGCTCGAAGTGCGAAACAACGACATCAATAGCGATGTTTCGCGTTGCGCTTAAGCTCATCAGGCGGTGTTCTAAGAATTAGCACGCGGAGGCGACAGGTTGACGCTGCACAGCTCACAAGGCAGCTGTTGCAGCGGTGCGTAAACAGCGCCTCTATATTAGGCGTCTTACCACTATATAGGCGTCGTCGATAAAAGCGCCGCCACCGGCCTTACGGCCGTCGCACCTCGATTAAAGTACCTCGATGGTCGCCCGTGTACCGTGCAATGAGGGCACGTTAAGGATACCCTGGTGGTCAAAATTAACCAGGAGTCCGCCGCTACGGCGTGCCTCGTAATAACATCGTGGTTTTGGCACCTAAAACCCCATAATTCAGTGCCTCGGTGGTGCACGAGATCAGAGCAAGAGAAAACCGTCAGCGTTTGTATCTTAACCCCGTATTCAGAAATGCGCCTAAACTTGAAGCTTATGCTTGACTTGATCTAAATGACGCCTGTCGTGAACGCGCCGAAGCAAACGCAATGAGCGCCTCGGGCACGTTCACGCTTGGCGTCACTTAGATCACACCAAGCATGGCTTACACATTTGGTAAGCGCGCAGATTGTCAGCGAGAACGCTGCCCCGGGAGGGTGCGTCCACTTAGCCCCATCGTTTTTGCAGCCAAACGCACTGCGCATCTCTCGCACTAACCCTCCACGTGTGGGCCGCACATTCGCGGTCGATATTGTGACAGCACGGCGGCGTCGGCACGGATGCGCCTAGAATGTCTGTATAATTGCTATCGCTGTAGAAGAAGAAACGAAAACGATGCACCGTATCCGTACAGTCATTTTTAAAAACTTGCATACTGTGAGACACTTATTACTGTTTTATGCGCATTTTCTTCTGAGCACCGACGAAAGGTGCGTTATTATTATGCATATATGCATTTCGTAATTAAAGCTAGTGATAACCCTATGGGCTGGGAGAATGAACTGGGGTGCGTTTGGCAGGCATTGTCTGATCATGAACAGCAGGTTGCCATTATCCCTCAAGAGAAAAGTGTATAACAGCTGTGTCTTACCAGTACTCACGTACGGGGCAAAAACCTGGAGGCTCACGAAAAGGGTTCTACTTAAATTGAGGACGACGCAACGAGCTATGGAAAGAAGAATGATATGTGTAACGTTAAGGGATAAGAAAAGAGCAGATTGGCTGAGGGAACAAACGCGAGTTAATGATATCTTAGTTGAAATCAAGAAAAATAAATGGACATGGGCAGGACACGTAATGAGGAGGGAAGATAACCGATGGTCATTAAGAGTTCCGGAATGGATTCCAAGGGAAGGGAAGCGTAGCAGAGGGCGGCAGAAAGTTAGGTGGGCGGATGAGATTAAGAAGTTTGCAGGGACAACATGGCCACAATTAGTACATGACCGGGGTAGTTGAAGAAGTATGGGAGAGGCCTTTGCCCTGCAGTGGGCATAACCAAGCTGATGATGATGATCATGATGATGATTATGATGATTATGATAACCCTATCACAAGAACACATTTCTTTAGAATTTTATCAACAAAAGTGATCTAAATTTGAATAGCCTGTCAACGCACACCGATTATGGATATCATTAAGCGTCGTGCTATATCGTTGCGGTCTCGCATTATTCGCCGTTGTTCCATTCCGTTCGAAAACAAAAACTGCATCTTAGCGGCGTTTCTAAACTGCAAGATTACGTGAGGTAATGTGCAATTCAGTGAATAACATTAGTTTGTCTAATCTTATGCTTTCAGTGGCGGCAAAGCGTAACGACACTATTGCGCTGTCGCAAATGACGCAGACTACTCGGTTCTTGCTTGGCCATAATGATATGGGCAGCGGTGTACAGCGTTGCAAATCAAGTAAAAAGTAATTTGACAAAACAGCTACTATAAGGTCGGCATACAGCTCTAAAAACTGTGCGACTTCATAGTGCGCGAACTGCTTCCGTGAGCTGCTCTAGACTAGACGAGAGTCCGAAGCGACATTGCGGGAGGCGACGAAAGAAGACGAAGAACGCTCTCGTGGGGATCGGTCACGGGACCTCGTGGCATCCCCACGCTCGAGCCAGCCGTTCGAAACGGGGTGGCCGACGCTGAGCTCCAGGTTCTATTTCAGAAACCGACCGCGACCCGGGGACGGTGCTGTGCCCACACAACCCAGCCGTTCACGCCGAGTGTCACTCCGCCACTACCCCGGTGCCTGGATGAGGTACAGCGGACCACTCAAACGACGCCGGGTGATGGCCCCGGGACGAATCCCGCCGCTCTGGGCCACGCGGCCCACCCGCAGGCGTACGCTGTGGCCTCCGCGGTACCGCCGTCTGGGTTCACTCTACTTCGTGCCATTCCTGGGAAGAGGATCGTTCGAGGCATCGGGAGCACGAGGTGGGCCCAACGCGCAGGCAAGAATGGACAAGGTATTGCAATGTGAGTGGAATGGAGGCACGTTCGACCGGTACATACCTGCCGTGACCAAGGGAGCCGCCGCTGCTGCAGCTGCCAGCTGGCACATGGCTACTTCCGGCGAGCCACCCATTACACCGCTACCGTTTGGTCAGCCCAAACCATTCCAGGGGCATCAAAGGTCCTCGCGCTCCCACAGCCGTCGAGAAAATCATCAGCAAGCTTTCCCTCGGAGGGCTCCCGCACCACCATGGACGCCGGCCCCACTACCGCAGGGCAGACCCGGATCCGGGCCCGGAAGCAGCAAGCAGGTCACTGTCGCCGCCGTGGGCGTCACCCGAGGTACCGGCCCAGGGATCAGAATCCGAGGATTCCGCGAAAGAACAAGACGCCTGCGAGCCACGTACACTTGCCACCTTTCCTGACAAGCGCAGCCGCCCACCCAGGGCCGCCGCGCTCAGAAAAAACAACTCCGCGGCTGCCCCTCCCCCCCTTCCCGTTCCATCCTCGCTCAGGGCAGCCTTTGGAGATGACGAAGAGAAACGAGGTGCCTGCTATGATTTCGCCGATGAACCAGGCTTCCGACAGCGGCGGCAAGACCAGGGCCGCCGGAGGAGGAAAATTACTTTGCGCTGGGCCACTGAACACAAGGCGACACTGTCGCAGACGTCTGGTAGCACCGGACATTAAATATATTTATATTTTCTATGAGATGCCTCTTTTATCTAATATGAGATGTGTAGGGAGTGATAAGTGCGCTGCGAGGAGCAGGTGTTGCTATTACAACCCGTGTAATAGCAACACCTCCGTCAAGCCATTTTTAGGCCTGCGCGTCACGTGACATGACGTCGGCCACGTCACGGCCCGCCAGCCGACCATTCCGCCTAAACTTCGCGCGCCCGAGATGCGATCGGCACATTGGCACTTTAGGGGAAATCATTGTAAATATAACGTGTGTTTTATGTTCTAGGTTCTGTGCTAAATTTGTTCCGGTAGTTCTCTGAGACGAAAAGTCGCACTGCAACGTGAATACGCATTCGGTATTATTGGGAAGGAAAGCTGCCACTGAAATTTATTTTAAAAAACCGAAGTTTTGGAGCCAGACCGGCGCCTCCTGCAGGGCTGAAATGACGTGAAGCGTAGCATTTCTTGTATGCGTTTGCCGCTTTGACGGGCGAGGAGACACTTTCTGTAGTGCTTGAGAGTAAACGGTGGCAAGTGTTGCTGACGAATGATTGATGTTACCCGATGTCTTCTGGATGTGCCAGGATTCCAAAAGGAGCCGCCGCCGGTAGTTTTCTCTGTCCAAGAGGACAGCGCCGTCATGGCTAATCTGGCGATCAAAAAACTCGTAGTGTTCTGTCACAGTACTGCGTTCCCTGTTTAGGATAGCGAAGGTCATTCTTGTGTTGACGAATTCTTTCAGGGAAGTTTTTAATCTCGCCAATATACGACGCAGGGAATTCGGTGCAGGTAATCTTGTACACAATGCCTTGTGCCTTTTTGTCAGGAACGCGGGCTTTTGACTACCAGCTGGTTGTCACCAACCAGGCAGATATGTGCCGAATGTCCACCGTTGATTCTAGGCGTTCGGGCATTCTTCGTCTAGTACTGATTTTTCAGCCGGACGAGCCACTAGAAACTGCTCCACAGTTCTTGTTGTCTCCAAAATGGTTCACGCCCACTACGTGAGATCGGCCAAGAATGAGGCATTTATCTCGCTTAATTTTTGAACGGTTCATTGCACATGTGGCAGCCTTACCTATATTTGGACTGTATAAAGGCGTTCGTGTAAAAATAAAATAATTATAAAGTGAAAGAAAATATTTATTTCAATCAACTATTAGAATATATGCGATGCGCACAGCATACACCATTCCGACTTATGTTAGAGAATACGTGACCTATACCCAGCAAGACTAACGCAATATAAAATGAACGCAGTGAAATGCAAGCATCGAACTTTCAAAACGGAAATGAGTGAAAGTTACGTTGTTTTTGCTGTTGTGGCCACAAAAACATCAATTTTTATCTTTTCCGTTGAGAAGGTAATTTTTTTTTGTGCCAGTGCTGTCGTCTTCCTTTCTTTGAACTTCTACTTAACCATCGCTTCAGAAACGTCATGTCAGTAATTTTGTATAACTGATCAAAAACGCACATGACATCCAAGAGGGGGTAGGATCTTTGGTGTTGATGAGGTAACACGCACATGTTTTTTTTTAATTCAGTAAGGAATTCATATCATAGATACCCATCTTTGGAAATAACTTTCGCCAACTTTGCTGACCTGTGCTTCGAAATAACAGGTACTGACTGTGAGGAGATCAACAATTGTGACAGAAGTTTTCAGCGAAGGTATGCTGTGCAGGTCTGATCATGTTTCCGGCAGCGAGGTTACTCAGAGGCGCACATTCAGTTCCCTAGGAGTTAAGAAACATGGCTCTATCTGCGGAACTTCGTATGCTGCCACAAGATTTTGGGAGGCCCAAGAATGTTGTGAAGATTTTTGCAGGCTTCCGTGCACGGTTACGCGTCGTCTGTGTTCTGGCTTTGAAAGAAGAATGCGACAGCCAACACGTCCTCCTTGGCTCGAGAATAACGTAAGACGCGTCTGCCGCCAATACATCCGATGCATCGGACGGTCTGGGTGCGGGGTAGTTTAGGAGGCAATGGGTTGCAGTTCGGAGGTACAACTACTCGTACGTACCTCTGTCATTGCTTCTTAAGGGTGCGCTGTACTTAACCAGGATCTTCAAAATCAGTTCGAGTTGGACGGCAGGGATGCAGAAGGTGCAGGCGACTGTAAGGCGAAGCGGTAGAAAAGTGGAGCACGCGTAGCCTCACGGGCCTTCTCGTTTGCGCGGATACCACCGTGATCCGGGACCAAGTGAATGACCCCTCTCTTGGCTGCAGTTGCATTGTCAGCTGCCGCCTTGCATAACTGTTTGATCTGAAGTGGTGGAGTGCACGTAATGGTGGTATTAATGCGGTTAGCGTTCTATGCCTACTTCAGGTACTTTGAGCATATCTATCTATTTTGACTCCAGTGCCGACCCAGCGACCCCAGTTTTCCACTAACTTGGGCTATTAAGTATGAAGTTGGGGTTGTGGTGACGTCGTGGTTGTTCCATCGTCGTCACTCTAGCTTCCTCATCCGACTCTCGTCATGCAGTAGTCGTCACGCCATCGTGGTCATACACTCGTCTTCATACCAGTGTCATCACGACATCGTCGTCACGCTGTCAGCCCACCATCGATCGTCATCATTTCAGAAGCGCCATTCAATGGTCGTCGCGCCATCGTCATCATAACGAACTCGTCATCCTATCGACGTCATTGTTTCTTGGTCATTTTATCGTAATCATGATGTCATACAATCGTGATTTTGTCACTGGTGTCATGCCATCGTCTTCACTGCGTAGTCCTCATACAGTCGTCGTCATGCATTCGCTGTCATACCGCCGTCGTGATTCCGTCGTGGTCGTTGCATCGTTATCATTCCAGCTTCGTCATCCGCCTCTCGTCATGTCGTCGTCGTCATATCGTCGTCGTTGTTCCATCGGCGCCATTACTTCTTCGTCAATCCGTCGTCATAAAGCTGTCGTCATTCAATCGGGATTATACCACCATTACCATCGTCGTCATACACCCGTCTGCATCCCATTGTACTCATGGTGTCGTCTTGTCATTGTCATACAATTGTCGCCATGCCGTCATGGTCATGGCCGACCCTGGCGAGCGAGTATTATAGCAAAGTGGTCCGATCCCGGAGGCTGTGTATGTCGCATATAACCGAAACATTCCCAGAATGACCGCTACACAGCCTAAATGAAGTTTTCTTGAGCCATACGGTGCGTCACTAAATTGCTTGAATGTAGTCTAATTAACATCGAAAATCATCGCTAGATGGGCTCTGCTGGAATAAATTTAGACTGCACTACGTTCGGCACCGCGGTCCATATAGTCTTCAAAATGTTCTTACTGGCAGGGGACATTGAACTGAATCGGTGTCCCGAAACGACACAAATTTTGAAGCAGCTCAAGGATAATGCAGCAGATGTTACAGATATTAAAGAAACCCGGTTAACTCACATAGGAAAAAATTGGACACTGTCTAACTAGAAAACAGGCTAACGCCGCGTCAAGAACAGATTATCCTGATGATTGATATGCTCCAAACGCCTGAGAGAAGAGCCGATGAATTAGAAAACCATATATCACGGTGGAATTTGATAAGTTACGGGGCTTCCGGAAGTTGAAGTGTAAATCAGTGATTCACTGGAAACACCGTAAACAAGGATATTTTTCAAGGCATTTTAAAACCTGACCACGTCGCCGCTGAGCGCATTAACAGGCTAGGCAGGCAGGTAAGTAATATTGCCTGACCGGCGGTTTTGAAGCTTTTGGACGCAAGAAACAAAATGGTTGTTTTGAAAAGAAGATACAAGCTAAAAAAAAAACATGGTGTCTTCTGGCGAGGATTTTTCACGAAATGTTCGCAAAGTAAGAAGGAAGATTATGGAAGAAGCGTGAAAGCGAACCGTGACGGACGTGAACGGGGTTCTTTGGTATTTGATAAGTTGTATATTAATACAGTCGCCTACATTTGGAATTGACGAAAAAATTATAAAATGCCTGTTAGAAAAAACGGCAACAAAAAGCCAAGCCGACCTTTTACGTGGAGGCAGAGGCAGGAGCGGAACCAAACGCAAGGAAATTGAGCAATTCTGCTTTATTGACGAGTCCTTTGTTTTATGAGCAATCTATTTTTCTACCTTGAATTAAAACTGATGGTCTTAATGAGAAGGGCATGAAAATAATTAATGTTGGTGCGCGTAGCTTGGTTAGCAGGACTCGCTTGAAATAGCTTTGCTCGATTATGATCCATGCATCGGTGCAGAAGATGAACAGTTTTAATGGGAAGCTTCCCTCGTGAACCTTCCCGGACTTTGGTGAGCATGGCTTGTGCCTCTGAATCGCCCATACGCAGAACAGCACTCATATAACACATAGGCCTATGCGTAAGCACCATCTGTCCTACCTCTGCAGTTTCCGACAACGCCTTATGCCTCCTCTCCCATGGTACGTGTGACGTGTCTGTTCGCTAGGTTTCTGGCCAAGTAAAGCTGGGGCCGATCCTGGAGACAGTACGCGAAGGGGCGTGGGTCGCTGGGTGTGGCTCTCTGCATCTTGCCAAGCAGAAACATAATTGCTATGTTGAGAAACGTGGGCAGATGATCAGTTGCATAGCATTTAATTAACTGCTTCACAATTATTCTAATAGCTCGTTAATCTGCATTTTTACAGCACTTAATAAGCCAATTTACGAAAGCTTTTATATAGATTCTTAAGTGCGCTTTGCATCTGCATAATTGTTTCATGCAATTAGCATTCTTTGCTTTCTTCAGGCGTTTTGAGCATATCTATCTATCTATCTATCTATCTATCTATCTATCTATCTATCTATCTATCTATCTATCTATCTATCTATCTATCTATCTATCTATCTATCTATCTATCTATCTTATGCCGACCCAGTGGCCCAAGTTGTCTACCAGCTTGGGCCACTAGGTATGTGCTTGTGGTCGTACTGCCGTCGCGGGTGTTCTGTTGTAGTCATTCCAGCTTCGTCATCGGACTCTCGTAATGCCATCGTCCTCACGCCTTCTACGCCCGACCCAATGGGCTAAGTTCTTTACCAGCTTGGACTAGTACGTAGGTATATATATATATGCTCGTGGTCGCTACGCCGTCGTGGGCGTTCCAGCGTCGTCATTCCGATTACGTCATCCCGCCGTCATCACGCCATCGTCGTCATCTCATTGACATCATACCGTTGGCGCTCTTCAGTCATAACCGGCCCTTGCGCCAATAAAATCCATAAATCATCATCATGTCTTTTTCCTGTCATCGTCGTCATTATGTCGTCGTCAGGCATTCGTTGTCACACTGTCGTCCTTAGGCCACCGCAGTCGCTCCCTCTTCGTCATTCTCACTTGGTCATCCAGCTCTGACCATGCCATCGTTGTCACACGGTCGTCGTAATACGATTGCTGTCATGCCGCCCGTATCACGCTGTCGTTCTAACATCGTCATCACTTCAGCAGCGTCATCCCATTATTTGTCGTGGTCATACCAGCCATATCGGCTTTGTCTTTGCATCGACGTCTATCCTTCTTCGTCATTCTATCGTAATCACGTTGTCGTCACTCTATAGTGATTATGCTGCCGTTGTGATGTCATCGTCATTTTCGTGTTGTTGTCATTCCAGTTTCGTCATCCCGTTGTAGTCATAACGTCGCCGACACGTCATCTCCGTCAAAAATACGTCGTCATCCCATTGTCCACGTGCCATCGTCGTCGTGCCGGCGTTGTCGTTCCATCAACGTCATTTCTTTATTGACATTCCATCGTCGTCACTGCGACATCGTCATACAATTCTCGTGATTCCGTCATGCTCATGGGCGGCCTTGGCAAGCGAATGTCACAGCGAAGTGGTCCGATACCGGAGACAGTGTATGTCGCATGTAGCCGGAGTGAAGGAAGTCTCAAAAGGACCAGTACACATTTTAAACAAACATTGCTTCAGCATCAGGGTGTGTCGCTGCTTACCTTGAATGCTAATCGCATTGCCGTCGACAGTCATCTTGAGATGGGTTCTGCCATAATTTTTCTGTGTCGGTGTTACTCGGCAAGACAGCGGCCACCACGCTCAGCAAAGTGATGCGAAGAAGACTAAGAAAGCTTCGTTTTAAAATAATTACGAATACGACGGAGGGGATCGAATCTCGGTCTCCCGGCACAACAGCTCGATCGGCGCTCTAACCACAAGGCCAGGAATCGCGCGCATGCCTGCTTCTCACTTGCCAGTGCCAACTGTATACTCCGTTTCATACTTAGCGTGCAACGCTGTTGAAGACAGGTGAGAAGTTTGGTCATCGAAATATGTGCGCGCTTCGTGGTCAAGCAATTGGTCCCGCATTGGGGTCTGATGTACGAATTGCTTCTTCGCCCATTTCATTCAGATAATATTGCAATTGAAAGACCTTTATGGCCAAAGTTAAAATTAAATTCTGGGGTTTAATGTAGCCAAGACGATGATCTCATGAGGCACGCCGTAGTGGGAGGTTCAGGATTAATTTTGAACACATGGCGTTCTTTAACATGCACCTCAATCTAAGTGCACGAGTGTGTTTTTGCATTTCTTCTTTGTCGAAACAGGGCCGCCGCGACCAGTATCGAACCGGTGACTTCCGAGCTCAGCAGCGCAACCTCATAGCCACTAAGCTACCACGGTGGGTGTGATCAAAATGACTTTCCACCGGACTGGTATCCTCTTTTGAAGAAGTGTATTTGTTGCCTCAGTTTTAGAGAACTGCTATTTGCGTTATTAATTGTTCGCGATGTGTAGTGTTTTGTATTCCGCTTGCAGACGTGTCCATCGGTGTTTTGTCCGCTATGTGCGTATACACTTCATGCACGTATGTTTTTTTGTTTTGTTTTTATATCCGCAATAAATGCTATTAAAGAAAAAACAAAAGCGTTTCGTGGTCAAGTTGCAAATATTCAGTTAGACGCCTGAATTTACCTTCACCATGAAACGCTTTTCTGTTCCTGGCACGTCAGGGGGGTCATTCTACGCGAAACGTTCTAGACACTGCGCTCGACCCTCTATATTGCGTTCTAAAACATCCTAGTCAATTACTTCACTGCACTATTTGTCCTCCTAGGTTACTTATACAAGAAATAATTTTTCTGTCTCTTACAGCGATTTGAATATTGCAACAGTGGCCAAAACTTGTGTTGAAAGAAAATGTAAGCAAAATTAAAATACTAGTGGAGCGCATGAAAATTTCCTATATAGTTGCTAGAAAAGCAATCACACTTGCTTATTCCAGCCAATTTGAGACCGATACATTGTCTCACAATGTGCGTTGTGGTGCTGAAATACGGCGATTCTGGGCCAATATTGAATTTTCAAAAAAATTCTTGCACCCTTTATAAAACCGATGCAACTGTGTCATTTGGTTGTATAGCTAGCGATAACTGAGTAAAAAAGTATTGAAGTGGATAGGCGAGCATTTTCGTAGCGGAAGAGGCCTTGACATCGAAAAATGCGCGAAATGCCTCCTGTTTAGGCACATGTAGCTTGTTGATGAGGCCCAAGTAAAGATTAAATTTTCATCAAATTTTCAGAAATTTATTTCTGAAAGTTTAATCGAAGCAATTTTTGTTTTAGGCGAGAAAAAAAGAAACTTTATATTGAGAGTCCGCCGCATCCTCAGGCGCCAGGTCGTAAGGCCGCTTCACTGCAAAAGGCGCTTCGCCGGTGCAACAGAGAGAGGCGGCGGCCGCGAGGGTGGCAAGACCGCATGCTGCTTTGTGCTCTTGCATTGTTGGCATCTTTAAGACAGTGTGGCTAGCTAGCACCATATTTCGGAAGGGCATCATCGGCAGCCGATTGATACTAGGAGCAGCGATTTCAGAGCTTACAGGTTGTGTGTCCAGTTTTGTCGCTTTCAGGAGGTTTCCGTTTTCACTGCCGGCGCCGACGTACGGGCTTTGCCATTTGGAATGTCCGTGAGGCCCAGGAGAAGGTGATCCCAGCATTGTCGGTCGTCAGCGATGATGTTACGAAATGGTCAAAGGTGCGCGTACGTTTCAGACTCGAACCTTGCTGATAGTTCTTTTTCTTTTTCAGCCTTTCTTTCTAGGGACGGGGGCTCTCGGAGCACGTATATAACTTTGCTCTTCCTTTCCACCCACGTAAAAAGCTGATGGGGGTGTAAATATATGTCCTTGGTATGAGGTGTTTGAAGACAGGGCCTGGCTGCCGACCACGTCACGGTGCAAGCGCTCTTCCCATGAGACCTTTCAAAAAAGTTGCATTCGGCAAGTAAACTTTTATGGTGTCATAAATTTGGCAATTTTTATTGTTTTTGTGCTATGATGATGCACAGTCAGAAAAATAGTGCATTTTTCTCACAGCATGAAGTTGATGCTCCAGAACTTTCACGAGTTGAGCTTGAAAAGTAGCCACTGCAGTATGTTATAGAGACTGTTCCAAATCAGAGCCTGTCACTTCACACAAAGCGGGACAGTTTCTTCGGTAGAAAAAAACAAGGTATAGACTGGGCCTTCAAAGTTAAAGTATGCCTCTCAGGAATGTTAATAAATATGTCCAGCTCACGGTGGTAGGTCCCGGGTCACGGTGGTATCCGCGCAAACGAGAAGGCCCATGAGGCTACGCGTGCTCCACTTTTCTACCGCTTCGCCTTACAGTCGCCTGCACCTTCTGCATCCCTGCCGTCCAACTCGAGCTGATTTTGAAGATCCTGGTTAAGTACAGCGCACCCTTAAGAAGCAATGACAGAGGTACGTACGAGTAGTTGTACCTCCGAACTGCAACCCACTGCCTCCTAAACTACCCCGCACCCAGGCCGTCCGATGCATCGGATGTATTGGCAGCAGACGCGTCTTACGTTATTCTCGAGCCAAGGAGGACGTGTTGGCTGTCGCATTCTTCTTTCAAAGCCAGAACACAGGCGACGCGTAACCATGCAGGGAAGCCTGCAAAAATCTTCACGACATTCTTGGGCCTCCCAAAATCTTGTGGCAGCATACGAAGTTCCGCAGATAGAGCCATGTTTCTTAACTCCTATAGGGAACTGAATGTGCGCCTCCGAGTAACCTCGCAGCCGGAAACACGATCAGACCTGCACAGTATACCTTCGCTGAAAGCTTCTGTCACAAGTGTTGATCACCTCACAGTCAGTACCTGTTATTTCGAAGCACAGGTCAGCAAAGTTGGCGAAAGTTATTTCCAAAGATGGGTATCTATGATATGAATTCCTTACTGAATTAAAAAAAAAATTACCGACGATTACGTTACTTCCTAATGCGAAATTTGAGCGCAGCAAATAAGCTGTTTCACCTTTTCGATAGATTGAGGCAAAGAAATCGAGCAACACATGTATGCGCTATCACAGAATTTTTTTTTATTTTTCACACGTATTCCTTTAACAAAGACTCCACTAGGTAAGCTTCTGCTTCGGCGGCACGCACCTCTGGATTCTGACGGCGACGGCGCTGGGCCTCTGCTCTGGCAGCTCGTTTAGCAGCAGCAGCAGCAGCAGCAGACGGAGGACTTCCATCGGTCGTCTCGCTCATGGCTCAGAAAGAACTGGCAGATAATTTCGCAGTGGCGAACGGCAGCGGCAATTTCGGCTCGGGCGGTGCACATATACAGATCCGCCGCCACCGATCTGGCTCTCTGATTGCCACCGCACAGGGCGAACGGCAGCGGCAATTTCGGCTCGGGCGGTGCACATATACAGATCCGCCGCCACCGATCTGGCTCTCTGATTGCCACCGCACAGGGGTTGCATTGGAGGAGGAGCGAAGAAAGGAATTAAGTTCGAGCCGGCGCTTTGACAACCGGAGACTCGCAGGAAGAGGGGGGAGGGGGCGGCGTGTACACCCAGCGGCAAACGATGGGGGCAGAAGCGCGCGCAGCAAGCGGACAACACGATAAAGGGAGGAGGGAAGAGATAGCAGCGACTGACTGATGCCGCTGACGCCGATAGTGAGTCAACCCCAGCTGCGGAGTTGGTTTCAGGGACAACGCCGCCGATGCCGACACAAACAATATGATACCCTCGCTTCCGCAGCGCTAAGAACCAGGTCTAGCCGTGGGAAGGTGGTCACGTATTCGTCGACGTGCCGGGGCCTACGTGAAATAACCGGCGCGTCGGCAACTGAAGAGCACCCTATCCGCCACACAAGAACAGGGGAGGGGGACCCTTTCCTCCTCTTTCTGCATGGCGGCGACGGTGTTCTATGCAGTCACGTTATCTTGACTCTCTAGCGGCGTCAGCGGCATCCAGCGGTATCAGTCGGTCGCTGCTAGCGCTGGGGGGATGAAAGGGGGGCGGAGCTGGTTACGAGGCCGACGACAACGCCGACGACGACGCGAAACCCAGGAACGGACGCCAAAGAGCTGCGCTCTAAAACATGTGCGTGTTATCTCATCAACACCAAAGATCCTACCCCCTCTTGGATGTCATGTGCGTTTTTGATCAGTTATACAAAATTACTGACATGACGTTTCTGAAGGGATGGTTAAGTAGAAGTTAAAAGAAAGGAAGACGACAGCACTGGCACAAAAAAAAATTACCTTCTCAACGGAAAAGATAAAAATTGATGTTTTTGTGGCCACAACAGCAAAAATAACGTAACTTTCACTCATTTCCGTTTTGAAAGTTCGATGCTTGCATTTCACTGCGTTCATTTTATATTGCGTTAGTCTTGCTGGGTATAGGTCACGTATTCTCTAACATAAGTCGGAATGGTGTATGCTGTGCGCATCGCATATATTCTAATAGTTGATTGAAATAAATATTTTCTTTCACTTTATGATTATTTTATTTTTACACGAACGCCTTTATACACCTTTATACGCCCACGTAGTGGGCGTGAACCATTTTGGAGACAACAAGAACTGTTGAGCAGTTTCTAGTGGCTCGTCCGGCTGAAAAATCAGTACTAGACGAAGAATGCCCGAACGCCTAGAATCAACGGTGGACATTCGGCACATATCTGCCTGGTTGGTGACAACCAGCTGGTAGTCAAAAGCCCGCGTTCCTGACAAAAAGGCACAAGGCATTGTGTACAAGATTACCTGCACCGAATTCCCTGCGTCGTATATTGGCGAGATTAAAAACTTCCCTGAAAGCATTCGTCAACACAAGAATGACCTTCGCTATCCTAAACAGGGAACGCAGTACTGTGACAGAACACTAAGAGTTTTTTGATCGCCAGATTAGCCATGACGGCGCTGTCCTCTTGGACAGAGAAAACTACCGGCGGCGGCTCCTTTTGGAATCCTGGCACATCCAGAAGACACCGGGTAACATCAATCATTCGTCAGCAACACTTGCCACCGTTTAATCTCAAGCACTACAGAAAGTGTCTCCTCGCCCGTCAAAGCGGCAAACGCATACAAGAAATGCTACGCGTCACGTCATTTCAGCCCTGCAGGAGGCGCCGGTCTGGCTCCAAAACTTCGGTTTGTTAAAATAAATTTCAGTGGCAGCTTTCCTTCCCAATAATACCGAATTCGTATTGACGTTGCAGTGCGACTTTTCGTGTCAGAGAACTACCGGGACAAATTTAGCACAGAACCTAGAACATAAAACACACGTTATATTTACAATGATTTCCCCTAAAGTGCCAATGTGCCGATCGCATCTCGGGCGCGCGAAGGTTAGGCGGAATGGTCGGCTGGCCGGCCGTGCCGTGGCCGACGTCATGTCACGTGACGCGCAGGCCTAAAAATGGCTTGACGGAGGTGTTGCTATTACACCGGTTGTAATAGCAACACCTGCTCCTCGCAGCGCACTTATCACTCCCTACACATCTCATATTAGATAAAAGAGGCATCTCATAGAAAATATAAATATATTTAATGTCCGGTGCTACCAGACGTCTGCGACAGTGTCGCCTTGTGTTCAGTGGCCCAGCGCAAAGTAATTTTTCCTCCTCCGGCGGCCCTGGTCTTGCCGCCGCTGTCGGAAGCCTGGTTCATCGGCGAAATCATAGCAGGCACCTCGTTTCTCTTCGTCATCTCCAAAGGCTGCCCTGAGCGAGGATGGAACGGGAAGGGGGGGTGGGGCAGACGCGGAGTTGTTTTTTCTGAGCGCGGCGGCCCTGGGTGGGCGGCTGCGCTTGTCAGGAAAGGTGGCAAGTGTACGTGGCTCGCAGGCGTCTTGTTCTTTCGCGGAATCCTCGGATTCTGATCCCTGGGCCGGTACCTCGGGTGACGCCCACGGCGGCGACAGTGACCTGCTTGCTGCTTCCGGGCCCGGATCCTGGTCTGCCCTGCGGTAGCGGGGCGGGCGTCCATGGTGGTGCGGGAGCCCTCCGAGGGAAAGCTTGCTGATGATTTTCTCGACGGCTGTGGGAGCGCGAGGACCTTTGATGCCCCTGGAATGGTTTGGGCTGACCAAACGGTAGCGGTGTAATGGGTGGCTCGCCGGAAGTAGCCATGTGCCAGCTGGCAGCTGCAGCAGCGGCGGCTCCCTTGGTCACGGCAGGCATGTACCGGTCGAACGTGCCTCCATTCCACTCACATTGCAATACCTTGTCCATTCTTGCCTGCGCGTTGGGCCCACCACGTACTCCCGATGCCTCGAACGATCCTCTTCCCAGGAATGGCACGAAGTAGAGTGAACCCAGACGGCGGTACCGAGAAGGCCACAGCGTACGCCTGCGGGTGGGCCGCGTGGCCCACAGCGGCGGGATTCGCCCCGGGGCCATCACCCGGCGTCGTTTGAGTGGTCCGCTGTACCTCATCCAGGCACCGGGGTAGTGGCGGAGTGACACTTGGCGCGAACGGCTGGGTTGTGTGGGCACAGCACCGTCCCCGGGTCGCGGTCGGTGTCTGAAATGGAACCTGGAGCTCAGCGTCGGCCACCCCATTTCGAACGGCTGGCTCGAGCGTGGGGATGCCACGAGGTCCCGTGACCGATCCCCACGAGAGCGTTCTTCATCTTCTTTCGTCGCCACCCGCGATGTCGCTTCGGACTCTCGTCTAGAGCAGCTCACGGAAGCAGTTCGCGCACTATGAAGTCGCACAGTTTTTAGAGCTGTATGCCGACCTTATAGTAGCTGTTTTGGCAAATTACTTTTTACTTGATTTGCAACGCAGTACACCGCTGCCCATGTCATTATGGCCAAGCAAGAACAGAGTAGTCTGCGTTATTTGCGACAGCGCAATAGTGTCGTTACGCTTTGCCGCCACTGAAAGCATAAGATTAGACAAACTAATGTTATTCACTGAATTGCACATTACCTCACGTAATCTTGCAGTTTAGAAACGCCGCTAAGATATAGTATTTGTTTTCGAACGGAATGGAACAACGGCGAATAATGCGAGACCGCAACGATATAGCACAACGTTTAATGATATCCATAATTGGTGTGCGTTAACAGGCTATTCAAATTTAGATCTCTTTTTTTGATAAAATTCTAAAGAAATGTGTTCTTGTGATGAGGTTATCATCATCATCATCATCATCATCAGCTTGGTTATGCCCACTGCAGGGCAAAGGCCTCTCCCACACTTCTTCAACTACCCCGGTCATGTACTAATTGTGGCCATGTTGTCCCTGCAAACTTCTTAATCTCATCCACCCACCTAACTTTCTGCCGCCCTCTGCTACGCTTCCCTTCCCTTGGAATCCATTCCGTAACTCTTAATGACCATCGGTTATCTTCCCTCCTGATTACGTGTCCCGCCCATGTCCATTTATTTTTCTTGATTTCAACTAAGATATCATTAACTCGCGTTTGTTCCCTCAGCCAATCTGCTCTTTTCTTATCCCGTAACGTTACACATATCATTCTTCTTTCCATAGCTCGTTGCGTCGTCCTCAATTTAAGGAGAACCCTTTTCGTGAGCCTCCAGGTTTCTGCCCCGTACGTGAGTACTGGTAAGACACAGCTGTTATACACTTTTCTCTTGAGGGATAATGGCAACCTGCTGTTCATGATCAGACAATGTCTGCCAAACGCACCCCAGTTCATTCTCCCAGCCCATAGGGTTATCACTAGCTTTAATTACGAAATGCATATATGCATAATAATAACGCACCTTTCGTCGGTGCTCAGAAGAAAATGCGCATAAAACAGTAATAAGTGTCGCACAGTATGCAAGTTTTTAAAAATAACTGTACGGATACTGTGCATCGTTTTCGTTTCTTCTTCTACAGCGATAGCAATTATACAGACATTCTAGGCGCATCCGTGCCGACGCCGCCGTGCTGTCACAATATCGACCGCGCATGTGCGGCCCACACGTGGAGGGTTAGTGCGAGAGATGCGCAGTGCGTTTGGCTGCAAAAACGATGGAGCTAAGTGGACGCACCCTCCCGGGGCAGCGTTCTCGCTGACAATCTGCGCGCTTACCAAATGTGTAAGCCATGCTTGGTGTGATCTAAGTGACGCCAAGCGTGAACGTGCCCGAGGCGCTCATTGCGTTTGCTTCGGCGCGTTCACGACAGGCGTCATTTAGATCAAGTCAAGCATAAGCTTCAAGTTTAGGCGCATTTCTGAATACGGGGGTAAGATACAAACGCTGACGGTTTTCTCTTGCTCTGATCTCGTGCACCACCGAGGCACTGAATTCTGGGGTTTTAGGTGCCAAAACCACGATTTTATTACGAGGCACGCCGTAGCGGGGGACTCCTGGTTAATTTTGACCACCAGGGTATCCTTAACGTGCCCTCATTGCACGGTACACGGGCGACCATCGAGGTACTTTAATCGAGGTGCGACGGCCGTAAGGCCGGTAGCGGCGCTTTTATCGACGACGCCTATATAATGGTAAAACGCCTAATATAGAGGCGCTGTTTACGCACCGCTGCAGCAGCTGCCTTGTGAGCTGTGCAGCGTCAACCTGTCGCCTCCGCGTGCTAATTCTTAGAACACCGCCTGATGAGCTTAAGCGCAACGCGAAACATCGCTATTGATGTCGTTGTTTCGCACTTCGAGCAAAACTGCCTTGATCTTTTTCTCTTCTTCGTTTTTTTCATGCACACAATAGCGTACGCAACAATACGCTAATAGCTGTTCAATTTATGTTTACATGTAAAAGGGGGCAATAATAAGTTCCAAGCTCTGTGAGCGCATCTTTAAATGAAATGTATATCTGTGTACTTTAGTATTAGCCCAGAATAGCGTAGCCAAGCCACCCGCATATTTTACAAATTATTGTTAGGGTTAGCTTCTCAGACAACAGACAGTTCATAAACTCTTCAGGACCACTCATGATGTACCGAGAACTGAGTTAACTGGCCCGACAATGATGACGTAGGTGCCAAGTGGGCAAGGAGGGGGGGGGGGTCATTGAATTGAATTTGTGTCTTAGTTTGTTCGATATCTGATTTCTATTTATTGTTGCCCTTCGTCGTACACATTGGGAATTAATATGGCGAAACTGGTATCATCCGTAAAATTTGTTCCAAGTGTATACGTCTTACGACTCACCGCCTACAATTGGCAAATTGCAATACATGCCATAATATAATTAATTAGAACTTAACTAACCTTTTTAGTTAATTATACACACTTCCAGCGTCTTCGCGACGAAATGTTGCTAATCAACACATTCTATGCCGACCGCATTACCTCCTTTTGCCAAGAGTCAGTGAGAACAGCTTTGTCGAGCTAGATTGAATGATTGAAGCTGTTTGGATTAAAATGAAAATGTCAAATAATATATTACCAATTTCGCTTTACATCTTCTCAATGCGTGGCTGCATTGCTCCAAAATTTAACCCGTTAGTATTTGAAAAATATCCTGCAAAACTGCAGCCAAAGCGACTGATTCAAGACACGTCGTACATTAAGCGATAAATGTGATTCTTCGCGGGGAAGTGAAATATAACTCCGCCGCATACGTCTTGTACCCCATGACAAATGCGCTGTAAATGAATGAACCCGACTGTTCTCATGCCCGGCGTCTTCGTCGAGTGGCAATGCAGCAATAAAATGCGCATTGTGCAAGCGCTCTTCCCATGAGACCTTTCAAAAAAGTTGCATTCGGCAAGTAAACTTTTATGGTGTCATAAATTTGGCAATTTTTATTGTTTTTGTGCTATGATGATGCACTGTCAGAAAAATAGTGCATTTTTCTCACAGCATGAAGTTGATGCTCCAGAACTTTCACGAGTTGAGCTTGAAAAGTAGCCACTGCAGTATGTTATAGAGACTGTTCCAAATCAGAGCCTGTCACTTCACACAAAGCGGGACAGTTTCTTCGGTAGAAAAAAACAAGGTATAGACTGGGCCTTCAAAGTTAAAGTATGCCTCTCAGGAATGTTAATAAATATGTCCAGCTAGCACTCCAAATGCTGCTTACACAGGCGTTTTATGCGGTATGGTTTGGCGTTTTCGCGACATAGTGAACAGATCGACAAATTATATATATATATATATATATATATATATATATATATATATATACATTCTCCCCCCTCCCGTGTGAGGTAGCCGATTCCGTTTAGCACGCCAGTCTATATGACGGGTGGAGCTGATAACAGCTGCGCTCCTTACAAAAAGGAGACTGGCATGCATACTCTGTGCACCCCTCGCACTCAGATACGATATATGAGAGTTTGCCCCTTGTGCCAAGACTTCCGCCTCGGAATGCGAAAATAGTGTAATGAGCGCAAAATTTGACTATGAATATCTCGAAACCCAATCGGTTCAGAATCATAAAACAAAACGGCGAAGACTTCGAATACGCTTGCCTTCAAGTTTTTGTATATCCACAGCACCACCGGGAAATCAAGAATAGTCAACATATGCATAGACGCGAGAGTAGGGAAACCGACGCGGTCCGATTTTGGAGCGCAGCTCTTAGGCGCCCGTTCCCTCGGCGAGAGCCGTCCCCGCGGTCCCATCACGTCACTTTGTTCATAGTGCTACGGTGTGCAAGAAAGGAAACAATATAGGGCACCGATAGCGGTTCGTGTGCGTGTTGCCCTTCACTGCTGACTAGGTCGGCCAACCATCATTCTCTGCCAAGTGCACGATGAGCTCGGAGCTGTAGGCCGTGCATGTGCGTTCCGCGCAACTTCAGCAAATCCTTTTATCTCCGCGCTTTCATTCCATGCGCCCTTGCTTTTAAGCCTTGCAGGCGTGCGCAGAGACGAAGAAAAAATTAATTGTGGGGTTTTACGTGCCAGAACCCACGATACGATTATGAGGCACGGCGTTGTGGTGCACTCCGGTTTTATTTCCATCACCTGGGGTTCTCTAACGTGCGCCTGAATTTCAGTACGCGAGCGCGTTTTTTGCACGTCGCCCCCAAATCGAAGTGCGACCGTTGCGGCCGGGATCGAACCCGCGACCTGAGCAGCGCAACACCATATATAGCCACGGGACTACCGCGTCGTTTAAGCAGAGGAGGGATTTGAACTGGCTCGTCCACGACTGTGTCCAGATATATATGCACTTATCTGATCCCAAATTGGGATTCGCACGCGACCAATAGACATGCTGGTCAGTGTTGGTGAAAGGGGCACATGTCGTGCTTGCGCACACAGCAACTATATAGTGCACGTGCATCGCTCAGGGTGGGCGCCTGAAATGCTCTGCAGCGGAATTAAGGGTCACTCGGAGTTTTTCGGGTGGCGTTCCTTTGTGTATTGAACACGCGCAATGCTGCTCGCACTCTCAGTACCCTCGCGACAAACGGCGCATTCTGCGTGACAGGGCCGGTGGCCGAAGAATCATCAGCAATATTCGACTTGCTTTGCCATCAAATCGACAAGAGCTGATGACCCAGCAGCAGTGACTAAATCTGCTTGTTCTCAGCAGCAATCAGCGCAAGCAATGAAGCACAGATTCAACACGTGTTCTGCTCAGAATATGCCAGAAAAGCGGGGAAACGTTTATTGTGGAACAATCGGGAAAAAGTTGTTGCAACGCGACACATACGTAGACACGAGGCGGTGCACGTTTTATGTGCGTACAAGCACGAGGCTTCCTAAGAAGAAGTTAAATTCTGGCGTTTTAGGTTCCAAAAAACCACGGTTTGATAATGAGGCACGCCGTAGCGCAGGACTTCGCATTAATTTTGACCACCAGGGGTTCTTTAATGTGCACCCAATGCGCGGTACGCGAACCAACTAACTTTTTACTTAATTATATTACGGCACGTGTTTAAATCCACGAATTATAGCCGGTGACGTTGCAAGGCGTATCCACTTGGAACGAATTCTCTTGGACTGCACCAGTTTCAAGACATTAATCTTCAAGGTTACCGACGAAATGTATTGGCGTTCCGCTTGTTTCTTTTAAGAAAACGCTGTTTTATGCATTGAAGCACATGCCTAACCGGAACACCAATGCGTTTCGTCGGACACATTGAAAATTAATATCTCGAAACTGGTGCAGCCAAAGAGAATGCGTTCCAAGTGGATACGCCTTGCAAAATCACCGGCTATAATTCGTAGATTCAAATACGTGCCTTAAAATCATTAAATAAAAAGTTAGTTGGGGTAATTAGGCTAATTATTTAATCAGGCATTTCGAATTCGCGTTGAAGTAGTGGCCGCCTCATGGAGTAATTTATATCAAGGATTCGAATTTCGCTATCTGTCACAGGTAATTTTGAAAAAAAAAATTTGGACCTCCTAAAAAAAATCTTCCGGTATATATGTCAAGGAAGTAGTTCCTCGGATTCGGTGTTTGATAAATTGAAAGTGCAGGCGCAGGTGGAAAAGCAAAAACAAGACTTTGATTTCGACGTTTCCGCCAGCGTACGGCCTTCATCAAGAGTAGGCAATTGCAAGAACCCAGAGTTCAACTTATGCATTATCTCTGCAAGAGTGAAAGAAAATTAAAAAAAACGAAAAAAAACGTATAGCGTCATGAAAAGCAACACGCGCGCATTCACTCAAGTAAAGAAAAAAAGAGAAAGGGAAAATAAAGTGTAGTATAATACAAACACGCGTACAATACCGGGTCATGAATACCAATAACAACAGCTCTGAGCGCTTCCAATCGCAGTCGTAATTGATGAAGGCCGAAATGTCGAAATCAAATGTTCGCTACACGTTCGATATATAATGTTTCCAAAGGCTACAATATTTCGCGCCACAATTGGTTTCCTCGTACGCGAGCATCTGCAAGTGCTCGATTTAGGTCTATGCTTGCGGCTCTATCTAGTCGCGACAACGTAGTCCTTGCAACAACTCTTGTGCCGCTATTTCGCGACCTTCGCTTCCTTCCATGATGCTGTGTCAAGCTATCCGAAGTATTCGCCGAAGTGAATTCGCCGGCATTGAGCCATCGTAAGCCCAATGCCGGCGAATTCACGGAGTTGCTTGCGCCATGCAAAGTGTAAATCAGCAGGCCTTGCGAATTATTACCGTATCATCGTATTACGAATTATTATCGTTACGAATTGTCGTATTACCTGCAGTACCTTGCGCTGAAGCGCGGACGCCGACTCACGACCGCACCGGCCGGCGGTCTCTCCGCCGGCGAGTCTTCTTCGTCGTCGGCGTCGCGTTGCAGGTTGCACTGAGAAGCCACGCGAGGAGCCGAGGTCGAAACCGCGCAGCCTTTGTCACCGGCATCACACAACACGCTTACCATATCCGAACGAGCGGTTGTCTCTTGAGTCTCGAGTCCTTTCGTGCTGCAACATGAGCGTGTGCCGCCCGTTCTTTATAGCCGATATGCCTGTGCCCGGTTCGCACACGGGGCGCGGACCGACCGGCGCTTATCGGGCTGTTCCCGGGCGCGCCGATAAACGACGCTGTGCAATTAAAAACAATAGATCTGTCCGCGCGGGACTCCAGTGGAAATGACGGCGCGACAACGGCACTTGACCCGACGCCGATAGCGTTGTATCTGTCCCCGCCCCGTCGGCCGGTAAAAAAAAAAGAAAAAAACTTCCTTGCCTCAAAGCGTGTACCTCCATGTTGTCCTGCGCGGGTCCGCCGCATACGCCACGCATGGTCAAGCAAGGCGATGGCACGGACTCCGCCGTTAAACGCCCCCGGACTTCCTCGCATCGTTTAATTTTTCTACGTGTAAATCGGGTGCCGCAAGCGGTATGAGTCGGCAACTCAAATGCGTTTCAATCAGCGCGATGATTGGACTATATGCGTACGTGCTAAATGACTTGCCGTAAACACACGTTGTTGTTAGAACGCAGCCCAGTTGCTCGATCGCGCGCTCGCGGTGCGACATCGAGCCACTCACCTTCCAAGGCTCGCCGCACATGATTTCCGATGACTCGCCACCGCACCGTAACAGCCAACGCTCCCGAGTTCGCGGCGAAGCAGAAGGTCAATGATCCAGGTAAACAAAAAAATAGATGTAGCCTTATCTTTTGGTTTTTGCTACGCACGCTGCCCTGCGGCAGATCGAACGGAGGCGTCACTGCAGTAGCTCCCATGATTGTAAAATCGATAGTTCCGATGGTTATCCTGATTTAGATCGTCAGGGTACAAGGGATGCAGAGGCAAATTTTCAAACGCCTTCTGCAGCGTTCTTTAACAAAACTAGTCGAATATTTCTGTTCTGTTTTTGTTTTTACCGAGGTGACGGCAAATTTTTTTCTGGTTCCTTGGAGTGCTAGGAATGAAAGTTAAACAATTAAATAATCATGTAATCAATCATTGTTTATTGACCACAATGGTAATTACACTTAAGTGAGAAACACGTAAACAGAGAGCAAAACATTTTATTTTTGTGACCTAAAAGGCGCATGTCGGTTGTGCTCAGGGCCATACGTGAAGAGCTTTGCAATTATTCGTCTTTGGAGGGATGACTACATGCTGGAGGACGCTGCCTTCAATCAATGGCCCCGTGGTCTATTTCGAAAAGCTGCTTCGATAGAAATCTTCCGTTATTGCTGTTCTTGACGTTATGAAACCTGGTCAGCCACCCGGCATTGCAGGGAAATGTGAGACGGGTGTTGGTGGGGAGAAGATCACGGAGAAGGAGGGCACTTCTATAGAAGATTTTAGTATTGGGGCATCCGCCATAGTGAATTCAGGGCGACGGACACTCTGGGATGAGGTGTCGTAGAGGGTGAAGAGGTGAGGGTGCGTGAAAAGTGTTAGCATCTGCAAATGTCCGTGCTTTGTCGCATGGTGCAGACGTTCAGCTTTATCAATCAATCAATCAATCAATCAATCAATCAATCAATCAATCAATCAATCAATCAATCAATCAATCAATCAATCAATCAATCAATCAATCAATCAGTGTTAATTGTTAACTACCACAAAACATTAAACGTTTACATGAGAAACAGAGCAAGAAAGAAATCAAATGGGAAAGACAGGGAGGTTAACCGGAACAGAAATTTCTAGTTTGCTACCCTGCACAGGGGGAAGGGTAAGATGGAAAATAAAGGAGAATTAAATAGCGGAGAAAGAAGCTAAACACACGAAAAACATTTTAGGCCATAGTGCCACCTGTTTCAATAACGGGATCAAATCAATCATTTTTTGTGCGCTAAAAGATACATGTCGGTGGAGCTCAGAGCCGTACGTTGAGGCGTTTGCTGTTATCTCTCTTTGGAGGGAAGAATACATTCAAGGGACGCCGCGTTTAGTCAATGGCCCCGTGGCCATGGTCGAAGAGCTGCTTCGATGAAATTGGCCTGCACGAACTTCAAGAACATCACGCTACTCCTAATCATAAAGTTGCTCTCTGTCTGTCTGAAAAACATTTATTTACAAAAGTTTTGTACAGGAAGGGTGCGGGGCTGCCCCTTACAAACACTAGGTGGGCTCCCCCTTACGGGAGCCCATCTGCGTCGGCCGCCGCCCGGGCCCGCTCGACCAAGGCCCGCTGGGCCGTCAGGTCAGAGCATCCGAGCAAGGCTGCCTCCCTCCCGGAAAGGGTTGGGTAGGGGGGTTAGATTTGGGGTTTTTTGAAATGCCTACACCATGTGGAAAGTGTCTGATGACTTTTCTTCACAGTGCGGGCACTTCCCCGTGCAAGCGGGGTCAAAATATTTTAAGACTGCCGGGCACAGTATATAGTTTTGGTGTAAAGGCGAAAGAGAATGCGCTCCTCCGCCTTTGTGAGGCCCTTACAGGGCTTAGGATAGATGGAATGGCCGGAGTTACGCAAGCGTTACTATTAAGAGCACACTGTAGGTATATGCTTTAACTTCAGAAACTCACTGCAGAAACGAAGAGCCAACCAGTACAGGTGACAGGCTTCTGCTATCTTGTGTGGTACTACGAAGTGATGGTAATTTTCGTGTTGCTACCTAACGCTGATGTTAGTCGGCAAAGTAGTAGCTCGTATTCTCGTGATGCGACACAAAAATCAAGTTTAGACTTTAGCACTCCTGCAGACAATGTCTGTTGGCTTCATGCGGTATTGTAATATTTTTTTAAATGGGGCGATTTGGTTTCCGCTATTCTTCTCGTTTCATAATGCAGCCCCTAGTGCCACTTTCAAAAAGTTTCAACACCATTCCAGAAAGGCGGAATGGAGGGATGCGCGTTTGTGGATACTCCAGTCGGGTCGCGCGTATGGGGTGGCATAAGTGTCAAGAAATTTCCATGTCGATGGAAAAACAACGACGACGACAATTACAACAACCAATTAAATAACATAAAAATGCTGTATCAGTTGGATACGCAAATGTGAATTCTTTTTTCAGAAAAGCTTAATTTTGGGACCGAGCTCCAGAATGCCGTTTTATTCCGTTGCCCGTCGATCACTATCGTTGAACTAATGTTGAAAAGAACCCAGCATAGGTGACACGTTTCTGTTATCTTCTTTAGTACCACGAAGTAGTACCGCTTAGTACAAGAAGCAGTTTTACCTAAAGACACCCACCCGGGCCTCCTTCCTTTCTAAGCCATATTTCGACGCAACAAACTTTTTCCGAGCCCCGGCATACATGCGTCATACATTCTGCTAAAGAAACGCGTCGGAAATCATCGATAAAAGAGTGTGTAGAGCTTGGTGCCATGGCTAACGCGCGCCTCGTCGGCACAACCAGACTGAACAGTTTAGTAACTAAGCTTATGCATTATGGGAGAGAACTGGGAGAATGTCCAGTGCTGCTCTGCTGAGAGCCAGCCGTTGCAAAGTTTGTCGTCTTTGATGAACATACGTTTGTTCGAGCAGCGGCGTCTGAATAGATTCCACGAAAGCAGAAGCATTTCTAGCGGCACAATATGGTCAAGATCTCGGCGCAGAACGACGCGTCTGTATTTTCGCGCATGCAGTCTGGACCTGCGTAGGTGGAAGGCGTCCCCTCAAGGGCGACGGCGGACTGAGCTGCGTATCGCGTTGCTTGATGGGCCCACTGGGCCGCCCAGTTGGCCAATCAAGAAACGCGTTTTGCGCGTGCCGTTAATCGCTAGGCAACGCTGTCCAGCCGCGGTCACGTTTCTATTCTTCCTCGGCGCCGTGGTGGAGTTGTAGCACGCGCAGGGGTTCATTACAGCCTGGGTGCACAGGCAAATACGCATCAGCAGCAGTCGTTATCGCCGCCCGACGACCCCAACAGCGGCGCGTCCAAGGCTAACCTTCGGAACAGCGCACGGCTGCGGCGACCGTGAAGAAAAAAAGCGAAAGGTCGCGCCACTTAGCGCTGTTATTTCCTCGCAGTGGAAAACCGCGACGTCTTCCCGACGGTTGGGCGAATGCCACGTCGCGCGCGGTCGGTCTCCACTGACAGGAGGCTCGACACCGCCCCCTTTGGCCGTCGGTCTCGTCTGGGCGCGAAGCGGCCGTGCCGGCGGTAAACAACGGAACGAGGCGTGGTGCACATCAAGCCCGCCGTGAGGGCCGTTTTCGTGGCCACTTGCCACGGCGCCGCGTCGCAGATAACGTCCTCCCCCTTCCATTTCCCCGTTTGAGAGCCGCGCGCTTCCCGCCTTGCTAAACGCGCGACAAAGGGGCGCCCGGGACAGGCTTATGCCAGGTATAGAGAGCGACGCTCTGTCCACGCGGATATTAAAGAACTAATCAGGACAGCTTCCATCGTCGGTGCGCGCGCGCGCGGCCGTTCTGCGGCGCCCCGGCCGCTGCTGCTTCTGCTGCTGCTGCTGCAACCCCTGAAGCGCGCGGGCTAGCTGACTCTGTCGGCGCAGGGGGCGCAGGCGCACCGCTGTCAACTCGTCTCGTTCCAGCGAGTCCCGATTTTTTTCTGTTCTTTTTCTACGCTTCGCGCTTATTTCATCGCAGAGCCATTTCTGGATCCGCCGCTCGCGTGATTGTCTTCGAAGCCCCCGCCGCTCCGACCCCTCGCGCGCTCTTCATTCCTGGCGCGTTCGGCTGCTATAGCGCGTCGACGGGGCGGTATTGTGTCGCCTGCAGCTGGGAAGGCCGCGAGGCGCCGCCGGCTGGGAATTGGCGTACAAGAGAACAAAGGAAAAGAAAAGGCAAAGTTATAGCTCTCGAAATTGAGATGGCTGCTTGTTGCGTCTCCGGTATGCCTAGTCTGCCATCGTGCGGGGACAAGTAAACGCGAGTCAAGCTCAGTGGTGAAAACTGGAATCGCACATTGGACGCGGGCGTGTGCGACAAAACAACACCGCGTAACATGTCATCTGGCATACGAAGACGCAAACTAACGCCACGCCTCGCGTGTCCTCGAAAGCAACTGCTTTCTTAATTAAATGCGGACGAGACGGCGCCAATACGCAATACTGGAAGATCGTTTTTATTTTTTTCGGCAGCAAGCCGGCTCGCGAAGCGAAACTGACACAAACGAAAGAGAGAGGACCTGCCTACTCCAGCTGGTTTCTAATCTCTATGCGACTGCCACACCCGGTGCGCCGTCCGGGACCTGCGGCGGTATAACATCGCGGGCTGGCCGCGATTTCAAAACGCATTGAGAAACGCCCTCGCAAAACGCTACTGAAGGACAGCAGTGGCGCATACCGAAGGGCGACAGTCGCTGAATCTACCTGCGAAATAATCAAAACAAATGGCCAGCAAGGCTGCACAGAAGCCCCGCTATAGTATACCACACTGCGCATCTTTCGCGCCGACTCGTTCCAGCACGGCCATTCTATTGCAGATGCGAGAGTGAAAAGAAAGAAAAGACAGAGAGCCCCCCCCCCGTATCACGGTGCGCTGCAACACACGCGAGGAATGCGCTGCGCAACTCTCACCTAGCGACCACAGAGAAACAATGCCGATCCGGTTCCCACGTGGCTGCCGCGTATAGCGGTGGCTGGCCCGAGCGCGTGTGACTTTCTCCATCGATCACGTTTCGCGCGGCCGTCGACGGGCTGAAACGCGTCCTCCCGCGCGCTCAACCTCGGAGCTTGCTTTTTTCCCATCCAGCTCGGTAGCCGCCAGAGCCGGGCTCCGATAAGGAGGCTCGCATTTCAGCTCGGTAGACCCACCTGCTTCCTCGGCCGCTGAGGCGAAGAAAACGAAGAAGCGAACGACAAGCGGACGCTCGGGAGCGGCAACTGAGAAGCCCGTGAGAGAGCATCGCCACGCGGGGCCTTTCAGAAACAGAAAACATACAAACGCGAGCTTTCGCAGCACAGTCTGCTACATCATGGGTGTCGCGCGAGTAAAGTTTCGAAAAAAGAAAGAGTCGCCCCAGGGCGATCGCAATTTCGGCGAGCGTTTGTTCTTGCCTGTCTTTCAACCTCTCCGTCGTCCTTATGAGCAGCAGTAATCAAGGAAACCTGATGAATGCGCCTAGCGAAGCGCTATGATTTCAGGTATTTCTTTTTTCTTTTGCGGGGTTTAGTCTTGCCTACTTTTAATATCACTCTGCCTAAACAGGGCTCATCCGGTTGACTTCTCAGCGATTCTCATTACATTAGCTCAGTCTTCTTGTGGGAGAGAAACGGAACAAATGGAAAGACAGGCGAAGTTTAACCAAAATATTGACGTTCCGCTTGGCTACCCCGTTGTGGGAGGTGGGGATAAATTGAATGAAACGTAAAGGGAGAAGTAAGGAATAATCATAGGATCCACTCTCGACGTCGTGTGCAGGAGCGTTCCTAAGGCCTTCTTTTTTCCTAACCCAAAAGGGAGCGAGCACCCAATAAACACACCTTCTCTCTCTCTCTCTCTGACATAAAGATAGGGTTTCAATGGGCGATTGAAGCCGCACTGACAATCGCCCCATCGTTGGCGATTGTCAACATTTACAATTCATTTGCATTTTGCGGTAAGTATAAGCTACATGTGATCTCCGATTTCTCCTCGTTTGGCGTATCACCTAATAAATAAATAAGTCAATAAATGATTACATAAATAAATAAATAAATAAATAAATAAATAAATAAATAAATAAATATTTGTACAGGGGACCAGTCACACGTATCTCTATACACTGGTGATGGCAACGAAGGGCAGGTATTGTTGCACTTATTGGAAACGGAACGCTTACGTTTGGGTGTTTGGAAGCCAAATGTTTAATGCGAAGCATTCGTTGCGAAATTCAGGTGCTTTAAGTTTATCTCTTTATCTATCTCGCTTCCTACGTCGTGATGGCATCGTGGTCATTTCTTCAACTGGGTATATAGGGTGTCCCAGTTAAATTTAGCCAAGCTGTCTAAAAAAAAGAGAGAGAGAGTAAAGAAGGTTAAAAAAAACATGGTGCAAGATACAATTATAAAACCTACGATGCTTGGTCGTCCCTGGTCTGACTAAATACCGTAGGATGGCACCGGTTTCGAGATATGCGCCATCAAACTTGCTTTAAAAATGCACTGTTGTTCCACTTACCTTTTCATGAAAAGGCTGCCTTATGCACTTAAGCCCAAAAGTAACTGGAAAGCCAATGCATTCAGTCAAATTAACATATCGAAACTGGTGCAGTCCTTAGAATTCGTTCCAAGTAGATGACATGGCTTGACATGCTCATGTATGTTTTCTCGTTATTGTCATGTCGTGACGTACATGACATGTCATGCAAGTCATGGCACTCATGTCATGACACGCATGCCATTAATGTGATGACACTTTTGTCATATTCATATATATGGATATGACTGACATGCCATTAGTGCCGTGAATCGCATGACATGTCATGCACGTCCCGACATGAATAAGGTCAAAACATGCATGAGCATCTCAGACACACATCTCATCCCACATATCCTGATATATATCCAGTTAAAGCACTGACCACGACGTCATCACCGCATGTCATTTATGTCATTCATGCGATGCATGTCATTTCATTCATGCCATGGATATCCTGATACATAACTTGTTAAAAATGTACGTATCTGACACGGCATGAAGGATCACGTGAATGACATGCATGCCATGTAGTGATTTTCATGAATGACCTAAGTAACTTGCGGTGGTGACTTCGCGATCGTTTCTTTAACTGGCTATATATCAAGTGCATGGCATAAATGTCATAAATGAGATGACGTGACAATGGAATTAATGACAAGATATCCATTTCTTTAACTGGATATATTCTGGGCAGGCGACTCACGACATGCATGTGTGACATGAATGACATAACATTACCTGATTAGCATAAATGTCAGGAATGCATGTATGTATGTCATGCTATCACATGATTCCCATGAATGCCATGACATTCATGACAAAAGATTATAAATTCTTGACATGCATGTCATGACGTTGTTACCATGACAAGAACTTATGCCGGCCTAGTGAACCAAGTTGTACACTAATTTGGCCCGATGCCTACATGCTCGTGTTCGTGATGCCGCGGTGGTCGTTGCATCGTCATTCCCGCTTCGTAAGCCGACTCTCGCCTCTGATTCTCACGTGCGAGTGGCGCTCGAGCAAGGCGGCACGCGTAGGAAGATCCAGGCATTTCGGCAGCACAGCAATGGGTGTTGGTTGCACCCGTTCAAATAGCGATGGAGAAGCAAGTTTCCCACGCACGCCGATTTCCGGGCCCCAACGCGCCGCCTCCTCGTTCCTCCTGAACCTCGTACCTGACTTTCGCGGCCCTACTCGTCGTTACCAGGCCGCTTAAACAAACATCGAGGCCTGCTGGTTCCTGGCGCACCGAATTCCACTGTGGCAGCGTCATCACGGCTGGTCCAAGGCGAGCAATGTACTACGCCACTTGTCCGAATGGCTATAAAAGGACACGGACTTCAGGTTTTGGTGCAGTTTCACCGTCAAGTCATCCGTTTGTGTCCTCCAAGTGATACCACGTGCTGCCGTCAGCGAGCGTTCACTTTCTGCGTTTCTTGCCCATTCCGCACGTCCATGGCGCTCTTTCGCAGGAATGTGATCGTTCGTAGAAACAATGCAATCGTTGTTACCGTTGTTGTCGTCGTCTCGCTGCTGTCGTCACACACGCGCACGCTCGTGTTAAATATAGTTGATTCTACTAGCGTCACACACACACAAATACTATATTTACACAAACACCACCAGTGAATCTGGTAACGATTTGTGGAACCCCAAACAATGCTGCATAGCCAGCTGCCTGCAAAATGCTTCGCATAAGGTCGATTCCCGCACCTTCGAGGAATCCGCACACTTTTTCTTCCCGCAGCGTGCTCGGTGTTGTATACGAAGTCGCCCCTTTTTGACGTTTATACGGCTATAGAACCAGCTGCCTGACAGAGTTGTCGCTGCCTTTGATCACGCTAGCTTTGGTAGTGCTGTTGAACAATAGATGCTTGCGCAATGAATGTTTTGCCCCTAAGAGTTACGTGAATAGTTTCCTTTTCTGTACAATTTTCGCCCCTTCGTCTTGGTCGAAGTTTGTCTTACTAGATTTTGGAAACGCATGCCCCCCTCCCCATTTGTAATGCTCTTTTGTCCTTTAATGCCCTAACAAACGATGAAAGGATTATAAATCATTGCTCTATCAACTTATGCGTCACTGTTTAATGGGCGTCATGCTGAAAGACGACCTAGCCACCTGTGATGAAATATGTGATTTTCCATCGGAAGGATGGCAACTTCGACTGCAGTATATAATCGCTTCGATGAAAAATAATAATAATATTTGGGGTTTTACGTGCCAAAACCACTTTCTGATTATGAGGCACGCCGTAGTGGAGGACTCCGGAAATTTTGACCACCTGGGGTTCTTTAACGTGCACCTAAATCTAAGCACACGGGTGTTTTCGCATTTCGCCCCCATCGAAATGCGGCCGCCGTGGCTGGGATTCGATCCCGCGACCTCGTGCTCAGCAGCCCAACACCATAGCCACTGAGCAACCACGGCGGGTTTCGATGAAAAAGAAAAGTGAAACTAAACAGCACGAGCTCATACGCGGTGGTATTTATGACTTCCCCTTTACATAGTGAAATCCACCTGCTGTTGAGACAGATGTATACTGTCGTCTCAGCAAAAGCACCTAATTTGATCAGCAGTCTAGGCGCTCCGGATTATTTTTCATTTACCCATGTATTAAAGTTGCCGATTCTACCAAATCATTGCGATAACAAAAAATTTAGCACTTTATTTCACCGTCTACCTCACATGGCACAACGTACAAGCGGCCGTTCTTGCGTAGGATAAAACTCGTTGCTTGTCCGCGATGCCTTCGCCACACAGACGAACATGCGCACCACTTTCTTCTCGAGCGCCCAAAGCAAGAAACTACAAGGCGAACACTGAGAGCAGATTTAATACCTTTAAATCGTCGACCATCCACCGTGAAAAAACATACTTGGCACATGCAGGTTCGATAGCGGCGTTGCAGACAGAAGTGCTTGTCTTTAAAAATGTCCCTATGAAATATTAACATCCTCGGTTTATATTGCATATTCATGACCTCTAATACAAAAGTCATAACGGTACTGATGATAGATGTTTCAGGTAAGTCTACATTCTTATATGTAGGGTTTAGCGTTTCCCGTTAGACAGAACTGAGAAAAGTGCTACGAATTTTTTTTTTTTCGCTGTTCGTATTTAAACGAAAATGGTCAGTGAAAGCAAGGCTATAGCAGAGAGCTAAGACGGCGATAGGCACAGTTCCGATGCAAGGAACTTTGCTACGTCAAAGTCAGGCGTCATGCTACCTCCGAAGCAATCTTCACTGCGACGAAAACTAGAAGCGGGGAGCTCTTGGGGGAGAGGGAGGGGGGAGGCGTAGTGTAGTATACGCAGAAGGGATCAAGAAAACCCTAGCTCGCGCCCTTGCAGGCTTCGCCCTGCGGTCGCCGTGGTTGTTGAACTGAGGAAGTTCACATAAAGCCAAGGCGGGCTCGTACTTTTTCGTCATTTCTCGCGGAGTCGTCAAGGAAGTCATTTGTTCTGTGTTAGTTATTGGAGCTCTGTGCCTACGTACTGTTAGAAATCAAATCTCATTCTATTTGGGCCCCCCAATATCTAATGCCCTTACTATAATTTCTGTACTGTCTCATCGCCGTATGACGTTGTGCCTTTCCTGGTCTGCTTCACTGAAACTTTGTCTTTCCGTGTATTGCATGCATCCACTTTGTTGAAGAACAGCATCTGAAGTCAACATACAGTACGTTGGATTAGAATTTTCTCTAGACGACATGAAAGAAAACGTACAGTTGTCAAGAATGACATAGATCCCCCTCCCCTCCCCCCTCCTTCAGCATATCAACTTCATATTCACAAAAAGAAATAGAAAGGAAAAAGAATATGGTAAGCTCGACCCGTAAAATTATCAACCGAATAAAGATAAGTGAATGTTCGTAAAATATATTCACTGAAAAAAATGTTGGGTAGTAAAAACCAACAACTACGCCAAAATTTGGGAAAATAAAAAACCTAAAATGCTGAACCTTATAGTTATTTTGTTGTGTACTTGCATGGCATGTTATATTCACACGTGTACTTGTATATGTTTCTCGGGTGACCGCTTTTCCCCGTCCAACAAATGTTATCGCTCAGCGCGGGACGCGCCCGCATGTATCGGAAGTTTCTCGAATGTTATCCATTGTTCTTTCTGCTGTCTGTTGTCTCCCAAGGTTATGTAATCTAATTGCATGTGCGACGCGAATTGTGTAGAACTTTCTAGAAGACACGCGGGTACCAGCGATTACTATGGAACCTTCGATGGCTCATGTATAAAAGCTGACGCGCTTGACCGGCTGATCAGATTTTTCGACGATCGCCGACATGTGTTCGCCGCTGTCGCCGTTGTTTGAGTGTAGCCTGTTTTTGAGGGCACAAGTTTACCCAATAACACGCTAGTTTCGTCATTCTAGCTTTTGCTGCTTTCTTCACCGTCACTACTGCGTGACAACATAATTATGTGTACTTACGTTCGTTCACGTCTGTAAATCTGAACTTCTGTGCCTGTTCTCGGAGAATTTCAGTGTGATTTTACCTAATTATGGAGTTGTACGATTTTCCCCTCCCCATGTGTAGGGTAGCAAACTGGACTCAGTCAAGTTAGCCTCCCTGCCTTTCCTAGCGCCTCTCTCTCTCTCTCTCTCTCTCTCTCTCTCTCTCTCTCTCTCTCTCTCTCTCTCTCTCTGTACGAGTTTATAAGTACTTGTGAGAATGCATGCGTTACATTTTCTGGCTTCCCAGATACGTGTGCAGAACTTTGTATCTTCGCATGTACCCATGCTCTCTGAATGCACTCAGTGTTTTTCGGTGCATTTTGTGATTTAGTTTTGTTTGCCATGCGGTGAGGGGTCGCCGATGCACAAACCAAAGGGGCCAATCCCTCCTTCAAGATCACGTCAGAATAAAAAAACAAAAAAGAATACTAAAGGATGCGCCTACTCTGGGAAACCACGAGCCAGCTACAGTAAGACAGCGTATGGAGCACGAGATTAGGAACATGATTAGGAAGCAGATTTAACGCCTGCCAGACGAGCCATGCCGCTTGCTCGATCGCTACTCAACACTATAAACTAGCTTCGCAGCAGAGCTTTTGCAGCAGCTAAGCCAATTTACCGTTTCATGCTAGATTCATGTTGGCTCGCGCAACATTCTCAACAAATATGAGCGCAACTCTTTCATTGGTTTCGCTTCTTTTTCTACTCCACAGTAATTCGTTCCCACTGATGGGTATTCTGGGGCTATATAGAGGCCTCTTCGCCGAATGTCATCACAAAAATGCAGAAGCGCTAACGGTTTTGACAACGCTCACCGACACCTTCTGTAAGCTACGTTATAGGCCCTGCGATAAACGCGGAGGCCACAAGCGTTAGGCTAGCCGGCCAGCTCTTACTTAAAAATAAATAAATAAGGTAATAGAGGAGCAAAGAACATGGGTATCGGGACTGTCCCAATTGAACTGCTAAGCGGCCACAGAAAGGGGACAAAATTATGGAGAGAATGGCTATTGAATGGCGCGTGGTTATTCCCGCGGTCTTTCCCCGCAATACCATACTGTGCATCAAAGGCGCGAGAAACAGAGCGTGATAGGTGTTCTTATCGTTCTTATTGTTCTTATTATATGTTCTTATTGTTCTTATCGTATGTTATTATTATACAAAATTTCCGGAAATATTACTTCAACAAGAAGCTCATAAAAAAGTCGGCGGAACAAGCCCAAAAAACAGTTCCAAGCGGAAGGCGCGGCCCTTGCTACGTATACGCATGCAGCAGCGGCACGCGCATACCATTTGCGTCACAGCGCTTCCGTTCATACGTTCGTCGTATAGACAAGCGTATGTCTGTGACAAAGGCCATCAGTATCAACGCATTCTTGCATACTAAGAAAAGCAATTCAATTAGTCAGGCTTAGTTCGCCGTCAGGTATTTTCACGGCACAAAACCAAAGGCGTGGAAGTGCCGGTTTCCGCATGAGGCAGCACATGCGGGTGCCTCGTGGCTCAACTCTTTCCAGGTGCCAGCGCGTGACCCGAAAAGCGCTGGCCATTGGGATTTGTCTAAATATATGTATATATATATATAAGTCCGTGGAACTGCTGCTCCGCTGAGCGTAAGGTGCGAGTTGTACAACGCGATCGCTGAGCCTCGTTTTATTTCTGCCTCACAAATCGGACGTGCGCTCTGATAAGTCTTATAAATGTGACAGGGTGCCGCCCCCCCCCCCCACCCGCCTACCCCCGTTCTTCGGTAGTGCGTAGTGTTCGGGAAAAAAATAAATAAACGAACGGGTTGCATTACCAAAGAAAAATGCACTGCTGCGAGCACTCCGTTCTCTTTGCTCAAAAGCTTCGCTATACGACAGCGAGGTAACGTACGTGTTACCGAAGAAATTGAAAGCTGCCACGACGACGTGTTCCAGCTGGTTTCTAAGAAAAAAAAATAAGAGAGAAATAAGAAACTCAAGGTTAGACTTTGTCCCGGAATGCGTCCTTGACTGGCGAACGACGTTATTACTGGTTTCCCGGTACACTTTCAATGTGGCTGTTCGGCCGAAGCGTGTCGTAACTTTCTTGCGTTCTGTCTGGTGCAACTCCCGTGTTCTGCAGTAGCAAGTTTGCTCTTTAGTACTTCGCTGAAAAGCGCGGACTCATTGAGCGCGTAAGCCTGCAACGTTAACCGCCCTGCTCTCAGCGGGTGGGAAGTGGGGGCAACTGTGACCTCGTCAGGCTTTACCGCCTTTTGTTCCAGTTCCCTTTTTCATCTTTGAAGGAAAATAAACCTCAAACTCAACCTCAACCTCAACGTCCAACGCTGCAGCCACCGCACCGGCGCAAACAATTTAACTTTGGCAAGCTTCATATGTTGTATGTTGTGGCCTTCGCACGGCCTATTATTTTTTAAATTTCGGTATTACAATCGCAGCATGCATTAATATGATAAGCTTCCCCTATCAGGTCTAGTGTAGCACGAGCCACAGCCGTCTGTAAAACGAGCAGGTCAATTTGGAAAGATACGTAACAGCAAATGTCCCGCTGTCACGTAAGGGTAGTCAGCTTCAAATGCCGTAACCGTTACAGAATAGACATTATGCAACGGTTATGGGCCACCTCCTTGCCTGCCCTGTGCAACATAACCTGTACAAATTCGTTTCTTCCTAACAATTCCACACATAATATTACCAACTCGCATTCGGTCTATCCTTTTGAAAGATGTCATCTTTAATAACGTGCTATGTAGTTATTTTTATTCCATCGCTGCTTTTACAGTCGTTGGCTCCATTTCAGAATTTTCTTTTTGACGGGTTCCAAGCTTCGGCTCCATAGGTGAACACGAACAGAATACAGCGATAATGTGTGCTTTCTTACAGGGGGATATCGGAAAGCTGCTAATCATTTCCCTCTGACAAAAGCACTTAAAGTGGTTCTTATTCCCCAGAGCCCCGACTTCTTTCTCATGATCCGGGTCTACCATGAAAACTTGGCGGTAATCGCTGCATTCGTCCCATACTATCTCCCGATATTATCGCTCCCTGTCGCCTTCTGTTGCTCCGGCCAAACGAACATCACTTAAGTTCTAGTTTATTCCACAGCTTACTGTAACGCTTGTCGTACTAAGGTTTTGAAAAAATTGTTATAACTTTTCTATTCGTATATAGACGTACAGGTTTACCTTCTCTTCATTAAATATTTTTTAGCCTATATTGAGTGAGCTGAAATGAGTTGAATAATGATTGCTCGATAGATAGTTGCATTAACTATTGCACGTACGTTTGTGTTCGAGATAACTCCGTGAATTCCCTCGACCCTGTCGACGTCACGCACAGTCACAACGATACAAGAATGTCCTTAAATACATGATCTTCTGCGCGGGCAATGCGGCCGCTTTTCTTGTTCTTTCATCGACTGACATGGGGGCTAAAATGCGAAAACGCCTGTGTCCCGTTACAGTGGGGGAATGTTAAAGATCCCCAAGTGGTCAAAAATGAATCCGGAGTCGCTCACTACGGCGCACCACAAGATCAGATCGTGGTTTTGGCACTTCGAATTCAATAGTTTAATTTTTTTTTTCATGGATGGATTGGTCGAATTAATTAATTTAGCGTCCTAGGGAAACACAGTGGCTCAGGAATAATTATAACATGGGCTTCTTTGACGTGCACTATAAGCTCGATACACGAACACATACACCGCATATATTTTGTGTCTATATATATTCAATACGCCCCTCACAGTGAAGCCGTCGCGACCGGAAATCGAACCCGTGACCTCTTTCAGAGCAGTAGAATGTCATAGCCACTGCTCCACCGCGGCAGCTTTCTGGTTAAAAATACTCGTTGAAAAAAAAATCACCGCCCCTTCGAGTCCTTGAAGAAGGTCGAACAGCGAAGCTGCAGGTGTTAGTTACACACAATGTTACAACCGAGACGAAGCCGGTTTCTGCGCCTCGGGCGCGCACTTCGGGATTGGCCTCTGCCGTTTAAACTCGGCATCTTTGGCGCGCAGCTCGGGGCCGGCCCTACGACAATGAGCCCGCTCACGAGCCAACTCCCGCTAACGCTCGCGGTAGGCAGCTTCTTCCTCAGGAGTACGCACTACTCGGGGTCTTCCCATAGCTGTAGCTGGCATGATATGTGCGGAACCACTAATCCAAAGCTCCGTATATTGGGCGGAAGGCACAGCAGTCGTTCCGACGAATGGTTGGATTGGTTTGACGATTGACGTGGCTGCCGGCACCTCTTGCGCCAGCAAGAAGTGCCGGCAGCCACGCGCTCCTAGTATCGTGTTTCAATCGCTCGACACTGTTCGTTGGCCGCAAACCGCCAACATAGCATTTGTTTCTTTCGCGGCAGGGTGGAACCAATCGTCCATAAATTCGATGCCTATCTGACTCGATCCCCGAAAATGCGCCGTGTGACAACCGTATAAGATTTGCGTATAAGAGATCATTCTCACAGGGGGAAAGCGGTCGCTCCAACCCTATTCACCCCCAGGTCACATGACCCCTTTTTAGCGAAGTCCGACAACGACAGCACAGGGTCGCACGAACAGCTTCGCTGCAACATTACCTGCGCTAACAAAGAAACGAAGTGAACAGAAACGAAGACGAGGAACGTTGCAACGTTTTCTTCGCAGCGGCCGGCCCAGATGCGATCTCACGCGTGCGGGGCGGGGGGGACACACAGACACGTACTCTCGCTTCGCACTTTCAACCAAGGCTGCTGCGCTCAGTGGCGCGACGGCCGCACCCGAATCCCCGCTGCGATGGGGTTGCAAACAAGCGCGAGTGGGCGTTGGTCAGTCTCGTTTGTTGCTATAAACAAGAGTCAAGGCGACGGAAAAACACGAGCTCTGCTCTGCCTCGCTGAAGCGTATCCTCAGTTTAGTCGGCGCACGCGTGCCCTGCGCCGACGCCGCCGCTGTCGTTCGCGGCGCTGCGTCTCAGCGCGACCCTCGTTTGGAGCGCTCTCATCGGCATGCGACGGTGCCGAGGGCGAAGCGTTTTCCTTTCGCGTGTTTACCGCAAAGGTCGAGCATTTCTTTTTCGCTTCTTTTTTCTGCGAGAGTGCAAGCTACGCGTTGCGGTTGTTTTCAGTTAGTTGCGTCTATCGAAATCGCCGTCCTTTAATAATTGCCGGAAATTGCAAGTGGCCCTAAAGCAAGCTTTTTTTCTCTTTGCGTGCCTCTTTCAGGTGAGGATTATAGGGTTAATTTAACAACGGTGACAGATCTTTGTGCGTGTTTTTTTTTAGTGTTCGATTTGTACGCGAAAGTGGTGAAAAGCTTGGTCTTTAATAGGAAAATGTTTGGTCGGCGTCCTCCGAGTGTTTTCTTGCAGTGGTGGTTTTCCAAATACTGGACCTCATACTTCCGACGTTAGTGCCTGCGGTGACTGATCGTACTCCCTTTGCGTGCTTCCTACACGTATTTAAATGTATAACGCCCTTATCCTTCTTATTTTCATCTTTTTTCTCTCTCTCTTAACTTCATTTGGCCTTCCTTTCTTTTTCTTTTTACTGCAGTGTTGCTGTATATTAACGGTAAACTCGGAAATACCGACGTTAACGTGACCTACCTTTCGAGTTTTCTAGATTTGTTTACAGAAATCTGCAAGAGTAAGAACAGGAAGATAAAATTTTATTACATTTCTAGCTTATTGTTACTCCTTGCTGTATTCCAATAAATGAAAGAAAAAAACACACACATGTACAAACGCACGCGCACACGCACGCACTCACGCACGCACGCACGCACGCGCGCACACACACACACACACACACACACACACACACACGCACGCACGCACGCACGCACACGCACGCACACGCTAAAAGCAGGCTAAACGGCATGCAGATACCGACGAATTATTAAATTCACGCTTACTTCACCGTGGTTTCCTGTTATTTTCATGCTTTATATCACTGCAAATACGTATATCAGGGAACCTTTATCGGAATGCTGCATTTTTGTTTTAGGGCCTTTCATTTATTGGTAAGGGAATGTTGTATTCATATAGGAGGGAATACATCTACTTAGGACAGGTAGTGACTGCGGATCCGGATCATGAGACTGAAATAATCAGATGAATAAGAATGGGCTGGGGTGTGTTTGGCAGGCATTCTCAGATCATGAACAGCAGGTTGCCATTATCCCTCAAGAGAAAAGTTTATAACAGCTGTGTCTTACCAGTACTCACGTACAGGGCAGAAACCTGGAGGCTTACGAAAAGTGTTCTACTTAAATTGAGGACGACGCAACGAGCTATGGAAAGAAGAATGGTAGGTGTAACGTTAAGGGATAAGAAAAAAGCAGATTGGGTGAGGGAACAAACGCGAGTTAATGATATCTTAGTTAAAATCAAGAAAAAGAAATGGGGGGGGGGCATGGGCAGGACACGTAATGAGGAGGGAAGATAACCGATGGTCATTAAGAGTGACGGACTGGATTCCAAGGGAAGAGAAGCGTAGGAGAGGGCGGCTGAAAGTTAGGTGGGCGGATGAGATTAAGAAGTTTGCAGGGACAACATGGCCACATGTACATGACCGGCGTAGTTGGAGAAGTATGGGAGAGGCCTTTGCACTGCAGTGGGCGTAACCAGGCTGATGATGATGATGATTTATTGGTGTGGCTGACCTACGAGCATTAACAGATGATGCTTATCTCGAGGGCTTTTATTTATCATGAAAATGTTCTCTTACTTTTCTTATTGGGACCAGAAGATATTAACAACCAGACATAAGTGTCTATAGTTCCGTTCTTCTAAACACTGCTTTCTAACAGCCCATTTTCACCTATTCGTTATTTTTTCCCCTCCCACATTACTTTGTACAGTGTCAATAAAGTATAATTTTCCCGGACAGGCGCGACCTCTGTGAAGTCCGGCGCAGTTGTTGCAATGTTTCGACGCATTTATCATTGACCGATAATCTAAAAAAAAAAAAAGAACCCTGATATTTCTGTCTTTTGTTCTCTCTCTCTCAGGGATAAAAGTCTGCAGAGTCCAGCGATATCTCCGGCTCAGAAAGTATTGGCTGTGGCAGCATTTACTCCCCCGACTCCACACCCCCAGCCTCTACAACTATGTCCATGACTCCCGCAGTCCGCGTGTAAAAGCTCCCCCATTTGTGTACAGCGCGGTCCACTGTTAAAGGGAACACATGAAAGTCAATCACGTACGAATTTTTCCCCTCTTGCGAGTGTAAAATCACCCCGCTTTGCAGCAGATGACTTCTGCTTGGTGGCGGTGACACCTTTCTACACATTGGTGCAGTGCATTGACGTAGCTTCAGCATGCACATGCAGCTGCAGCACAAACACAGCGAGAGCCACACATTACAGTGTTCCCTTAAACAGTTACCGCACTGTACAATGAAGACAACACGTCGGCGACGAAGATGGCACGATAAATTGGGCATATATTTCGTCGTGACCACTGTGACTCTCTCCACACCAAATCTTCCCTCCGTGCCTTTTCACAGCCTGTCCACGAGAACGATCAAACTTTGCACTCCGAGCGTTAGAAGAACGCCTCAAGTCAGGGCTCCAATTTGTAGCAATTAATTCGGAATACGTCCATTGACTCACGACCTCGCGATTTTATAGATTTAATCTCCTGTTATTATAATATCTTTATATCAAATCTTATCGCTGTATCTATTTTAGCCTGTTCGCGAGAACGATCTAAATACGCGTTACATTACGGACTCGAACTCCATTTTCTCAATTCCTATAGGTTAGCGGCCGCATTTCACTGGGGGCAAAATGCAAAAACGCTCGTATACTTATATTTAGGTGCGCGTTAAAGAACACCAGGAGGTACTAATTACCCCCCCCCCCTCTTTCACTTACTGCGCCGTTCCGCATAATCAGATCGTAGTTTCAAGTTCAAATTCAAGTTTTTATTTTCTCCAAGAAAATCTGGATGGTCTACAGGGATAAAAGCAGCTCCTGGCTGCTTGACTGCGGCAAGACGAAGCGGCACGTAAAACTCCAAAACTTATTTCATTTTAATTTTCCTTCCCGTAGGGCATCACTGCTGCACAAACGAACCCGGCCCTCGCATGTACGTGGTTCAATGGTAGAGGCTCTTCACTCATCTTTATACGAATCCACAGGTAGCAGCATACTATAATTCTGCCGTTTGTCTGAACGCGTGCAAGGATACAGTTGCAGGTATCACGCATATATACTATTTTTCTGGCCAAAAATGAGGGATCTCGTGGTTAACCCCGAAACGCGAATTTCTGCGAGCGTCGAATATGCGCACAGGTGTCCGTGAATAACAAAAAAAAAATAAGGAAGGGAACATTGGTCGCGCGGCAGCCTTCCATTTTCACTGGCCTGCAGGGCGGAGATGTTAATGAAATCATCGCTGCACACTATCGACAGCCGGAACAGGCGTCGGCCAACGTTAATGAAAGGCTAGAGCGAAGAGGAGCCCGCCGACAAAGGCCAAGGCGACGGCGCGATGACGCCGTGTGCCCCACCGTGAGCGGCAGCACATCAGACCTTTCGTCAACCCCCCCCCCCCCCCCTTCTCCTTCCGAGCTGATTATTCTCATTACATTTTTTCTTCATCTCCTCGTTTTCTTCCGCTCAGCGGCGCAGACGCCCGCATCGAGACGGGAAGCCCGGCCGCCGCTTTGGTGGCGCGCTACGACGTGTCACTGCTGCCGTCAAAAAGCGGCGGACCAAGTTGGCGCACCAAATAAATAAGACCTTGACATTAAAAACTGGGGCTCTCCACTTACCAGAAGCAATTTTTCGTGATTGATCGCGCCAACGGGGAAAGGGAGGCGGTCGAGGGTGATGCGAAGGGGGCCGCGGGTCAAGCGGTCCCTCGCAGCCCCAACCCCGCGCGCGCGTCGCCCCTGTCCGACGCCATCGATCAGGCGTCCCTCCGGGGGCTGCATACCGTGCCTCCACCCCCGCACTTGAGCCCCGCGACCATCGCGGCAGTAATTGCGCGGCCTCCCGCCGGTTCCTCTGCCTTCCCTCACCCGCACGCACCTCCGATGGCGGTGCGCAAGACAGCCGCGGCTTCCCACGCTGGAGGACACGTGTCTATTCATATATATTTCGCTCGATCTGCATGCAAATGCGCCGACCTCCCGCGTTGCCACACGGCCCGTCCCGCCGGTGAAGGGAGGCGTCTTGCGAGAAGCCCGCGGCGCGCGCTTATTGCGTGCGCGACAGCGACTTGGCCTCCGACGGCGCCCCAGTTCTGAACGCGCGCGCGATCCGGCGCCTCTGCCGCTGGGGTGGCCGGCCCACCGAGCACTTGGAGTTGACAGGCGCCTGATGAAAGGCCGCGGTTCTTGTCGCGCGTCCCGCCGCCACACCGTGACGACCGCGTTATGCCCAGCAGAAAGAGGGAAAACAAAACGCGACACACAAAAGTGTGCGGCCTAATAGGCGCCGCTCTTCGTTCCTCTCGGTCTCCTTTCAGTCACGTCCCGTTTTTCCTCATCTCGCGAACAGCGCGCCGGCGCTTTTCACTTTGCCCTCTCGAGCGCGCCGCATGCAAGGGGGGGGGTAGGCAGACTTTTCAGAAAATGCTCGAGCGTGGGCGGAATCGGCCCGGAAGCGCATTCAGCGCGTTCGGCTGAAAGTCGCCGCGCCGGCCGGCGAACGATGCGGAAGTGGTCCGGCCCTCTCGGAGCCCGACAGAGTTGACGGCACCTGAGGGCGCCGAGTCAGACAGCCGGGAAAAGTGATGTATAGAAAACTTTCGACACGGCGCACAGAGGCCGGACATCAGGGGCGCCTCGGAGCACGTTTTGCGCGCGAGGACACTTATGCTCGAGCCAGATGGTCGAAAATTCCTAAACGCAGCTGAACTAGCGCTGGTAATGACTGAAAGCGTGTACTGAAGAAGTGAAATTGCCGGAAAGCGTTAATATTCCCACATCGTTAGAGTGCATACAGTCGAAAGCCTCTACACCGAACGTCACTACACCGAGATTGCCTGTATAACGAATGATTTCGTTTGTCCCGCCCGAATTCCTATCTTTCACGTGTATTGTGAAGGTCTGTGCAGCGAAGGCAACTCCAACGAATTTTCCTGTACAACGAAGGAATTTAGGCATTCCCGACGGATGACTTGTTGTTTTACAACGAACGCTCGTAGGGTCCGGCGCCATTTAACAAAATTGTACACGTTGCCGTTAGCTGTATAATATTTTCCTAACCGCTTTACTTAAGCTTCCCTTCATATAGATTACAACATGGGCGTTGCATCTGTGTATGTTTATACAGGCTACAGCGCACATAACCAAAGCCGCTGCTGGATCGGGTGGCGAAGCCTTCATAACATTCCCAGACCGTTTTTCATGAGCGTGACAACTTGAACATTAGGAGGAAGCTTTAGTTCGGGCCCACCTCCGATGCCGCGTTTTCAAATACATCTAAAACGCAGAAATGCTTTGCTGAGATAACCTCTGGGCCAATTTTAATGAAGTTTGTTGCAGTTTAGAGAGAAAGCTAAACTCTAGTGAATGTTGAAAGCGAAATTTTCATTTAAGGCATGCATTTCTTTGCAAGGATTTAAAAAAAATGTAAGTTAAAAGAATGGAAGCCTGAAGTTTACAAATTTGTCTCTCTGCATCAAAAACAGACATCGAAGTTTTGTTAACTGCAACCGCTAGAACATTCAAAGCAGACAAACTTGATATCTTAATCTTACGTGAATATCTTATCTCTTACGGGAATATGTTACAATGATTACAAGGGTTTTGCAAACGTCCTACTCACATAATAGTGTGTACTTAACAGCCGTGTATAATATACCCATTTTGACTGCTTTACATGTACTATTAGAAGCAATTTACACAATTTGAATATAATTTTTTGATTGCTTAGTTACAGAGTCGTAAACTGGATAGTTTCGTTTTCTGAAAATTTGCGATTTTCAACAATTATTACTAGAAGATTGACGACATAAATAAAAAATTCGCTACCGACAGTCACTAGTTTTTAACTTTTTCTTTTAAATGCAACAAACCTATTCATCAAATTTAGTGCGGTGGTTGCCGAAAAAAAAAAAGATTTCTCCTCTCCCATGTACTTGGAGCCCCCGAGCTGATCTCATCTCACTGTTTCGAAGCGCTTTAAGTGAACGCGCGGAAAATCGTATCTATATACTCGTATGTATAAGCAGAACTGAAAGCACCAAGTCTACCGCCACGCCGGTTATGCAGACCGAAGAAGGCTATCGTCAGCTCCGGCTTCGCACGTCTTCACGCACACCACTTTTGACCCAAAGACAGGGGCTAAAGTCGGCCTACGCTTTCGTAGGGGCAAACAGCACCTGACGTTGTTGTTTGTAGGAAGGACTGCGGCACTAACGGATAGACACAATAGACTAATAAGGCGTACATACATACATACATACATACATACATACATACATACATACATACATACATACATACATACATACATACATACATACATACATACATACATACATACATACATGCATGCATGCATGCATGCATGCGTACATACATACATACATACATACATACATACATACATACATACATACATACATACATACATACATACATACATACATGCATACATGCATGCATACATGCATGCATACATGCATACATACATCATGCATGCATGCATGCATGCGTACATACATACATACATACATACATACATACATACATACATACATACATACATACATACATACATACATACATACATACACGCATACAAAAGCAGACAAACGAACAAAATTGGCGCAGACCACATGTTGCGCCGCTGGCTGCACAACATGCGTTCAGCGCCCATTTTTGCACCCAGTCTCTAGAAATGTCGCCAGGGCAGCGTGGGATTTTTCTCGAGTCCGTACCGTGTTTTCAGCCAAGAGTAGCGCGACGGCCTCGGAGTCGGCGGCAAAGCTCAGACTGCTGAAGGCAAACAAGAACTGGCACCGCAGGAGGATGTGCTCGTAGAGTCTCGTGCGCGGTACAAACACCGGAACAAACTTTCTAGGGACTTGACGTGCTGAGGACACTGTATATAGAACCCCACTCTCTACGGGACGCATACACGCGTGGTGTCGACCCCGGTCGCGCTCTGCACACTTTCGACTAATGCTGCATACTACAGGGGTTTGCGAATAGCAGTTTCTGAGGCCGAACCGGAAAACGAACCGACTGATGCCAGAAGCGAATCGAATCGAATACGAATCTAATAGTGTCAGAAGCGAATCGAATCGCCCATCAAATATTTTTCGAATAGCTTGCGAATAATATACCTCTTTCTCACCGTTAATATCGAGTCATTTTCATACTCTAGTATTTACAACATTCGAAAACTTCTGTCATTGTACTGCACATGACAAAACAAGCTTTATTAAAAGCACATATGCATATGCAGTATTTGGAACAGTTAACTTATTCGCAAATTCAGGCAATTAATACACGGTCACGCATTAATTATCACATAGAGTTTAGAAAGGCAGCCTTGAGGGCCAATCAATATCTGTGCATACCTTCGCGAACGTTTCAAAAATGCGTGCCGCCTGCGGTGATGGCATAGCAAAAAAGAAAGTCGCATTTTTTTTTTCTATTTCGAACGGTCACGGCAGATGGTGCCACTATTATGAAAAAAAAAAAAAAGTATGTTGCATCGAAAAGAATTCATATTGATTCCGACGAGAGGCCACAGGCTCTACATCTATAAATACTACCTTACTATAAATACGGCAGAATTTCGTGCATAAAGACACCGTTCCTTGTTTGGCTTATCGACACGCAATTTGTATGTGCACGTTTATTACCATGTATTTCATTTTTGTATGTCCACCTGCTACGGTCCCTGATGGGACTGGCAGTACTGAAAATAAATAAATAAATTTCATTGCTAGCGATTGTGTTCAGACAGTGAGAAAAGTCTGACTTTCTGAGCAACGCAGCGTGCTGTCTACTCTTATGTCCACTGTGATTGGGATATAAGCTACCGCACGTTTTTCTTCAATTTCATGTTAAATCGTGCGCAGCCGGCGACGTAAAATATTCGGAAAACTTTGCTTCAATTTTTTTATATAGTGACTATTCCATTCGAGGACCTAATCGAATAGTGACTACTTGACTTGAAGATCTAATCGATGAGGACAATATTCTATTTGTTATTCGAAAGTTTCCAATTATTAGCGCACGCTTGGCTGCATACACTTCTTGTATTTGAGGACACGACCGTCGGCGCCAGTCCGACACATTCCATTGCAGCCGGTAAAGAGCCACTGGTCAGTCGTAAGCCTATTGACCCTTCGTGGGTGAGGCATAATTACCTACGCAACGAACTGGAATTCGATTAGCAGGTGCTTACACGCATACAGATTGGCTTTTCTTCCTGCGTTCCCCTTGAGACCACCGGAGAGGAATTGGCCAACGCGTGCCGCAGCGAACATCGCTCAAGACAAGACGTCGCAATCAAAGTTCTTCCACTGCGTGCGCAGGTTGCGCAGATATGACGCATTAACGTGTAACACCGCCGACACTGCTGGCCGAGACAGCGTGCATTGAACGTTGGCTGAAGGACACGGCTACCGATTATTACCGCCACTGGGAGTGTACGCTTAGAAAGAAACTGCGATCGACCTCTGAGACGCGGACACCTCTGAGGCAAGCAGAGCTTGGTTGCAGTTTTTTTGTTTTCTTCTGCTCTCTCTCTCTCGCCACTAATTTCTTTGACCTATATTTACAGGCAAAACTGAAATATTGATCGTGATGCCGAACCAGAGCATCTCCGGCAGATATATGTTTGGCTGATTCGGTCAGGGGTCAAACGTCGTATCATTTCACGACTCTCAGCTGCATGGACTCCATAGAAACTGCCTCGCTGTTGGTGTCTATGGTGTTTGTGTAGTCCCTGTTGTATAGAGAAACTACCACAGACACATGCAAGCACATGTCAGATTGCTTCACCGGTAGTGGCGGCCGTGCGGCGAAAGGTGAGTAATGCCAATCTATGGCAATCAGGTGCAAGCTGACAGTTGAGCTTCTTAATTAATGCCTTAAATGTACCTTAAACCGCTGTTACAGAGGTCTACTTGACACTGGATAAATTTAAAAAAATGGTACGTGATTTAGTCCAGTCACCTCGAACAAAAACCGACCACGCCACCGCTCGCAGCAGCTCGAGTAAGTGCCCGCGCGACCGCACAGGCCGTGTGCCACGTCAGAATTGCTCGGGCTGTTGGTCGGTCGGTACCCTTCCCGTTTCTACTAAACGGTCGAGCACCACCGTTATCCTCTGGACACACCGCCGAAGTTTCGAAACCAACCCCGCCGAGCGCACGCGAAGCCAGGGGGGACAAATGAACGACGCAGAGGGCGCCGGTTAAAAGGGCCGAATCGACGCTCGTTGTGTGCGTAACATCCGTCATTACACGAGCCGGACTGCGTGGAAGGCTACTGCGCGGGCCGCTAGGTCCGCGTGCGTTCACCATTCATCGCGGAGGCTTCGCGGATGCCATAAAAACGCCGACCCTTTATCGTTCCCCGCGAAGCAGGCGAAGGGCACGCCATTATCCCAACAAGAGTGTGTGTGTGCGGGGGGGGGCTAAAGCCGACCTGGAGTCGGAGGGAGAAACGTCTCGCCCATAAACTTTACGCGTGCGCTAAGTGCATTTCCGCACACACGCACACGCGCGCTCGTCGAGTTCCTTCGAGTCGGGGGCCCCGCTCGGTCTGTCGACGATGCACCGTGCAATATATTTGCAGGGGCGGCGCTGGCCGCGCTGAGCCTCAATTCCGCGTATATATATCGTGCAAGATGGAACGCCTGCCGAGCGCTGCTGGGCCGAGGGCCGACATATGGGTTTGCTGCTGTCCTGTTCATTTTGCGGGCGCCCCTTCCTTCTCGGCGTCCACTTGGCGCTTCGGCGCTCAGCACCGTGTTTCCCTCATTCAATGAACGCCACCGGCCCGCACGGTGCCCCGCCTGTGTGGCCACAGAGCGGAACGCCTGTGAGCGCTGATTTAGCGCGTTTGACGCCAGTCTTTTCTCGTTCCTTCCTTCAATTATCGTTGCGTACTCGGGCCTCATCTAATCCGTACGGAACAGAGCAGCCTATAGAGCTTAGCGGAAAATGCCTACAAGATTGGTGCTGAACCCTTTTCGGAGAACTTCCTAAGCGTTTTCCACCCCATGGACGGTTCTGAAACGTTGCCCAAGTTGCAATCAAGAAGAAAAGCCTCGAAGAAAAGGTTAGGTCCTACAGCGCATAGACTTTCACTAATAAAGGCAACGCCTAACCATTGAAGGGACATTGCTCGCCAGATTTATTAATATTTGAGGGCGACTTTTGCAGGACGCGTCAGTTGTGTTCTTGCTCACTTTTCACTGCACTGCCGCGGCGACTCTAACCTGCTTCGCGTTCACAGCGATGGCCGCCGTGCCGGCACAATGGCTCGGCGCACAAAGAACCTCGAGGAGGCGCACCTCGCATCCTCCACCTTCACTGCGGTAGCAACAAAGCACGCGACACACACGGCAGAAGCAGAATTGGCCTAGCCTGTCATAGTTTGACTGGAGCAGGCTTTGTTACACCCTTTGTCTGTTTATCTAAATTTGTTTCTTTATGGAAGCGTTTCGGTTAAAGAGAAGTGGAACGCGCGTACAATGGGTCCAACTGTAGTAATCACCTCTTAATTGGCGTACACAAAGACAACGTCCTCAGCTCGGTCAGGAACAGCCGAAGAGCAACAAGAGAGGAGCGGCGATCCGGAAGTCTGAGCGGTGGCCCAACATTTCCGGCTGCGGAGACGTCTGGCGTACCGACACCGGGATGGCAAGGTCGCGCGACAGCGAGGCCTTCCGCTACCTCAAGCTGAAAGCGGGCGCGGGGAAACTTGGCAGATCTGCCGAGCAAGTCGGTTCTGTGGAAACCAGCAAAGTGGAGAAAATTTCACGACAGGAAAAAAAAAAAAAGAAAACTGGCATCCATTTGAGAGTAAAACTCGTATAGGTTTTCTTTGTAGCTTCGCACTTCTCTCGAAGTGGATGAAAATTTTTCTATTTCATTTGCCGAGCAAGCGGCTCTAATAGAACATAACGCGGCATCTTGATTGCACTGGAGCAGCTGTTCTCTGCGCACAATCCGCTAGAGCGCCGCATGTAGTTCGTAGGCCTCGTGCGGGTTTGCACATGACTAAGCGCATATACGCGGCGAAGTCGAATTCAGGCATTCTTTGCTCACACACTACAGCCACAACCTCGCACGTAGCCATCATGCGCAATTGCCAAGTATCTAACATTGTTTAGTTGCTCTTGCAAGCCGCATTCAATTTTCACCAAAAGATGCCAAATGAGAAAGTGTATAGTTTTTTTTTTCCATAATTTGAAAGCCAACTAACTAATGTCGAGCCTATGGCGTATACACTGGTGGCGCCGAATGTTCTTTTTTTTTTTCACCCTGAGGATGCCCAAAAGTTTCTTAATCATCATCGTTACCGCTGCTGCAATCTAAACCCTGCATTCAGAGCGAATAAATAAAGACACAAGAATAACAACACTGACAATCGAAACACACAGCATTAAAGAATTTGAAAGTTCTATATTTCGGACTTAATTTTCTCTGACATAATTTCAACGAAATCACTATGCTTAATATTATCGGAAGCAGCATTTTTGAAGATGTTCGACCGCGGCCGCATTCGTTGTGGTTCACGGTCAAGAAGCCGTCTTATGCGGCTGTTTGATCTGCATGCTCACTTAGCACAGCATGGCTCAAACGGCCTAACGAGCGAACACGTAAGGCATGCGCCAACGTGAAGCGTCAGGTTGCCAGTGCGTTGTACTCTGCAAGCAACTTGAAGGCTTAAAGCGCCATTCTGTCGAGCAACTCTCGCGTGCTATCGCACAAATACTACTTTTTTGCCCGTTATGATGTAAAAAGTAGTATTTGTATTTATTTTGCACATTATATTTTACATTACACCACATGTAGAGCTCCTGTAATAAGTAATTTTACCGTTATATTCTGAATACTGAACACAGAATTGATCCCCTTTTGGTCGCACTGTCGATTAGGGCGTCTGCTTGAAATGTACGCAGACACCATAATCGATTATGCGACCATTTCAATGTATATCCAAGCCACGCCTTCAACTCACTTTGCTGAACTAAATAGAACCCATCGTTACGCAGCTTAGTATCGCGTGCATGTCATTCGGTAATCGAATCTCAGAAATTATTTACGTAGGGCCATAAATACACATGTTCATTACATCCACTGAAACGCGTCCTTCCGGAACTAGGCTCTTAATATCCCCTCGGTTCGTGTTTCGCTCTCAGGTTGTGTCCGTGCCCGTTGAAAACATCCGAAGCGTGATTACAAGCTACGATAAGAGAAGCAGGCGTGAGCCAGGACTCTCACGCGTCCAGCTCGACTGGAAGAAACCGGGCATTTGTATACGCAGGCGCACGTACGCATATGTATATACCGGGTGTTCAAAATTAAACGTTATGGTTTTCTTAAAATTAGGCACTGGGAGGCACGCGAAGACCACCTGTGCAAATAATTTATGTGGCCGGGGGGAGGGGGGACACACAAAAAGAGATAATAATTATCGCTGTCAGCAGCCCAATTACCCAAAATTGAACAATTAACTTTTTGTTGACTGCAGTGAGCGAATGTATTTGTACAGAAAAGGTAGAGGCAGTCGTGTTTCTGCACAGTATCAGTTGGAAGAGTTCTTCTAGCGTGCCTGTGCTCCGAGATGTCCCTCTCCGAATTTTATTTGTCGTTCGCACGATTACGCATGCAAGAGAGTAAGCATCGGCGCAAAGCTCCTCCCTGATGTGACGCGGCTGTTGCATGCGGCGTTTAGTCTGACAACGGGGCGGAGGCAAAGATGATAACTGTTCCCCTTCCCCTCGCGGCTGGCGAAATCAAGGTATGACAGCGCGGTGTGCCGTGCAGTTGTTGCTCTTGATTTCTATAAATCTTACAATACTCGGAAATCAGCAGTCACTTTATTTGCGTAGCCGAGGCAAGGACCATGCCCGCTCGTCCGGTCACCATTACGCAGGCGCACTGCCCTTCGGCTTCTCCGCTCGCGCCATTATCTCGGCATGGCAGCTGCCGCCATCATTACAGGCTGCGCGGTCGCGCGTTACGACAGCGGTTCCGCGTTCTTCGATTTTATATTTCGCCAGCCGAGAGGGTAAGGGGGACAGTTATCATCTTTGTCAATACCTCCTCTCCGTTGTCAGACGAAACGCCGCACGCAACAACCGTGTCACATCAGGGAGGAGCTTTGCGGCCATCCTCAATCTCTTGCGTGCGCTTGAACAATTCTTCCAGCTGATACTGTGTAAAAACACGACTGCCGCTAACTTTTCAATACAAACATACTCGCTCACTGCAGTCAACAAAATGTTAATTATTCAATTTTAGTTCTTTGGGCTGCTGATAGCGATAATTATTATCCCACTTTGTGTCCCCCTGGCCACATAAATTATTTGCACAGGTGGCCTTCGCGTGCATCCCAGTGCCTGATTTTAAGGAAACCATGAAACTTAATTTTGAACACCCTGTATATACGCGTACGCGCTGGGTAAATCCTGCACGGAGAGACAACCGAGTGTGTCATTGTTGCCCTCAAGCTTATACTTTGTTGGAAGGTCCTCAGCCACTGTGAATCACATTCTTGTGTAAAAAAAAGAAACTCATAACGAAACGTGCATTGCCGCGTACAATTACTCTAATGTCAACGAATTTCCTTTCTCTCTCTCTTCTTTAGACTTCAAAGTGGCTTCATTTATCAGAAGCCAATGATGCCGTCATCGCAAGAAAATCGTGTACGGCATGTGTAACTTTCGGTCTAACATATCTAGACTTTTTTTTTTCTTTTTTTTACAATTCGTTCTTTACCGCATGCTTCCTTTTTTTCTGGAGACCTTTAGTCTATATATGCGTCGCCATTATCGTTCAACAAAGGTGTTGCCATCTGACGAAATACAAGTTCCGTATAGTACTTTCTATTTCAAATGGAGTCTTAACCGCCGTGTTTAGTTGATTGATTGATTGATTGATTGATTGATCTACAGGAAGATGATAACAAGTCGAAGGCTGCCAGTGTACTGTGCCTCCTTACGTCTACTACTGTCGTAAAAAACAACACCCATTTGGACAAAACACGTTACCGCGTTTGGGCGTTTGCTGGGCACCTGCCAAGAGGAGCTAACTCGTCTTAACTTTTCAACTGGCCTCGGAAACTTTTGTTATTCTATATAAGCGATAAGTCGTTCCAATTTCATCTCTTAAGATGGATTACTTGACACCACATGAACGACAAATCGCAATCTTCACTTGCCTAATCTAAGAAGCTTCGCTCATCAACTTTTAGATAATTATTTTAGCGCGCATATGTTGTAGATGTGGTAGTGAAATGGGGCAGTAATGAAGTCATATAACCGCGCAGCAAAGGTCCTGACACTTGCATGCATTTTGAGATGTCCTCCCTCGAAATGTGCTACGATATGTAAAACTGTCCTACATATAAACGGGTTTTGTCCCGTAAAACTTTACGGGGGCGTTTTCGGGAAATTAAGTCGAACGTCAATGCATTTCGTAGTACATTGTGGAGACGGAATATTTCGAAACTAGAGCTAGCTGTGTTAAATGGAGCTTTAATTCTGCAGTCCCGCCAATTCAGTAGACGGGGCCTGCTGTAACTTTTACATTTTCTCTCTCTCTCTCTCTCTTGCTTGGAGAAAAATCCACCTCGCGCTCTGATTCTACTATGGTAGCAACGCGCGAACAGCCTTCTGGATCCTGGCCCAGGCTCCTCCGATGCGCCTATCATAATGAAGTTCTACTGAGGCATGCGGCTGCAGTGTGAATTTGTCCTGCCAAAATCACACTGCATTTCTAAATTCATCCCCCCCCCTCCCCCCGATGGTCTTACATACTGCATGTAGTGCATGGTCGTTCGTAGTGCCGGAAGAGTCGGGGCCCACGACTTCCTATCGACAGGTGAGTGCAGCTTCCCGAGCTAGTGGAGCTCCTTCTGAAACCACTTCGTGCCGTCGAAGCCCTGTACGATCCCGAGCATCGAGCGCGAGTCTGATCGAATCCTGCCACTGGCGTCCTTCATGAAGATAGCGCTCGGTGTCTGGAAATCGCTACAAACGCATACGGACCTCTCTTTACGTTGTGGCGATTTCCAGCATCCGGGAGTCGATAAAAATGGAAAGATAGGCGGCCACTCCGCCGCAAGGCGCCTTCACCCATCCGCATACGTGTACGCGTTTCCCCTCGCAATCGCAACTCGCTCAAGTGGCACGCGCAGTCTTTCTTTCTGCTGCACACAGCGGTGACCAGTCCAAACGCGACCGTGAGGGACGAGCTCGCCGCGTAAGCTTATCGCGCGCTCCTTGAGCTGTTTGTCTCACTCCAAGAACAAGGGGTGTGTTGACGATTACTTTATACCGAGTAAGTGTTCTCCCATATTTGGCTCCATTATTCAGGTTACTCTACCACAACCCCCGCCCACTGTAGTTACGTTCGCTCTTATTGGGCACAAGCAGTGCGGACGTATTCCTCGGGAAACTATGACAGCTCTCCATCTTAAAGAGCCCCTCACCAGGCCACATAGCAAATTTCGGTTGTACGTTGGAAGCTTTTTACGTGCCCTCGAGGGGGCGTTCTGCAGCAAGAATTTTTCAAATTGGTTCATTAATAGCCGAGATAGCACTATTTTAGCGCAGCGAACCGATCACTCTTTAAACAGTTATACCCTTTGAGGCGTATATTTGTCCCACAAGAATAATCGTCATCTCTCTTGCTTGCGTTTCCTTTCTTGAAAGCGCTGCGATCGCTACTTTCCTGCCGATAATTGTATGTCACGCCTATAGCGCGCATGCCGTTCGTGACTTGGAAGTAGCGGTCTCGCAGCGTTAAAGAAAGGAAATGCGCGCAAGACAGATGACGATTATCGTTGTGGGACAAGATACGCCCCAAAGGCTGCAAACTCTTTTAAGAGTGATGATTTCAGGAGGCCAGCGCCACTGCCAAGAGAGACACTCTCTACACTTGCCCCGCCTAGCCTCCGCAAGCGAAATTCCTTCCCAGCGTTCTCACATACCGAAGCTCGAGGATCGCGTGACGGATACACCACGGGCTCCGCCTTCATTTCTTTTTCTCTGTTTTTTTCTTTATTTTTATGCGCGGCGCACTTCCGCTGACGGCGTTACGCGCGAGCTGTTAGGTTTCCCTCGTTTCGCGCAGCGCACGATTTACCGCTCGGTGCAAGAAGACACCTGACTCGCGGTATAAGTCAGTGCGTCACGAATACTGAGGCAGACATAAGCAGGTGACAGAGCAACGTCGCGCGCTAGAACAGAGTAGAAAATGGCATAGTTTCGTTGTCTGCGCGCGCGACTGCACGACGTGGGAACAAGCAGACGAAACTGAAATACATCTCTCTTGCTGCGGTGCGAAGTAAAACAAAAGACGCAGACATACAATTTGTGTGCTTTATTATTTCTCTGAACTTTAATTCGTCTTTTGAAGAACCAGATTACACAAATAACAGATGTTGCCTTGAATAATTATAGAAAACACGTGCCACTATGAACGACGTCAAGGCACTGCCATGTACGTAGGCGCACTTGTGCGATATTCGTCGACTCTCCGACCGTGAGCTTGCGCCCGAAGGCGTTCGATTTGAAATTCCAGCTTTTTCCGCGGCGCGTAGCGATGTAAAACTAGTAATACTTAGCAGACACGATCGTTAGCACGCATTGTATGCACGGTGATTGTCAGCTCAAAGTGGCCAGACCTGGTGAGGGGCCCTTCAATGGAGTAAAAACGTGTATCGTGATGTTGCTCTTGCCTCTATACTGCATAAAGTATTTTCCAGCACGCCATTTCCTTCAGAATGCAGGCCGCGGATTTCGGTAACGCGTGTGTGCTCCTTCGGCACTTTCATGACCAGTGCGAGACCTCGTAAATCGAACCCGCAGGCGCCGAGCGTATTCTGCACGGCGCACGGGAGCACAGCTGGCAGGATGGCTCGGCGGCCCTTCTCCGACCGGGTCGCAGGCCACGTACGCACCCAGATAAGGCAGCCGAAGGTTGTGGGATGGACGGGTTTATTGCAGCTCGTCAGCCGGTGGCGCGGCGGCCGGTAGAGTTGCTGGCTGCGCATGAGTCCACCACATGGATCTTCCAGCCCAGGTGGCGGTGGGTGTAGCACTGCGGCACGGCGCCAGCGTTAGCACTCACCCGGTATTGTGGACAGGCTGAAATTATTAGCTTCTCCCAACTTGGGAATTAAAATGCGCGTGAGCGCATTTCTCTCTGGTTTGGTACTCGTATACTGCTTAGGCTTTCGCCGCTTATTATTATTATTATTTTTTTTTGCTTTGACAGCACTTTCACTAAACGCGGGTAATGCTTATGCCTATACGTTATGCATATCTTCGCGCTGCATGATAAGAAGATTTAAAAGTCCGGTGTCGTTCAGACTCCTTTCTCCGCGAAGCGCATATTGGCTCAATAAATATAGTTTAGGAATTACTGAATTTTAAGTAAGAATCAGCGCAGATAGGTGGCGGCAAGCATGTAAAGCTTGCTTTATCATAAGCGGGTGGGCTACAAGCCATCAGATATGGTTTTTAATTTAAATATTTGAAGTCGCCGTATATAAGGGTTACATACCTCGAAAAAAAAAGAAACGAAGGAGCACAGTGATTCGATTTAAAATTACATGCAGAGTATAAGAGGGCCCGTGCAGGCAGTGGTATAGACAACACTTTTACGAGCAGCAAGGTGACTCGCAAATAATCTCGAATGTTCGACAAGGGGGACTCCAAGGAAGTTGAAACGACCGCGTCTATCTCTCCTGAGCTCCGAGAACCGCCAAAGTATAAGCGGGCTCCAACATTATCGATTGCCGCAGAACCGCATGAGTGCGCCATCGATTAGTCGTCATGTCCAACTTACCGGTGTGTCAGAGAAGGTTTAGGCCAGAACCCTCTGACAATGCTAGTTCCTTTAATTGTGCCCCCGTAGATATATAAAACAAAGCAATAGAAAAGAAAGCAAGAAAGCAAACAAACAGGCGTCTTGGCTTGTTGAATTTCTAGAGACGTAGAAGTTGCTGCGTTAGCTGCTACTGACAAATAAGCTGATACGTGCCGCCAAATGATTATGTGTAGAAGGAAATAAAAGAAGTAAAAAAAAAAGCATTTTTCTTGCTCGTACAGCTGGATTCACATGAAGGATCGCGTTTCACCGGAGAAAAATGTGGTAGCTCAGGGCCGCCGAATCACGCCGTACACAAGGACTCCTCAGACGAACTGCTAGCGGCGTGGTTCGTTGCAGCGATAGCCACGTAACGTTCGTTTGCGAACTAACCGAAGGAGCGATCCGGCTTGCCGTGTGAATTCGGCTTAAGGATCGCATTTGCCCGCAGCTCAAAAAAATTTGTCGCACGAGATGGCCGCGACATTTGCACGCAGTGTGAACAGGAAAACGTGCGCGCAGGTCTCTCCGAGAGCCCGTCTAAACGACAGCAGCGATGTAGCACAGCACACCTGATAGTAGACGAGGTCGGGCGTGTTGCGGTCCGGCGTCCAGCGCAGGTAGGCCGGCGACCCGTCTCGACATTGGAGCTGCAGCCGCTGCCGGAACTGCTCGAAGCTGTTGTACTCGTCGGGCTGCTCGCCCAGCGGGAGCTGCCACTCGCACAGGCGCCCCACTGCGGTTTGTGCCAAAGGTGCCGCAGTCAAGGCACGTGACTCGGAGAGGTGTACGAGCGCAACGCAGTGTGCATGCTCCCTCTTGATCGTTGGCGAAACCCGCGCCACTTCGAGCTGTATACGCCTGGTCCTCCTCCCAATTGCCCTCGACTATAGGTAAATATTTTCACGGGAGGGCCGCGGGACAGGCGACAGGCCGTTCTTTGGACACTCCTGGGCCGCTATCTTGTACTCTTTGGAAAAGCCGACGTTTAGTTTCGCCTCACGCGATTGGCCTAGTTGGACGTAGTCCGCGATATCGGCGCGGCCTGGACGATCGCGTGAAACGAAACTGAACGTCGGCTTTTCGAACGCGTACGGTAGCGGCGACTGGACTACATTCACGGCACGAGTGTCAGACCTCGTCGAACAGTCACCCTGTCTAGGTCAAGAAGGAACAGTCCCCACTTCTCCCATCATCTTTGTTGCCCAGAATAAACTACGGTTCTGAATGGCGCGGAAAGGCAAGCACTTGGCCGGCTTAAACAGGCTTGTTCCCCTATAGCTTCTGGCGACACGTACAGTATCCTAGCCGTGATTTAATTGCCGATGTTATCAGTCTATCCCGGCGTCAAGGAAAGTCTGGTCTGGTCCGGTGGCAAGAAAATCAACACCCACGCGCGTTGATTTTCTTGTTGGTACATGTACAGTTATGAGGCTGCGTGCTGCTAAGAGAAAGGAGTGTGGTATATAGGTCCTCACCTAACCCCCATGTCTACGCTACTGCCGCAGGTGCAACCCCAAAAGACTTTACTTAGCGTGAGCAGTATAATGCTCTTATCGATCAGCGAAACGTGGCAAATAGCCACGTTTGTGTACGCAAGCCAAAAGGGCTTGTCAGATATGCGCGACGACCTGCCACACTGCGGTGGAGAAAGAAGGGCCAAGCAATACCTTTCGGTCAGACTGCGCACTTTCTTTCGCCATCCAGGTGTAAAAATCCGCGGTCTCAGTACACACATTTCTTTTGCCAGAACTTTCTTTTTCCCCGCCCGAGCAGTGAAACAGTTTTCTTTTCCTCTTAAAGTTCTAGGTGCCCATCGCGCTACATGTACTAATGGCAAAACACGACGTAAGCAGCGTCCGGCGAACAACCGCCAATATTTCCCCATCCGACACGGCGCGGCAGAACGAAGTCAGTTTAGCACAGCCGTTGCGTCACTGCCCAGTAACAGCATCGTTTTTGGCCCTGGTAGCACTACGTCGCGCCTACGTCATGCGAGACAAATACTGAGTGCCAAGCACATCAATGAAGCCGCTTATTCGTTTCTGTGTATCAGAAAATGGCATTCACAGATTGATACACAGTAGCGCCGTACACATGCCTGCCGTGTCATGTCAACTTCTCCGTGAGTTGCCGCAAATGTAAAGGTGATAAGAATATTGCTTACGAGACGTCGGTAATGAAAAAAACGCGCATCATCGTTACTCTTGAGTAGCGCGTAGGCACAGGCGAGAGAAGATGAGCTGAATGCAGCAGATGGAGAAAGCTTTTCCTTTTGTCTTCTTTTTTTAAATGCTATAAGTTGTATAGAAACGTGGCGAACATAGTGTATTGAGTTGCTACCGTACATTTGTCCTCTACATGGGTAGCATTATACAGAAATATATGCCAAGACGAAGGCGCTGCTAAGCCTAATGCTTTGGCACACAACTTACAGGCTTTTTATCAGTTCCTGTTTTGTCATATAATCTTAAATGTTGTCCCCCTTTCAATTTCTTGCTTAATACGTTTAAGCGAAACTTGAAAGGGAGGCAACATTGCTTGCGCAATATTACATTTTAAGATAACATGTATTTTGAAAAGAGGCTCGCAGAATAACTGAAGACAACTGAACTTTCTCGAATGTGCACATCACTTTCAGCGCGCCCGATATTGCTCGAAACAGTACGCACCAGCATGTCGCACCTGCCACGATAATCGTTGATGCTCTCATGCCCGCACCAAAAAGTGAACCAGAGTAACATAGAGGGATTATTTACTGTCTTCTCATGGCATTTACGGGCAATATATCGCACCTTGAAAACGTCATATAACGCTCAGGTCTGGCAGTAGCCATGACGCCTCTTTGACAAGCTTGTGATAATCTGATAGAACATCCGCCATCAAGTTGTAAAACTCGAGCCAGTAAATGCACTGAAACCGTCACACCCCCATACTTAAACGCCGGAACACAAAACAGCAGCGCAGCGGAGTCAACTCACCAGCCGTGGGATAAGGTCTTCCGTTTTTGTGTCGAGCGACGCCAGCATAGACGCGCTCGACCTTGCGTTCCGCGACTGATTTGTGCTCGTAGCCACCTCCAGGGTCGGATGTAATATACAATGGATGGTTCTTGGCTGTGTTCTCTTGGTCGTTGCCTCCTTCGACCACAAACGTGTACGTCTTTCCACGCTGCACCCAGAGTTCTGGTATGAGGACACCGTTGACGTACCAAGCGATTCCCCACCCCACTTGGCCCGTCACTGCCTGGTAACCTTTGCGGCCTCCTGCAGGGCCGATCTGCATCTGGAAAACGCCGTCTGCCGGGCACGACACCGGCGGGATCTGCCATGCGTCGTCTGCCGACCCTTCGGCCGCCGAATTGCTTTCTGTCGCGTCATCATCCGGGGCCGGGCAGTTCCAGGCAGGCTGGCGGGCAAAGTCCAAAAACATGTCCCCTGGGAAGTAGCGAATAGGAGCCTCAGGAACCTTCACTCACCATTTTATTTCCTAGGTTTCATACCAACCTTGACTGTGAACAGAATGATAAGATGCGTCAGAGTGATCATTGACAGGTCCTACGGCCCACATGACTGCTTGCGGACCGTCAGAGTAGATGTGCTGGTCGTAGTTGGGATCCTCTAAACAAACAACGCGAGTTAGGGACGCTCTAGGCACACATAGCTAGCAGTGCACTCACGAGCTGCCTGAGGTCTGCGGAAGGTGACCATGTGATAGCCATTCAGCACTGCCGCGTCCAACATTGTCACGCTGTCAGCCGCCCCGCGGCTGATTTTGTTGTCTGGGCAGCTCCCGCGATTGCCCACACACTGTGAAAGGAGAGTATGAAACTTACGTGCCTCGAACCAGACCAAATTCCTCACATACCTGCTCCTTGCTAGACAAATAGTAGTCTACAGCGTGTCCTCTACCATTCCTGTCGATCCAGGCGACAATGGCGTCTGCGTCCAGCATGCGCGACTTGGTGTCATCCTTGCTTAGGCCGAAGGACATGTACTCGCCCTGACGCACGCGACCGACCATCTGCATGACTGCCTGGTCGCGCTCCAACACCCAGCGCAGTTCCAGGCCTAGGGGTTCGTGCAGGACTTGGCAGTTGAGGCCCCTGGTGGTTCTGGCTCCGGTCCTGCTCGTAGGCCTGACTGGGGCCGCGGTGGAAACGGGCTGGACCCGCTGAACGGGCGGCACGACAGCCCGCTGCTGTGCCTCGGCTTGCGCCAGGGCCAGCTGACGCGGTGATGGCGGGACGCGAACATTGTGGGGAATGGAGATGCTGCCGAAATCCACTTGTGCCGCATCGCACCATACGCCAAAGCGATCAATGTCGTAGGCGCTCAGCCCGTCCGGCAGCGAAATGAAGACGGTCTTGCCCGTGGCGGGTGCCAGAGGTGCGTCGCTGCGAGAAGGTGTGCCAGGGCGGGTCACGCGAGCAGGTCTCCCACGTGTCCACTCACCTGCCGTTCTCGTCGAGCAGCCGCGTGCCGCCGCGGTGCTGCTTGGGGCCCTTGGACACCCACCAGTAGGCGGCTGGGCAGACAAGCACACACACTCACATGGTTCAAGCGCTTTTATTCTCCCCGTTTGTACAGATCAGGGACGCCGCTCACCGGGCCCGAGGCCGTCGTACTTGAAGTCGGGCACCAAAAAGGTCTGCGCGTCGACCAGCGAGACCCGGCCGGAAGACACGCCATGGTCCCAGGTAGGCAGAGCCTTGAGCACGGCCGGCTTGGGCACCTCCAGGTTCCGCGGGATGATCAGGTCGCCGAAGTTTGCCTGTGCGACGCCAACCGGAGCTTTAGGAACACAATTCTAGGACAGTCCACCGAAAAACATCAGGGCAGGAAATAAAAGTTCTTACACTAGGATGGTTCGTAAGACCTAACGCTAACCAAATGTGCTGCCGGATATGGCGGCTGGCCGATGAGCATTTACGAAGGAACAAATTTATGAATTCGGCCGTCCAGATCTGTGCATACACTTACCCTAAATTTTCGACACCAGACAGAAAACCATCGGATTTTGCTGATCGTTTGTCCGGCCGGCAGTTTGAGCACCAGGTCTTGACCATTATAGGCGCCGAGCGGTGTTGTTCTGCAATAAAAATGTAGCGCTTTGGAACGAGGCCGCCCGCGCGACGCTTTAGCCGTCTCCTACCTGCCCTTCTCATCCGGGATGATGAAGCCCGTGTGGTCCGGCCGAGTCGAAGAGCCTGCCCAAAAGTAGGCATCTGCGCGCAGGAGAGTCAGAAAATGCAGAAAATGTTTACGGATGAAAGGACAAAGTTCTTTTGTGTGTGTAACTTCAACACATTTGCGTATTTTAATAGCTTGTTATCGAGCGAGAGGCCCGGCACAAACGGACGCTTCCATTGCGTGAGTTTCCGCACAGTGATAGCGTCAGCAGGTGCGAGCTCGTGCCCTCGAATCTTCATTAGGTTCGCCATGAATATGACCGGAGTACAGATCTATGCATGACAGTCAGATCGAACATATGCTGATGTGTGCTTACTACAACATGACCGCGCTACTACGGCTCCCTCGGAACCCTCATTCGTGAGTGAGGTTGAAGGCAAGGTGAACGCAACGTGAAGGAAGTTGAAGGCAACGCATCTCACCAGCACCAGCTTATGAGTCAAAACGAACGCTTGACTCGCGCGCACCAGCATGAACATCACAACACAACCACTCTTGCGCCTTGCCCACCTGGTCCTGTTCCGTCATAGTGAAAGTCCTTGAGGTACAGCGTCGTGTCGTCCACGGCGTAAAGCTCTCCGGAGACGCCATGGAAATGTGTGTTCAGCTTCCCGATTCGAGCGCCCAGGTACGGCTCCGCGGCCGCGGCCGCGATAACCGTCCACAGGACCCAAGCGTGACTGTCGAGGAGCATAGCCTCTGGAGCAATGACCGTCGCCGGGGCTCTTATAAACGCGGTACTGACCCGGCTCCCTGAATTGGGTCAGCGGGCAAGGAGGCTGCCCCTCGCGACGCACAAACTGGATTTCAAGGTTCACTTTCTGCCGCCAGCCGAACAGTTTCGCGGCCAGTCGGCAGGTGAGAATTATCCCTTCCGGCGACCATTGTGTCTTTGTGGCTGGCGACCTTGAGGTTGTCGCCGCGCCTAAGGTGGCACATCCCCAAGGACGGGCCATCCTCCCGACAGAGCATCGGCCGCGGCGGCGTGGCTGGCGCGGCAGGAAACGCCTCTTCGCGGCTGACGCAAACCACCTGAAGCGCTGACAGCACGGGGAAGTGAGCGCTACTACTACAGTCGCGCCTAGGCACGGCAGCTGAACGAACTGCCACATTTCCGCAGCAAATTCCTCAATCCCGCTCACGCACGCAAGTGAGCGTCGATCGAATGTCGCCTATATAGCGCAACTATTGCTATACCTGTTCAGGCGCACCCACTACCATGCTCCGAACGAATGAACATAGCAGTGAAGAGAGTGCAGTTGCACAAGAGAAGCAAGACGCACTTATCGGGGTCATTATGCATGCGCGCGTACAGCCATCGCTGTCGGGAACTGACAGAAGTTTCGCAGCCGCGTGACACCGAAAGAGGATAAGCACTGGCGAACCACAAGCAGCACGGCGTGCGACACGAACAGCCGCCAAACCTGTTTCATGCCGCGGGAGAGAACGACAGCAAACTTTATTTTGTCACATCAGGTCCTACCTCTCCCAGCCAATCAAACATCGTGGACGCGATGCATCGACCGCAGAGACAGAGTCAGGTACAGGACTTTGATGCACGGCCGCTTTCATGAATGTTGTCAAGCTTCATTAGCTGAATTTCGAATTGCCTATCTAGCGCATTGCTCCAGAACCCACGTGGTAATGACAATACTTTCTCGAATTAGCTGCTACTGGGGTTCTTGCTTTCCTGTTCGTCCGGAGAAGACCCCCCCCCCCCCCCCCCCGGCCAGGAAGACTATATCTGGTGAGACCTACATAAAGGACGGACTTACAGGCGCGTATGCAAAACAACCTAGAATGGTGATAGGACAAGCATGCACATTTTTGGTACATGAAACCACTTTGCATAACAACAAATTCGTTCATGACGACCAAGTAACACACCTCTGAGTTACGTTTGATCGCCTTGCATTCCCTGTCATTTTGTGACAAGAGCGCAAAACATTACACGATATAAATAAAACAGGAGACAAAGTTTGTGCAACCTGTCTTACTTTTGGGGAAATGGTTGGTGAGTCAACGAAGCGGAATAAGGAAAACGCATTCGGTCGACTGATGGTAAACAATCTTTAAGGCCCTTATGCGAGCTTCGGTGCAGGTGAAATGTCACTGTGAAGGCACAGTAGTTGTCGAAAGCTACAATCAAATTTTCATTAGTCTTTCACAAGAGTTTCGCTCCGCATATTTGGGAAGGGAAAGGGGGATGGGGGGAGTTGGGTGGGCACATCTACATGGAGTTTAACTGGACAGGTCGGAAACAGTACACCTCCGGCTGCTCTGGAAAATATAACTTTGCCTTAAAATGAATAACTAGCGAATTAAAAAAAAGGAAAGGAAATAATAAGGAAGGTTTAGCCCGCGCAAATATTAACACATACAATATCGCCGGAGGGAGGGACGAAACATCAACAACTAGCACGAGTCACTGCATAAAATCGTCTCTAGTATTTTGACCACATGTCCGTGCTTGTAAAAAAAAAAAAGTATTTCACTTAATTGAAAGCTGTTCTTTCACGGCTACTAATTGGTCGGTCACGATCGACGTATAGTCCCCAGTGGCAATAGATGATTGATTGCCCACAGCCCTAGGTTTGTAGGGCATAACTATTGCCCTTGCCGGGAATATGGGGGTTAGTCCAGAGCAAGACGTGGGGCCATGTCCTCGTCCGCACTCCACACGCAGTCGATGCGGAGCTTGCACGACAGATTTTGAAAAAGGAAGTGCTTAGTGTAGGCCACGCCAAGGCGAACGCGGTCTAACAAAGCTATCCACGCTTCATCCACGGTAAGACGATTACGCCACTTCGACCAGATTATTAAAAAATAAAGACATCATTCGTGCAACAAATTGCCTTTCTTAATTAACCAATTTAAGATGCTTTAATAATTTTTAATTATATATACACTTTGAGGCGCACACTGTAACTGCGGAAGTGAAGACGATTGAAGACGAAGACACGCTCATTTAGAAGCAAGATGCTGAACACAGTTTCGAGATATCGGGCCCTGAAGTTCGCCACAGAATATACCAGCCTATTGCATAGTTACCTCGGGTGGAGCATACGAAAATATTTCTTTCTTTTTCTTTTGGGGGGGGGGGGGAGGAGGAGGGGGGATAACGTGCGATGCGTCAACCTGACTGGAGCGCATAATTAGGACACGTAATGTCTGCAAACTGGTGCTATTATTATTAGTCATGAAAACGCATGGTCATTACGAAACAGACATGCCCTTACAGTCGACCAGCTTGAATTCTGCAATACTAACGTTTGTCATTCATTAAATAATTAGGTGTGATTTTCGGACATTTTTAATAAACTAATTGCACACAGCGACTTGTCAGGTAACTATTGTCTGCTGCTGAAGCAGCGCAAGTGGCTCATCTGCAGCGTGCAATAAATCAGATAGCGAAAAAAAAAAAGGAAGAAAGGGCTTATTGCGTGATTTCGTTAGAATTATGCTTGCCCAAGGAAGCTGAGAAGTTAAGCTGCTGTCCTCTCAACTTTGTCATCCTCACGCTGTCGTATTTACGTTGCCGTCATGCTGCCGTCGTCTAGTCGTTACAGTGTTACACACACGCTTTCGTCACACATAATGGCATATCTCAGCAGTTTTACACTGCGAAGCTGTCGTTGGACTTGGACAATCATACCCCGGTGATTTATGCCGATTACTTTCTTCCTATTTTTTTACCCAATATTCCCCTCTCTCCTTACGGAATCTGGTAACCGCGGCCTGAAATCCAACTTCATGCTGAGCAGCTGAGGCGGGATAATGTATAACAATGCTATTTCAATTCTTTTCCTTTTGCGCTTCGTCAGCGGTACGAGCAGCACTTCGCCTGCGTTATCACCAACATGATCGGCCGGTCATGAAGGCCAGATGATAAGAAAGGAATAAAATCGAGTTAAATGAATGGCTCCATTATCCTGTCCTAGAACGCCGCATATCCACTGAGCTACCGCGGCTGACCTGTATTCCTTCAGTACGGCGGGTGCTCCGGCGGCTGCGAGGACAGAGTCGAAGAAGCCATGCAGGAGGCGATCGACGTGATCGAGGAGTATCTCCGCCCCACCAAACTTCGATGCTCCCCCACCAAGTCGGAGCTTCTGCTTCACAGAAAAAAGAAGGGAGGCAGACCCAAAGAATGGAAGCCAGTCTCCGAAAGCAGCAACAGTCTTCGCACTGGTGAAGGGGGAGGGGGGATACCCAGGGTCGACGTCATTCGGGTCCTGGGCATAATTCAACGGCGGGAATGGAACGGCTCTCCGCAAGATCATTGCAAAGACGGACAACGCTTTCCTCCTCGTCCGCAGAATCGCGAAACGACACCGAGGCATGAAGGAAAACAATCTCCTCGAGCTGATCAACGCCTTCGTACAATGCCACTTCACGTACACAATTTCTATGCGCAACTGGCTCAGAGCGGAGCGAGACAAGGTCAACGCTCTCATCCGCAAAGTAGTCAAAAGAGCTCTCGGGCTACCCATCAGGACCCATAACAAGGATCTACTCAAGCTGGGAGCACATAACACCGCCGAGGAGATTGCCGAAGCCCAAGAACGAGCGCAACTCCCTCGCCTGACCACGACAGCGGCAGGTAAACGCACCCTCGGATAGCTGGCTTACCACCCTGCGGGATTCTCGATGATCAGTACCCTGATACCTGGGCACATTCAAGATAAGTTCGAAGTGACTCCCGTGCTCCGAAACGTCCATACCATCCACAACGACGGCGGACGCAAGGCCAGAGCAGCAGCGACCCTCAAACAGATCAAGCAACAAGACATCAGAGCAAGCTTGGTCGACACCGCGGAGTACAGCAATGGGAAGACCTTTGCAGTCGTCATGGTCGACTCAAGAGCTAAGATTACCAATAGCGCCTCGATTCGCACATTAGACCCCGAAGTCGCCGAGCAAACCGCCATCGCCCTCGCCATCCTTGACGGTCGTGGGTCCGAGATCTATATATACCTATTCCAAAACGGCAGTTGGGGCTTTTCAGAAGGGTTACATCGCCGAGCAAGCTGCTCGTCTTTTTAGCGTATCGAGTCCGTATGCCCTCACGCATCATTCGATTCACTGGTTTCCCACTCACGGTGGGTCGGACAAGGGTCCTCCCCTGAACCTGAATGAGTCTGCTCACGAGGCTGTGCGCGACCTCACCGACAGCGCTCCCTCTGTAAGGAGCGCCGACTCACCTCCCCCCAACGGCCACAGGGACGCTCCCGCTACTCACAAAGAGATTATGAAATTCTTCTAGATGTCTAGAAGGGTCTTTCCACCCCATCGCCCCAAGTTGAATAGGGCGCAAGCCGTTTCTCTTGGACTCTTACAGACCTGCACATATCCATGTCGGGCCGTTTTACACGAAGTTTACCCCGACGTATATCGTGACGACGCGTGCCTGTCCTGCGTGCAGACCTCCACTCTAGCATAGATGATCTGGGAGTGCGGGTCGAGATACCTCAAGTTCAGAAAGGAGTAGTGGGACTTGCATCTGCGTAGCCCTGCTCTAGACAAGCAAATATTCGCTGTCCAGCGTGCCTGCGACTAGGCCAGTGGGCTAGACTTGCCGATCCCGACGTTGGACTAGCTGGGTACGCGACGAGTTCGCGTCCTCGCCGGACCTCCAATAATGTCCTTTCACTCCCTCACTCACTACCGCGGCTGACATATATATTCATGGTACCGGCCTATTTTCAATGGCTTTTGACGAGCCATTATTATTTCGGTGATCGTCAAATACATGCCAGCCATCCTACCCATGCGCAATCAGACAAACTTATTTCCTTCACTATTGCTTATATGATTATATTTTTCATCATTATAGCGTCTCTCGTGAACGATAGAAAAATATTCCGTTCAGCGTACGTAGGATATCCATGCGGCGTAACTTTGCGCCCTCTGTCCCGATTATCCGTCCACCCATCCGTGAGTGCGTGCGTGCGTCAGGCAGCCAGTCGCTCGGCCCACAGCAATAAAGAAGTATTGACGAGATAGGTTGTGGAGGCAAACGCTGTCGACATCGCATAGCAGTGTGTAACGTTGTGTACGCGCGCGACCTTCATAGACGGGCGTTGGGCTCATGGTGGTGCATATCGCTCATAGAAACGGAGATGACGGTGGTGTCTGCAGACGTCTGCAGCGAGAACGCGCGTAAGACGTTGAATACGCCCTAACCTTGGCCTTGTTCGGCCTTCGTTTTTGATTGGCGAGAGAGAGAGAATTCCTCCCCTGGTTACCGGCGACTCATTCCACAAAGATCATTATGGTTCGTTATATTTATATTACTTTCTTCCAGTCACCTAAATTGCACGGAATGCCTCGAGGGAGCAGGCAGTAAAGGCAGCAAGTGGCTATAAAGAAGCGTCCCTGACACTCTGCAGTTGGTAATGCAACAGATATGTGCCACGATAATGGAGATTTAAGAAACTGATGGTGCTGGTGTCCCGGTTGAACCTCCACGCGTTACATCGAGGGTGGTGCAAAGTAGTGCGCGCGATGGGGACGAGTATTGTTATACGGTTCACTGTGTGCAGCGATGAATGGAACGGATGCCAAGCGCCTGAGCCTCGACGCGCCCAATCGTCACGCTCGTCAACATGAAAAGACTTGTCCATCGGGCGTGCGCGACGGGATTACTACTCTCGTTTATCCTACGTTCAACCCCTCTAAGCCAGGAAGTGGTTTCTCTCCGAATTCCTCTGTGTGGGATGATCAGTGTGCTGACAAGGCCCTCTGCCAGAAAGCAAGAGAGTATGCGGTTGCCCGGATGGTGTAGGGCATAAGAAAGCCAGCGAGACGCCACGTGAACATCTTCTCTGCCTTTGCGTGCAGGAGCATGCACGTCGGACGTTTCTGTACTTTTTGTCACGGAGCGCACCTCTCGCCCGTAACGAGGTATTAAACTTCTGTTATTTGTTTTTGCATCATCTCGTCTTCCCTGCCCGACTCTCTCCAATGATCAGTCTGGTTCGAGCTCCAAGCAGACGCCGTTGAAAGTGGCCGAAACCCCGTCCCCGTAACAACTGGTGGCAGCCTTAATAACTGGTACCAGCTGTAACAGTATACAGTAATAGTGAGTGACCTAGCGCTACTCGCTCATGCATTGTTCGTTGCCGCTGCAAGCTTTGCGGATGCTTCTTGTGTGCGTGGCTGGAGTTGCTCAACCGCAGTGCACAGAAACACGTAGAAATACTCATTAAAAAAAGTAAAAAAGAAAGATGCACAGGGGAGGGTGCAAAGTAGCTTTGTCCCTAACGCGACTCGAACGTCAAGTGCACTTATACAACAGCAACAAAAGAAATGAGTTCAAATTAGTCTGTCAGCTTAGATTCGTCCCCTGCTACGTGGACTCATTTTCACGAGCTCGACAAAATAACCACAGGCCTTGTTCGAGCGTTTCGCGGCACTTGGAGGCCCAGTGGCTGTAGGGGAAAACCATTTATCTGCCTTCCATCGTCCCCCAAGCAACGGCATGCATTTCTTCCTGCATGCTCGGAGACTAACGTGACTTGAAGTGCAAGAAAACAAAAGAGGAAAAGGCAAGATAAGGGACGCCAGTAGCTTCTGGAAACGTGCGAACGAAACCCGCTCGCAAGGTCGGAGTTTAGTCACAGCATTCAAATAACGTGCCTTGAGACCATGGCGACAACAGAACAGCCGGACATTCACGTAGAGACAATGCGTGAACGTGCGCTTGCTTTAACTGTTATCATTTCTTTAATGGGGCAAGCTGTGCCACAGAAATGAAGCCTTGCACCGCGTTTCTTTTTTTCCGGCTCCAAAAAGAAAGTTTCGCGAAAGGTTTTGAATTACAAACGGAGTGACTTTTTAGCTACACAAGAACGATTGGGATGTCTATTTCATTGCACCATTGTCTTATTTAGGAGTTTGCTGGAGGGTTGACTCAGAACCCTATAATTCTTGGTGTCCACAAGCTCAATGAAATCAAGTCTTTTTCGCGTGTGCGACATGTTCATAGCTTTTGCCGCTTTTCAATATTAAGCAGTTGCTGCAAAACGAGAATACTGCGACATATGCAGTAACGTTGAGTGAGTGCGGAACGTATAGGCATAGGCGTTTGGTGAATATCCCAGCGAGCAGCACGTTGCACAGAACCATTGAGTCCCACCGCAGAAGGCCTGTAGGAAGGCGATGCTATACATACACAGGTTGAAAGGACGTTCGCGAAGTTTGTAAAACTGTTTGATTGTCAAATGATGAACGTAGGTTCATAAGCCAGTGTGCGCAGCTCATTTTCAGGATCTTGTTCTCCAAAAAGGGAAATAGAGAGAATGATAGAAATGTGGTGTGAAAGGCAGGTATGTTAATCGGAAGAGATTCTGGTTTGCTACCCTGCACTGGGGGAAGGGTAAGGGGATTTGAAAGGCAGAAAGAATAGCGAAGAGATAAAACAAAGGCACAAAAAATAGAGGAGGTGGGGAACGTGCGCGAAAACTACATAGTCTCCCTAATAGGCCGCTCGAACGCAAAAAATCTTTCAGATTGCATTGACCGACTTGTAAGTGATATCATAAGAAGCCAACAAACACTGACACCAAGGGGAAATTACTTGTGCTGAGCAAATTAAGTAATGAAACGATAAATTAATGGAAATTAAAGTGGATGAAAAAGCAACTTGCCGCAGGTGGGAACCGAACTCACAACCTTCGCATTTCGCGTGCGATGCTCTACCAATTGAGCTACCGCGGCGCTGTTTTCCCATCCACTTTCTTGGGTATTTATGTGTCCTAGTAGAACCCTGGGAGTGTTAGCCAGCGCCGCCACTCACAGACCTTGGCGGCGGAGGTGGAACGTCCTTCTTGCCGCAGACGGCGTCACGAGAACATGATCTTTTTGGGTGAAGGAAACTGGTCAATAAACCCACATATGCTACCTAAAGGCATCAATATTGCCGGATTCGGGACCCTCGTTATGTAATCAACGAGAAGAAAGGGGGTTAACCGAGGGGCACGATTTTTATTAGTCATATCATAAGAAACCAACAAACACTGACACCAAGGAGTTGGTGACACTGACAACACACTGACACCAAGGAGTCCTTGGCGTCAGTGTTTGTTGGCTTCTTATGATATGACTAATAAAAATCGTGCCCCTCGGTTAACCCCCTTTCTTCTCGTTGACCGACTTGTAGTGTGACGACTGCAAAAGCCGGCGTTCCAGGACTGTCCTTTCCGAAAGCAGCCGGTCGTCAAGACGGGCCAGCGCGGTCGCGAGTGATTGCTTGTGAGCGCTGTATCGGGTATGTCTGTGTTAAAATTCACGGTGGTGACTTTTACAGACTAAGTACACGGGTGTTTTTTGTATTTCGCCTCCATCTAAATGCGGCCGCCAGGGCCGGGATATGATCCTGCGACTTCGTGCACCCGTCCACGGTGATTGAACCAACAGTGTACAGATGAGTATGATCGCCGCATTTCCTTTTCTTTTTTGTTAGATAAGTCGAAAACCATTCTGAGCAACCTTCGCTGGGTAATTTCAAGTGATAAAACGGCATGGTGCCACAGAAGTAGGTCATGACCTTTTCTTAGACTGCGTGATTCGCGTATATGCCTGTCTTCAAGTTTGTCGTGGAATCTACGGCGGCCAAAGTATCATGTGCCATGCTCGCGGCGACTTCTGAGAAATAAATTCAAAGGCAGCACACAGGCCGCGAATGTTGCGGCTGTCTATGACGTGAAATCAAATAGTTTGAATGTGAATGTGGCAGATATCGCGGAATGAACAGTACAGAGAGGGGGGGGGGTGTATTCTGCAAGTGTCCACCTAGCGGGCATGTCCATTTCTTCGGCTGCTGGAGTTGTGATTGGTTGAGCTGGAGGACGCGTCAGAAGGAGACAGGCACCCCCAGCCAATCAGTACTTCAGCAGCAGACGAAAGGGACATGTCCACTAGGTGGACACTTACAGAATAGCCCCCAGGTGTGCAGCTGCTGAAGGTAACTGATCATGTATGAAAAAAGGAGGACAAGGTTAAAGCGGGAGAGCGGGCTTCCGCTTTTACCTTGTTCTCGTTTTGTTCATCGTTTTTAAAAATACCCGCCGTGGTTGCTCAGTGGCTATGGTGTTGGGCTGCTGAGCACGAGGTCGCGGGATCGAATCCCGGCCACGGCGGCCGCATTTCGATGGGGGCGAAATGCGAAAACACCCGTGTGCTTAGATTTAGGTGCACGTTAAAGAACCCCAGGTGGTCAAAATTTCCGGAGTCCTCCACTACGGCGTGCCTCATAATCAGAAAGTGGTTTTGGCACGTAAAACCCCAAATACTACTACTACTACTACTCGTTTTTAATTTCCATCTTCCGCTTTTCCCTGATCATGTATGTAGACACATGGACGACCGCTATGAAGCCCGGTTTGTTCAAGAGCTGGTGATGGCTTGTCGGTTTTCTTGACCCCACAATGATGCTTGTGCGGGGAGTGACGAAATGTCGTTGAATAGTTTTAATTACGCTTTTGAGAGCTTCCTCTTAATATTTTATTTAGCGCAACACGTAACGATTTTCTCTTTATCTGCTGCCACTGCAGGGCTGAGCCGAGATTGATTGATTGATTGATTTTATCATACATTAGAAGGCTGCTTCTGGCCGAAGAATAACGGCTTAGCGGAGGATTCCAAATTAATTTCGAATATCTCGGTTCCATTAACGGGAAGCGAACTCTCAATATACGCGTGTTTTAGTATTCAGTACGCATCGGGATGCGGCGACATGTCAGCGTCTAACATGTCAGAAGCGATGACAGCTTTGTCTTGCGGCAATAGGCTATACTTGCCACGATCGCAAATTGTTACTTATTCGAGGTGGGATGCTAGACGCAGTCACGTACGACTTCACAGACACACTTGAGCACTCAATGCGAACAGCTATATACCAATAGAAGATCGAATTTCTTCAGCCACAGTTGCACACGTTATATTTCAAGTTGTTTAATTAAGAGCCGGAGAAAAAAGACTACGGAAGAGGTCATTTTCGGCAATAAACTACTACATCATGTGTTCCTGAAGCGTATTCTAGGTGTCCTCAAATTAACCTGTTAGCCTTAAACGAGTACTAAAGTCTGCAAGAAATAATTTCGATCGCTTAGGAACGCTGCCGGGAACACTACGTTGGCCTCGTCCGTTCACAACGGACACTTCATTGAAAGTTTGGTAACAACAGCAAAAACTTCCTTCATATAACTCGCTCGGACAGGCACCACTATCGCTAGGGAAATGAAGTCACGCGGAAACAAAAGCTGTTCGGAGGAGAACGCTTCTTCGTTTGAAGGGTAACAGCTGGGAACCGAGCGAGTGGTTCCCAGGACCGCCGAAATTATTGGGAACAGATTTAGTTTAGACAAAGGGCTTTTTTGTTTCGGCCCTGCTGCGGAGAAAATAGAAATAAAGAAGCACTCAAAGCCGGTTTTGTCTGGGTCACCACCAACAGCACAGGAAAGTTCTCAAGCTGCGGTTACGAGAAAGTAGGGCGTGTAAGATTATGTGTGCCTCACAGCACCTTGACGTATTTGCGGAAACAGGGTGGCGCCAAAGGGTGGTGCACTGCCGGTACCTAACTGCGCCGCGCGATTCTAGTACGGCGTCATGACCTGGGGAATGGATCACGCTCACAATAAACATTTATTGCTGAGCACACTGCTCCACCCGAATGATTCAAATAAAATTTTGCAAGCAGGAAAAGGATTATAACAAGGCACACTTGTTTCCCGAGGCCGAATTTTGTAAGAATTGTCTTTCTTCTATTCTACTCATTTCTCATCAACCGCCTCGCGAACCGCCAGTCCCGCCGGCGATAGCAGGAGCTCGGCTTCGACTCACCCATGACGAAGGGCAAAAAGAATAGAAAATGAGAACAGTCGTTACAAACTAGGGTTTATGTGTCCATTACTGGAAGGAAGAAACAAGGAATTAAAAAAAGAGCTCCGTTCTAATTTTTTTTTTTGTGTGTGTGGCGATAGTTTCAGAAATTATTGATACAGAGCAACCGCGCATTTACCGTTACATGCCAAGGGTGCCGCAAGCACTGCAAGGGTGCATCACACATGTTCATGTTATTCATCGTACGATGTCGCTTGCAGAGCGTATACGTAACTTCCAGCTACGTTTATTCTTGTTAATGTTACCTTGTAGTGACGGTGAATAAAGCAGCAAAAACCGTGAGTGACGAAACAAGCGTTTTATTGGGCAAACCTGTGCCCCCAAAAAAGGCTACACTCAAAGAACAACGACAGCGGCGAGCACAGTCAGCGACCAGCGGGTCAAGGATCAAGCGCGTCGGCTTATATACAAGAGCCATCGAACGTTCCAGAGTAATCGCTGGCGCCCGCGTGTCTTCCAGAAAGTTCCACACCATTCGCATCGCGCATACATGCAATCAGATTACACAAGGTCCGGTGACAACCGACAGCGGATAGAACCATCGACAACATTCCAGAATCTTCCGATACATGCAGGCGCGTCCTGCGCTGAGCGATAACATTTGTTAGACGATGAAACACGGTCACTCGATAAACAAGTACACGTGTCAAATTCACATTCCAACATATGCACTTCGTTATGCAGCCAACTAATAAAGTGATCAGCGATGGAACACTCTCCCTGGAACGATGCTTATAAGACCATGCGCGAGCGATTTCAGCGCTAGTTGCCGCATTTATTTTTACCTCCGTCATGAGCCGAGGAACCACTCCTCTGATGCTTGTGTATTGGCGAGAAGACTGAAGGTTGTTACTATGGTCACACCTCCCGTCGGCGTAGCAGTGTATGTAAATACAGCACCTCTTGTGACGCTAAGTATCCATGTGTCGGCGCTCCTGTTCAACGGAGCAGTGACTAATCACACGATTTCGCACGCAGCTGGAAGAGAAGCCGCCGTAAACTTTGGGCAGCACGCGGAACAGGGATGGCAGCGTGAAAAAAAAAAATCGCGCGGTTTCCGCGCACTGTGGGAATCACGCGAGGCGGTCGTTGGTGTCTGTGAGGAGCGCTGTTCATGTTCAAATACAATTTGGAAGTAGAGCATGTGGGACGAGTTTTCACCGTGGAATGCCTCACTCTACGCAAACGTGCGACGCTCAACACTGCGGACACAGCCGACCGAAAGCAGAGTCTATCGCACACACTATACACGCGCCGAACCGAACGCGTCCTGCATAAAATGTTTCTCAAAGTACTTATTTCAACCTGTAAACGATGCGGTCCGGTGTTCCACTGCTGTCTCATCGCTGTGAAACGATGTTGCCCGCGCTTCTCGTTTGCCGAAATGAGCGTGCACTCGCGTTACGGGCCATCGTTCGCTGCCTGGACAAAATGTTCGTTATCGTCGGTGCTAATCGTCCCCAGAGGAATGCGAACAAGTGGCTCGCGCACCACGCCGTAAGACATTGAAAGCCTCGATTTAACCGTGACTAGGAAACCTTCTTTGGGGAGCCTTCGTGATCTCGAGCCGCGACAGCCCTGTGACTCCAAGACAAAGAGGTCCGCGCCTGTAAAAATCCAAGTATAACAATCAGAGTCAATCAGAGTCAATTCGTTTTCTGACTCCAATCACAGAAATGAAATTAAAACGAAGCATCAGCAGCCTTCGGAACCACCAAGCGTGAGCGAAATTTCCAATAAATTTCTAAAAGCAACGAAAAAAAAAGACTACCATGGAAACCCTGTGGTATTGCTCCTACATAATCATTAAGAGCCACCAAATTCCGCCAAGCTGCAAAGAAGCAAAAATAAATCTACAAAAAAAAAGGACTTGAAGACCTGACAGCGTATACCGACCGATAGCTCTCCCCAGCAACGTCTTAAAGCTCTTCAGCATGACATTCAACCACCGCTTACAAAACTATTACGAAAGAAATAACATGTGCACAGAATGACAAAGTGATTCCTGCCCAAACCATCGAACAAAGAACTATATCTTCACAATGACTCAAGTGAAAGGAAATTGAAGGAACGGTCGGAACTATATTTGGCGTTCTATAGTCTCGAAAAGCGCCTACGACAAGGAGGAGGAGGAGACAAAGGGGAGGAAAGACAGGGAGATTAGTCAGTGTTAGTACCGGCTGGCTACCCTGCTCTGGGGAAGGGGCAAAGGGAATAAAAGGAGAAAGAAGAAGAAGAGGGAAAAAACTGGAAACCAGAAAATTCGCACAGTAACGCGAAACTACGCGCTACAACATTCAAAGGCGGTCGCACAATTCGCATGTCCTTAAAAAATTCAGCAAAGCCCTTAAGGCCTTGAGTGCCGAAGCCCGTCTGGACCAATGTCCTAGAGGTTTTTCCTCTGTAAAGGGGCGATTGTCCAGTTTTTCGAGCGCGGTCACCAGCACTTTTCTTGGCACTTTGTAACGGGGACAGTCACAAAGAAGGTGCTCAATCGTCTCCTCGCAGCCGCAGTTGTCACAAGTAGGGCTGTCGGCCATTCCAGTGCGGAATGAATAGGAGTTCGTGAATGGCACGCCGAGCCACAGGTGGCACAGAAGTGTTGCTTCCGCTCGTGGTAACCCTGGTGGTAGGCGGAGTTGCAGACGTGGATCCAATCTGTGGAGACGTGCGTTCGTGAATTCACTGGTGTTCCACAGATTCTGCGTAAGCTCGCGGGCGAGGGAGCGAAGTCTTGTGGCTGCAACTGTTCTTGACAGCGGTATGGGTATAATCTGGGCACCATCATGGGCCGACCGGGCAGCGTCATCCGCGCTGTCATTTTCCGAAATTCCGCAGTGACCCGATATCCACTGGTAGATGATGTTGTGTCCTTTGTTGATTGCGTGATGGTGGAGTAGTCGGATGTCTGCGACTAGTTGCTCATTTGGTCCGTGGTTGAAAGGGGACATCAGACACTGAAGAGCTGCCTTTGAGTCACATAAGATGGACCATGAATGTGATGATTTGTGAACAATAAACTCCAGAGCAGCACGGATAGCTGCGAGTTCTGCAGCCGTCGATGATGTAATGTGAGATGTCTTGAACTTGAGGGTGGCGCACTCTGCGGGAATCACCACTGCTCCAGCTGAACTTTGAGAGGAGACAGAACCGTCCGTGTAAACGTGGATGCGACCTCTGTGCTTGTCATGTAGCACTGAAAGCACGGTTCGTTTGAGGGCGAAAGTTGACATCTCCGTTTTCTTTTTGATACCGGGAATAACAAGAAGAGCCTGGAGTGGATGGAGGCACCACAGCAGTTGAGATGGTCGAGCTGCAGGCGTGAAGTTTGACGGTAAAGTTCCATGGTTGGCGGCAACAATTTTGCTAAACGCTGAACGAGGTCGAGCGGCAGGAAGGGAGGCGAGATGATGCGATGGAAGTCGGGCGAAGTGCCTGATATGCATCCTTAAAGTGTCGACTTGAAGATACGTGTTGATGGGGTGGTCATGCGCGATGGCTATTGTTGCTGCCGTGGACGCACATCTGGAAAGACCAAGGCAAATTCGCAGAGCTTGAGCTTGTACAGATTGGAGGGCACGGAGGTTGGTCTTGCCGGTCCCACCCAGTACAGGTAAGCTATAGCGCAGGAGACCGAGGAACAGTGCGTTATAGAGTTGGAGCATCGCACTCAGACGCACCCCGTGACTTTCCCGCGAGAAATCTGAGCACGTGGGTTATCACGACTAATTTCCTTTTTAGATAGGAGATATGAGGACTCCAGGAACGGTCTCGATCTATTATCACTCCTAGAAAGCGGTGCGTCTTCTCGTAGGCAATTGTCTGTCTATTAATTCTGATAACGTACGGTTTCATTGCTTTGCGCGTGAAAGCGACTATAGAGCACTTCTCGGAGGACAGCTCCAGACCTCGTGCTCGAAGATAACCTGATGTTAGTGTGGCCGCTTTCTGAAGTCTGGCGCGCACCTGGCGACGAGTCGCTCCTGATGACCAAATGTATATATCGTCTGCATAGATCTACACATGGACGGATTGCGGAAGGGTATGAACCAGGTCGATGAGCACGAGGTTAAATAGAGTGGGGCTCAAGACTCCGGCTTGTGGTACGCCACGGTAGGTGTTGTGATGACGCACCATCCTCTGTTTGCACAAAGAATGACCTGTCCTTCAAGAAGCCGGATATCCACTGAAAAACAAGGCCGCCTTGGCCGACTTCACCCAAGGCGTCCAGGATGGCTTGATGAGTTACGTTGTCATAAGCGCCTTTAACATCCAGGAACATCGCCGCTGACAGTCTCCTGAGGCTTTTTTCGTGCTGAACAGACGAGACAAGAGCTATGACGTTGTCTACAGAAGAGCGTCCGCGTCGAAAGCCTGCCATAGCGTCAGGGTATAACTTGTATAGTGTTCTAGATACCACTCTAGACACGTCAGCACCATCCTCTCCATCACCTTTCCTAGACAACTGGCCAGAGCAATGGGACGATAAGACGCCACGTCCAGGGGTGATTTACCTGGTTTGAGCAGAGGCACAAGGTGGCTGGACTTCCATGCAGCAGGAACTACGCCTTCACGCCATGAATTATTGTACACGTCTATAGAAGTGCATGCCGGGCTGTTTGACCGAGGTTTACAAGAGCTGCGTATGTCACCCCGTCAGGCCCAGGCGATGAGGAACGTCTGCACGCTGCCAACGCCGCCTGCAACTCCTCGATGGAAAACAATTTTCCATACGAGAATCTCGCGAGATTGGAACATCACGGGGACCACGTGTAGCGAACGCTGGCGGTAGACCGGCAACCTTGAAACAGAAGTCCTCCGCTACGTCGATCTCTCTGCGACCTTGGTAGAGAACCAGGCATTTGAAGGGTGGCGTTGTTGCGGTGATGTTCCACGCACTGTTCTCCATATATGTGACAGGGGTTTATGCGGATCAAGGGAATCACAGAAGGTCTTCCATCTTAGAGACTGCACGGAGTTGATCCGACGCTGGATCTTCTTCTGTATGCGTCTCGCCACCCTTAGGTCGTGGATGGACTTGGTGCGCCTGTTCCTTCGTTCCGCGCAACGGCGGATTGCTGGAAGCCGCTCCAATTCTGCTTCGAATTCAGAAAATTTAGGAATAGGCCTAAACGATCTCGTGGCTTCTTGAGCAGCGGCGTTAATTAGCTTCTGGATGTTGCCAGGTAGACAGTCCTGGATCTCTTGGCAATTCTTCTCCATGAGCAACATGTATTTAGGCTAGTCGATGTGATGAAGAACTGTAGTAGAGGGTGACTTGCGTATGCCATCGATTTTAACATATGTTGGAACGTGGTCACAACCGTGCGTTTCGTTGTCCGTGAACCATTTCACACTGGCACTGAGGCATCTTGAAACAAAAGTTAAGTCCAGGCAGCTGCTGTATGTCAATACCCGCAAAAAAGTGGGACTGCCATCATTTAGGCAGCAGAGCTCGTGGTCCGACGCGAAGGATAGTACACGTCTTCCTCGACAGTCCATCTTTAAGCTTCCCCATAGCGGATGATGCGCATTGAAGTCGCCGGTAATAACCCATGGTCCAGGTGTTGCTGCTAAAATTGCACCTAGTCTTGCGGTGTCAAATCGACTCGAAGGTGAAATATAGGCACCTACGAGCGTGAGTGCGACGTTCTTGCATTTTATAGTCAAACATACGTACTGATTGTCGTTATCAGGTGCCACTGGGTGTAAAACATACGTGAAATCGCATCTGATATAAACGATAACTTTGCTGTGGTCGCTACAGGTGGCAGTCATGAAAGCTTCATGTCCTGATAGGCGGATGGTGCTCTCAGCGTTTGGTTCACAGATGACGATTATTGGAAATTTGTTCTTAAAAACAGACGAAAGTCCGAAGTGTGGGATTTAATGCCTCTGGCATTCCATTGGAAGATAGATGCTCCCTTGACTTCTTTAAGGAAAGAATGTAGAGGAGCAACCATGGTGTTTCTCAAGACCGGACAGTACCGGATTCAGGGCATCCAGTATTTGAAGTGCGCCTCGAGCCGCCGGAGTGTGTATGGCGGTCAGTAGTACTCGTACCGTGTTCATAAGGGCCCTTGTCATGGTGACAACTTGTTTGTCGTCGTCTTGGTTGCTGCCAGAAGGTGAAGCACGATTCGGCGAGCGTGCCACATCTTGTCGCTCCGCTGGTGGATCTAGCCGTGGCAATGGCGGCCACTCCTCGCATGAGGCAATGATATTGGAGACTTTCTGCTGAGGAACCTCGTTGCTGTTATTGCTAGTTGTATACGGAAGTTTGTGGACTGTCAGTGGACGCGGTGCATCCTTACTAATAGCAGTGGGTTTCCTAGATCTCCGGCGACGTGAACGTCGACGTCGCACCTTAGCGGCAGCCTCCCTGTGCGAGGAACCATCCCTGACTATTTGCCTCAAGACTTTCGCCTCATTTTTCACATGTGGGCAATTCTTTGAAGTTGCATCGTGAGAGCCCTGACAATTGGCGCACTTTTGGTTTTCTGCACGACAGGCGTCGGAGCTGTGCGACCCAGAGCACCGTGAGCACACAGCAGCATTTGTGCAAACCGCACTAACGTGCCCTATCCTTTGACACTTCCTGCCGGCCTTGACGTGTGACGGTAGGCTGTCTCCTTTCAAAGTTAACTTGACACATTGCGAGTTTCCCAGGCGATGGGCTTGCAATATGGCAATTTTCTCTGTCGCCGGCTTGATGAGTATATGCAGGTCAGCATCGCTTATGGAATTATCTACGTCATACACAACGCCGGCCGTAGAGTCATGATCGTCTTGTTTATAGCAGCGTACGTTGATGCTATCCAGCACCTTAACGTTGCTCAGAATGTCTAGCGCGCTGCGGTTTGTGATATCTATAGCGAAGATGTTCTTACGGGCGTTGATCCTTACGTCTTTGATCTGACCCGGAACAAGTACTTCGAGCGATACAGATGTGGCTTGGCGGTTGATCCGGTTTAGATTGTCGCTAGCAGCCACAGGCACAAATAAAATTGTGAGGTCTGATGGCTTTCGTGTCAAGATCACAGTTGCCTTACTTGTGGAAGGAGATGTCCTGACGAGTCTTCTCTTTACTTTATGCTTCGCTACGGGCACGAAGTCGCTGTCCATCCGAGGTTTCATCACTGGTACCTGAGTAGATCACAGTGTCCTCGCTGTCAGTGTCACTCGGGTGACTAGACCGCTTTCTCGGTGCGGCCGCTGTTGACGTAGAAGGACCAGGAACGCCTCCAGGCGATTCCACGTCCATCGCCGTAGTTAAGGGAGCGGCGTCTCCCACAAAGTAGCTTCAAAATCTCAGAGACAAAAAGGCAGCGTTCCACACAGGACACTTCGTCGCCGCCTCCTACGACAATGTGCCTTACACAAAGCTATGGTAGAAGCTGGGGGAAATAGAGTTGGAATAATGCCTCATAACGGCTGCTGAAGGTCATCTACTCTGACTGCACAGCCGCGTATTAACTGAATGGCCACATGACCCAAAAAATTCAGCTAAACGTTGACCTCAAACAGAGATGCCCACTCTCACCAGTCATGTTAAGCATATATGCATTTTTTTCTAATCCGAACTTATTTTTAAAGTAAATGTTACAACCTGAATCCGCATTACGTCACTACAGGTGAATTACAAGTTAGCAGAAGGGCATCATATTCAAGAATAACCAAATACATCTATTCGTGATTTACCGTATAGAATCGTGTAAGGGCCGCACCCGTGTAAGAGCCGCACCTCCAACTTGACAGTCCAAAATGCGGGGAAGAAATTTCCAACGTAGAAACGATCGCGCTCAGTGCTCCGATGCTGCGCGCACGCAGCGGCTAGTTTTTGCGCGCTGCATACTTCTCCGTGCCGCTACTAGATGGCAAGAGCCAGGGTGTGCACAAGATCCGGGGTGTGCGCAAGTCGCCGGCTGCGCCGGCGCCGTTTTGACCACAGGCTTCGGTCCCGCGCAAGGGCCGTACCTCGTCAAAATTGTGAAAAAAGAAAAGTGCGGCCCTTACACGAGTCTATACGGTGAACAAATTACATTCGTAAACATTTTAGTTACAAGTATAGGTGGGCGAATATCAACGTTTTTACGAATACGAATCGAATACGAGTAATTAAGTATCGAATAGTCAAACGCAGACGCATATACTTATACCAGGAATGTTTACTGCGGCATCATTAAGTACCACGCTTGTATACCGACTAGCGAAAGAAGCTCCTATCGGAGTCAAAGGAAAGTTTTCAACACAAGATCACTAATTGTCATTAAAAACAGCACGAATAGCTTCTAAACATCTTAGAACGTGGCTGCAAACAAGTTGTCCTAGAATGAATGGATGCTGTATGACTAGCTTTCCTAAAACGCTAAATAAATGGTAGCTGAAGAAATATTCTAATGGTGGAAAACGAAACAAAGATACTGAAGCACTTGGGAGCCGTTGACACATGTAGAAGGACCTGTTGCCAGGGAAACATCACTGCTTGCAGAGTAAATGACAAAATTGTTACGTGACTAGACTGCCAAAAACTATTTCATTTCAGACTACGAGCAGATATCACAGGCTGTGCGTAGGATTCCACGGCGAAGTCCAAAACAAAGCTTGCGTAACCCATTTTGTTTCTTCGTAACCTTGAAAAGTTTTCCTGTTGTTTCACACCAGATGTTATGCTACACATTGTTTCGCAGACGGAGAACAGTGACTCGATTTTAACAGTTGGTTGTTGCGAAATATTTCGTCAACTTTGGTGTTTGAATATGCCCAATAGTTTCTTTTCGAATACGAATACGCATAGTTGGCGCGTAATACTCGTGGTTAGCGGCAGCGCTAAGGACAAAAACGAAGCGAGACGAAGCGAACGCCTCGCCTTCGGCCTTGTCCTTTGCGCTGCCGCTAATCATGAACCTTAACCAACTTGCCCAACTCGGCGCTCTTCCAAACGTAGCATTCGATTCGTATTTAGAAAAATTAATATTCGCCCACCCCTAGTTACGAGCTTTACGGCACACGCTTTTTTATTGGAAATTTGAAGGAATCGCCACAAAAGTCAAGCTTCATGTTTCCACATTCCAGTCCGTATGACCATGCAGACCGAAATAACTGCCGTCAAATTGTCCGAAAAATTTAGCTGATTACGCGCGCGGCACCGCGAACAGTGGCTCGGCGTCGAACCGTTTTGTGACGTAAAAGTGTCGACATACGTGGTAGCGAAGCTTTCATAGAAGCCCATGCGTCAAGAAAATGGTGGTTTATCAGTGGTTTGCGGTTTATGGGGCTTAGCACCGTCTATGTAAGGATGGGTACTTCCTGTGGGAAAAAAAAATAGAATAAAGCGGAAGTGACGCCATACTTAGTAAAATAAAAAAACAAGAGTGACGTCGTTTTTAACTAGGGCGGCATGCTTAAGCATCCTACAGCTCGATATGAGTCCGATGTGGCCTCATGTCTAGTAACAAGTCAATGAAATTTAGGCATACTGCCATTCTGCCTTGGTTGCCCTGCGAGAATTAGTAGTTCGCACGTTCGTGAACCTGGCATTACCGTGTACTTCGAATAACATTGCTGTCACAGCCGGCTAAGCACACCCGGCCACATAACCCAGGTTTTTTTGCATTATTTCATTATTTCATTTCAGGTGAGTGTAGGGGACTCTAAAGTGCAGTGATGCTCCACATTGCTAGTGAGCTTGCGTTGAAACAAAAGTAATTCCTAATTAGGCCCGGATTTCTTACAATAATTGATCTCTGTTGGCTGAGAACTATAAAACAACAATTGAACAGAGTGGCATATTGTCCGCGCACCAACTGCGGCAATGAAAAAACTTCTGCGTTAGGACTGTGCGCTCCCCTCACCCCCCCCCCCAAAAAAAACACCTTGTTCATAACAATCACAATGTTCGATCAACATATATATGCACAACTGCTTCAATAGAAAGGGACTAGAGAACATACGAACATAAACCGTAACTTGCTGTAGCAGTCACAATATACCTACTGCTTTTGCTCAAACTTCAAAAGATGATTCTTGCCTTGCGTATCTGTCATAAATATACACCCTTTATTTTTCATCGGCAGGCAGGTAAGAACGATCTAGATTTAAGTTTAGGGTCGATGTACATCGCGGTTGATACAGTTGGCATTCGTTTTTCTTTTTTTTAATGTCATATGCGTTTCGAACAATCCACTTTATAAGTCGCCCTTTTTTCCGGCTCGCAGAAAAGGTGCACGCGCGGCGCGAACGTTGGCGCAGACATAATTTAGTAATTTATCTGGTGGTGTGTATATCGCGCAACCGACTCTGCGTTCGAAAACATTGTGTGGAAAGTGACAAGGCGGCTGCGAAGAATCGATCGATCGATCGATCGATCGATCGATCAATCAATCAATCAATCAATCAATCAATCAATCAATCAATCAATCAATCAATCAATCAATCAATCAATCAATCACACGAAACCAGTCATGATAAGGACAGAAAACAAGGAGCGCCCGAGAAAAGAACAAACTTTTTTACAAGTGAGCTGAAGTCTTGCTTGTGGGGAAAGCCGCCGCCTGGACGTAGCCATTGCATATGCCCTCGGTAACCTCAGCTGCTCCTCCAGTGCGAGCACGTCGATTCCAGCAGTCGCACGAAAAACATTCAAGCCTCCAATTGTCCGGTGTTCCTTGCTCACTTCATGCGAAAACTCTTCGCTGAACACGTTGAGTCACGATGTAACACGCCTCGGAAGCACCGCTCAGCAAGTGTAAAACTCGCGCCGCCGTAATTCAGAACACGTCTACGCCCCCACGGAGGAGTAAAACATATAAACGCATGCGAGTGGGGCGTATCGTAGCAGACTAACTTTACGGAGCGCTTTTTTCCGCAGCGGCGTCAACGCCCCCTTTTTCTTCCAGGAGCGCTAATAAAAGAGGTGCATTTTATAATACTAAAATCAAGGCCAATTACCTCTTTTTTGTACATCACATTTATTTAAGACTAATTAAGAATGACATTTTGTTTGAATGACATAAAGCTTGTCACGGTTCTATTTCAAGAAATTGTTTGTCCCCTCCTTGCCCCCTAGTGGCGCGTTAATCGCAATTCCAATAACTCCATTCACCGAGGGATTACTCCGCGAGCGTAATGAGGTCAACTTACAAGTAGAATTTGTCTCTGGATTGACTGAATTTGTTGAATTTGTCTCTCCACCTTGCGAGTTTCCGCAGAACTACTGCGTCAAACTCTTGCCTCTGCGTAGAGTTGTTGACGAATTCGCCCTGCCGTCTGCTAGCCGCCTGGTTAGCTCAGATGGTTGAGCGTCTGCCCCGGAAAGGTGGCAGTTCCGGGTTCGAGTCCCGGACCAGGACGAATCTTCTTCAACTACGAGGCTTTTCTTTCGAGAAACCCGTACGGTTTTCCTTTGTAGCAATTGCTACGATTGGGTGGATGTATCATTCTCCCTTAATTAGAAAGGTAATTAGTGCGTTTAGTTTATTGAATAAACACGACTTCGTTCTTTCTAAAAAATACTTGATAATAAATCTGTGCTGACGTAACTTGTGCAGATTTCACACACACACACAAAAAGAAGAAACGCTTTATACGGTCCAGAATCTTAAACAACCATAGACTCTGAACTTATATCTGCGGTTCTAACTACAGTCCGTTATCTCTCCTGGTGCATTGTAAGAGCCACGTGGACTATGGCGGTGAGTTCGCAGTAGGCTTTCAGAGACCACTGAGCTGTAAGAAAGTGCTGGGCATATCCTCGAAGAGCAACAGAATGCAGGTGAGAGTACTATTTTACGGACTCGATCTTTAAAAATGATCTCGATCTTTGGCAATGTTCTGCATTACAAAAAGAATCTTTTAATAAACAAGAGGACTGGGAAGACGCTCTTAAACGCGGCGATCCCCAGGACCAACTAAGGGCTGTCCCGCGAACGGGCGGAGGACATCATGCATGGCCTTCCGGCCCCAACGTGGGAGCGACCCGCAACTACGACTTAGTAATTAATTAGGACCTCACTAAAGTTTGTTGACCGACCGACCGACCAACCGACTGACTGACTGGTCACTGACTCCTATCTCACTGATGAAAACATTTCTGGCGACACGGGTCTACAAGTTTCGTCGTGACACTTGCAAATACCTCCTTTTGCATATCACCTCATGGACCTGTTCGTATCCTGCAAACAGGGTCTCAGTGGTTGCACTTCTGCGGGACCTCGCGCATATGTGCAATGTTTTTTTTTCTCTCTCTCTCTCTCTCACTTTTCATTGTTTCCTTTTCTTTATTGCGACAGCAATTACAGGGACACTCCAGGCGCATTGCCGCTGTCGTCGTCGTTGTCGTCGCCGTCGCCGTGAGGTTCTTTTCTTTTATTCACTAATCCACTTTTCGACATGCTAAGCGAGCAGACAAGATGTGCCCCTTGTTGACTTTCCTGCATTTCTCTCTCTCTCTCTCTCTCTCTCTCTCTCTCTACTGACCAGCCGCGGTAGCCCAGCTTGAGGTCGCGGGTACGATCCTGACCGCGGGGGCCGCATTCAATGGGGGCAAGAAGGCTCGTGTAGTTATATTTAGGTGCATGTTAAAGAACGCCAGGTAATCAGAATGATTCCGTAGTGCCCCCTCCCCCCTACGGCGTGCCTTATAACATTAAATTGTGGGATTTTATGCATGAAACCCCAGAATTAAATTTTTTTGTTTCCCTGTATTTGTAGGGAAATTGCCTGAACCGAAGTCAACTGGATTCATTTCGCCGGCCGCAAGTACCAATGTGAACAAAGCTAAGAACGGCCGTGATAGGTGCATATGAAGCACGCGGGAGTTTGCAGATATGTAGACATATTCGGTGAATATTTAAAAAAAAAACGGCTTCCTCGTGTTTGTCAACACAAAAGAAATAGTAACAATATAAGTCGCGAACTAAACCGCATACATGTAGGAACGGCAACTAAAGCGAAATTAGAGCCATGTAGTTCACGGCACTTCATGACAAAATTGTCGACCACCGATCGACTGCAGAGAGCGGGGTGACCACATATGGTGTTCAGTGGCGCGGGAGAGCGAAAGAGCGCACATACACATCTTTCCAGCGCACGGTAAAGTTAAAAGCGAAAGAAATTAATGCGAAAAATACTGCAGCTCGTGCTGATAAAGTGGTAAGGTGGGAAATTGTGACCCTATCTGGACGGCTTTGATGCATGCGCTGAGAACCAAATCGCAACAAGAAGAGAAATTGGCGGTGCGAGGAAAAGCCGCGAAGATGTGGAACATCCCGAACATGTATGGCTCGTTTTTAGCGCGACTTTTCAAGCTACTATCACTTGTATTTAGCACGTAGGCAGCAGCTCTCTCTCTCTCTCTCTCTCTCTCTCTCTCTCTCTCTCAGCAGAGCGTATTTTTCTTTGTATGCCGTTGCGCTTCGCCCCAGAGGACGTAAATCCGGATTACGTCGTGGCCGTAATCCGGCTCCGTTGCCCTTAATCCGACTGAGGCGTCATTGAGCCCCATCTGGAAGATACCTCGGCGGGGTGACCCACTGTAAACACATTTAACCTTGGTACTGAGATTGGAGAAGTCCACCGCGAGGATTCGGTCTTTTGTTTACTGTCTCGGTCAAAAGCTCTGTAGAGACCGTGATATCCTTTCACTTCGTCGCAGTAAGTGATCAGAGGCTTCATGCCATTTGTCTATTAGGAGTGAGTTGAGTGTACATATACAGGCGAGTTCTTTTTTCGTCCACTTTCTTTTCCCTTAATCCTCGTCTTTTTATCTTTTTGTCCTCGCCTCAATTAGATAAAAAAATAACTTTTTTCTATGATTTCCTTCGCTTCCTAACTGTTGGCTTCATATGGTTATAACTACTAGTGCTAACTTATAGGGTGTCCCACCTTTTCCTCCCTTGAGCTCAGCAACTTAGTGTACTTCTGTAGATTTCATGCTGACGGCGATACTTCGGAACATTGTACTGACGTTCAAAACAGCGATGAAGGAGGCTAGCTGAGAGCTGTTTATACTTTCTTCTTGTGCTATGTACGAAAAGACAGGGACAGGAAAACATGGACAAACGAACGGTGAGCAGTGACGCACGATGGGCTCACTTGCTCGCAACAACTCCCTTACTTTTTGATGGTGTTTGGATCGCACCGCTGGTGCGATCGGTTGGGAACTCGGCGCTGACGCCCGTGGTTGTACCTGGGTCGCAAGCCCCAAGGGTAGCGTTGGCCTGGCGGCCTGGGGTACAACTGGAAGCATCCGAAGGTCCCGGCAAAGCATGAGTCGACTGGTAACAACAAAACAACTTGTTTATTTTAACATCGCAAAGAGTTGGCGGTCAGGTTGACCGAAGTAGAGAGACGGGAGAGCACTTTACTCAACAGAAGAAATCGGAGCCCTCCTTTTTGGCGTCCGGGGGCAGCTGTTTTTATACTCTCGCAGTTGAGGGCAAGAAGGAACCCCTCAATAGACGAGCACGTGAATGTACAATGGGCTAATGGTGACGCACACTGTCGTAGCGCTGCCGGTCGGGCACAATGACTGTAATGAGAGGGTGATCCCTGCTTTCGCATCGCCTGGTTCGGGCACAATGACTGGAAGGAGAGGGTGCCCCTGCTGTCGCATCGCCTGGTTCAGGCACAATGACTGGAAGGAGAGGGTGATCCTTTGCGGTCGCATCGCCGCAGTCGCGCCTGGAAACACCTGGCGGGGAGCGTTGCGGCGACGACGATCGGGCCAAAATGTCTGCCGCCCCGCCGCAGTCGCGCCGGCAAAACCACGTGTCGCAGGCGAAACGCAACAGACCGCCCCGCCGGGGAAAGGAGATCCCGATGGACAGGGGACTGCATCCGCTGTCCGGAGGGATGTCGCTCGATGATGCTCATAACCGAAGTCGGGCGTCCCTCGACGTTTCTTGAGCGCAGCGCACAGAGAAGGCCTCGTTCTCTCGTTCAGGTTCGCACGGGACACTGCAAAGTGACTTCGGGAGAGTTCACATTTTTGTTCTCGTTCCCGGCAAGCGTTAGAACTACGCTGAAACTCAACCGCTCAGTCAGTAAGCACGGCACAACCCTCACTAAGCC